>NC_045446.1:13786507-13819822 GCF_002776525.5 Piliocolobus tephrosceles
GAGGCTGAGGCAGAGAATCGCTTGAACCCAGGAGGTGGAGGTTGCAGGGAGCTGAGATCCCGCCCCTGCTCTGAAGCCGGGGGGAAAGGGGGAAACTTTTTTTAAAAAAAAAAAAAAAAAAAAAAAAAAACAGAATAATTGTGTAAAATTTTTTCGTACCACTATGAACTATTTCTTACATCAACTGTGTCATCTTATAGATGATGATTGGCAGGAAGCACATGAGCGCCTGGCTGAATTGGAAGAAAAGCTACCAGTGGCAGTTAATGAACAAACAGGCAATGGAGAGAGAGATGAAATGGACTTGTTGGGTGACCATGAGGAGAATCTGGCAGAAAGGCTCAGTAAGATGGTGATTGAAAATGAACTAGAAGATCCAGCTATCATGAGGGCAGTGCAGACCAGGCCAGTTTTACAAGTAAGTAAGTTACTCTGATTTGAGAACTATAGCAGACTAAAAATTAAAGTGAAGAATTGAACTTTGCCATTTTATCTTTTCTAATGAGAGATTTACATATGCCAGAGAAAATTGATAATATATTTCCTGATGATAGCAGTTCTAGAGATAAAGTTGGGGAATAATATATATTCTGGAGCCCCATAATTTCTTATTCTAAAGCAGCTTGAGGCTCTTTTGGAACCTTGCTCCCCAACAGCAGATAAGTCACCCAGAGAGTATACATTTCAGACTTTGTGTGTATGTTTTCCTTTTTTGTTAGCCCCAGCCAGGAAGCCTGAATTCCAGTATCTGGGATGGATCTGAAGTTCTGAGGCGAATCCGAGGACCACTGCTTGCTCAGGTATTAAATACTTTCTCTTTATGTAAAATTTCTAATGTCCAAAAATTTTAAGTGGGTTCCTGTTGTCATCCTTTCCTTACTGAAGGGGTTTATAGGTCTTTCATTTGCTAGAATTATGTCAACTACTGCATCCAGCACTTAGCTATGCCTTTCTTTAGCCTCCAGGGTAAAGGTTGCAAGGGAGCCATTGGAGTTTAAATTTGTTAGTGTATGATTATGATTTGAATCACTTAAAAAGTCATTTCCGAGCCAGGCATGGTGGCTCACGCATGTAATCCCATCACTTTGAGAGGCTGATGCGGGTGGATCACTTGAGGTGAGGAGTTCGAGACCAGCCTGGCCAACATGGTGAAACCCCATCTCTACTAAAAATACAAAAATTAACCTGGTGTGGTGGTGGGTGCCTGTAATCCCAGCTACTCAAGAGGCTGAGGCAGGATAATCACTTGAACCTGGGAAGTGGAAGTTGTAGTAAGGCAAGATCGCGCCACTGCACACCAGCCTGGGCAACAGAGTGAGACTCCGTCTCAAAAAAAAAAAAAAAAAAGTCATTTCTGTGCAAAACTATAGGGACAGAGAAGTCATCAGTGTTTACTAGTGGTTGGGCATGGCAGGAGGGGTTAACTGCAAAGGAACAATAGAGTGAAATTTGTGGGGAGTGATACAGCTGTTCTTGCTCGCTCTCTTTTTTTTTTTTTTTTGAGACCAGGTCTTGCTGTGTCAACCAGGCTGGAGTATACTGGTACAGTCATAGCTCTCTGTAACCTTGAACTCCTGGGCTCAAGTGATCCTCCCACCTCGGCCTCTTGAGCAACTGAGACTACAGGCACATGCCACCATGCCTGGCTAAGTTTTTTTATTTTTGTACAAATGAAGTCTCACTGTGTTACCCAGGCTAGTCTCAAACTCCTGGCTTCAAGTGATCCTCCCACCTCAGCCTCCCAAAGCGCTGGGATTTCAGGCATGAGCCACTTACTTACCAAACTCAGAGAACCATATACCAAAAAGTAAATTTTACTATATGTGAATTAAAAATAAAGTTTAAAAATTTCTTAAGGTGTTTTTGGCATCTGTAGAGATTACTAAAACATATCAATTTAGTTAATTTCTATTTTATTTTACCACTTCCTCAATTAGGAAATGCCTACAGTGTCTGTATTAGAATATGCCTTGCCTCAGAGGCCCCCCCAGGGTCCAGAAGATGATCGGGACCTTTCTGAACGTGCATTACCAAGGCGGTCAACTTCACCTATCATTGGCAGTCCTCCTGTTAGAGCTGTCCCCATAGGCACCCCACCTAAACAGATGGCTGTACCCAGCTTCACCCAACAGGTACCTCTCATTAACAAGCACACAGCCCAGGATATTGGGAATCTGGGCAAAATTATTTGGAAAATTGGTGGTGTTGGGTGGAGGGTGGAAATTTTGGGTAGGCATTAGATTAGAAAGAAAAGTAGCTAGTTAGTGGATAAATTAGTACAAATAAGAGACACATTCCCTGATACCCTTTGCTGCTGCTATTGCTGCTGCCTTTTAATTGGGGGAGAAAAAAGGGTAGTTAGCCACATTTAGCACATATATCCTTTTTAAAGTGTTTTGCTGGCTGCCCAAAACATTGTCAGAGAGATAACTGAAAGCTGGGGGGAGTGGGAACACACAGCATTGTCCACATCCCTTTTTACCTTTAAGATATCCCTGCTTTCCCTAGAGCCTGTGCAGTCCTGTTCCATAGACTTTCCTCCACCTGAAACCAGCAGCTGAAAAGGAAGGCCAATTTGGAAGGTATGGGGGGAGGGTGGTGTTGGTATGGCCTAGTTAGGCTCAACATCCTATGAAATGGTGGAGTCACAATGTATCACAAAAGTGCTGAGCATGGCGGCCATATCACAGGGGCTTCAGAATAGGACTTAGTTAATCCTCCAGCTTTCTTATCATTCCTTCTCCCTCAGTGCTACCAAAATATATCCTCTTGGAGAGAATTTGCAAGTCAGAATATCTGCTGGTATCTCCCTCAGACAGCATGGAAGGGTGGGGATAACTGGAGAATTAGCTAAATCTTCCTCAGTTAATGCTGACACTGTACTTGATTTGTGAGAGAAAGTGGCCCAAGGTTCTGTATTTGAACCTGTAGCCATAGCAATTTGCTTAGAAGTAGGGCTTTGCATTGAGTTCTGTGTCTCTACCAGTACTTGAGGGGAGGGAGTGTAGGTGGAAGAAAAACTGATTTCATTGAGTGTAGTTGTATATATGTTTGTCCTGATAGATTCTGTGTCCGAAGCCTGTCCATGTTCGGCCCCCAATGCCACCTCGTTATCCTGCTCCCTATGGTGAGAGGATGTCTCCAAACCAGCTCTGCAGTGTCCCGGTATGTCACTTTAAGCCTAACAAAAATGTGCAGTATGTATTTTCTGATCGCTGTTTGTGTGATCATTGCCAGTATTTAGGTTTGCTGACATCTCCTAAATTATACCTGTTTTTTATAATCTCCTTACTTAAATTTCTGGATCTAATTGTCGCCAGGTCAGAGGACAGTTGTTTCTTACATCAACTCTTTTCTCATCTTTAAAAATCTAAACTGATTGTGATCATCTAGTTCCTACCGTTTCAGTCCCACATTCTACTGCTTGCTTTTTCATGTCACATGGTCATGGTGTTTATGTAATTCCTAGCGTTACTCTTTTTTTATATTCCAGAGCTTAACTCGGTAATTTGAGAGTTATTATACCCAAGTTTATACTGCATTTCTGCTGAGTTTCCTTATTATTATATTGATGTACCCCCTGTTTTATAGCATTTTTTTTTTTTTTTTATCTTAGAACTCTTCCCTCCTGGGTCACCCTTTTCCTCCTAGTGTTCCTCCTGTTCTCAGCCCCCTCCAGAGAGCACAGCTTCTTGGAGGAGCACAGGTAAGCCTGTGATTAACCCTACTCATAAAGAACTCTCCTACTTTCCTAAAGTTCATTAGATGTAGCCCCTTTTGTGCTGTTAATCACTACTCTTATTTTTGCCTTTACTTTTTCAAACAAAGTTATTGATGGAAACAGTATTCACCTTTCTGTAGACAAAAGCAAAGGGACTTGCTAATTGTCTAAATCTAAGATCTTCCTCTTTGTAGCTACAGCCTGGACGGATGTCTCCCAGCCAGTTTGCACGGGTGCCTGGATTTGTTGGTAGTCCACTTGCTGCCATGAATCCCAAGTTGCTACAAGGGCGAGTTGGGCAGATGCTTCCCCCAGCACCAGGCTTCCGTGCCTTCTTTAGTGCTCCACCCTCTGCTACACCACCTCCACAGCAGCACCCTCCTGGCCCAGGACCCCACCTGCAAAACCTAAGGTATACAAAATCAGTGCCACTATTTATCAGTTATCAGCCAAGTCTCTTGATTGTGGATGTGTAGTTTTATAAGTCTCTTGATATTTGCTAACTAATACATTTTAAGATGTTATTGGATCCTCAGGTTGACAAACATGGAAATGTTTGACAATCTCCAGGCTTTCTTGTGAATCACATTTTTCTCACATTACCAGAACGTATGGAATAGAGCGACAGATGCTGAAAAGTCAGCTAATCTTCACACTAGCTAAGTTGTTTGCTTTTATCCTCTGGTTTTATAACAAAAGGGGTTCAAGTTCCTGTTTCGGTGAAGTTGTGTTTTATTACATATCGTATTGTGGTAGTCAGGATTTTCAAGAGACACCCGAGAACCAGTAGAGGAAAGAGAGCAAGAATGTTCATGTGAACGAGTTTTATTTTAAGAAATCAGCTCATGGGATTGTAGAGACTGACAAGTTCGAAATCCGTAAGACAGACCAGCAGGCAAGAAACAGTTTTTAAAAGCTCAAGTTGCAGTCTTGAGTTTGAAGTAAGTATAGCAGGTCAGCAGTCAAGACACTCAAGCAGGATTTCTGTGTTCCACTCTTGAGGCAGAATTCCTTCTTCTGGGAAACTTTAGTTTGTTATAAATGTTAATCACATCTTTACAAAATACCCTCACAGCAGCATCTAAGCGGTGTTTGACCAAATAACTGGGTACTAAGGCCTAGTCATATTAACTGTCACACATATATCTTTAATGATATTCCCACACAGTTGAAACTGAGTACGTTAAACCTACTTGGAGACTTCTGTTAAACAGTTAAAAGCAAAAAAGAAAAAGAATTATACTGCTTTACTCCTAATTCATTCAGATTTCACGATCACCCTTTTAGAACTTGGTCTTAGTGGAAGATATGTAAAAATATGACTATCTTTTGCTTCTAAAAGGTCTCCTTAGAATAGACTTTTTTATTTTTTTATTTTTTTGAGACAGAGTGAGACTGGAGTGCAGTGACCCACACGATTTCGGCTCACTGCAAACTCTGCCTCCTAGGCTCAAGCGATTCTACTGCCTCAGCCTTCCAAGTAGCTGGGACTGCAGGCGCCTGCTACCACACTCAGCTAATTTTTGTATTTTTAATAAAGACAGGGTTTCACCATGTTGGCCAGGCTGGTCTCGAGCTCCTGACCTCAAGTGTTCCACCACCTTGGCCTCCCAAAGTGCTGGGATTACACACTGCACCCAGCCCGAATAGACTTTTATAGTCCCTTAAGTTAACCTGTATGAAGTTATCCTGTACTGACAACATTCTTTAAAATTTCAAATCATTAGGATGACCAAACTGAGAACCTCTGTTCCGTTTTTCTTAGATCTCAGGCCCCAATGTTTAGACCAGACACAACTCACCTTCATCCACAGCACCGTCGACTCTTGTATCAGAGACAGCAACAGAATAGAAAGTAAGTACTCCTCCAACTCCTTTATGGCTTCTTAATTCAGCTTTTAATTTTGACAGTGTAACAACATGCTATTTAGTTGTGTGTTTTTTTGTAAGTTTACTTCATATCCATAAGCCTGGATGTATTATCAACATGTAAATATGAAAAGCATAATATTGAGTAAAGAAGCAAGGAACGGAATTACATGTACCATTTATGTAAAACTAAAAGGCACACAGAATAATACTGTGTAATATTTAAACACAGATACACAAGTAATAAACGTACAAAAACATTTCAGGGAGGATACATACCAAGGCATGATAGTGGTTCCTCTACGAAGGAAGAGAAGCTGGAAACTGGGTCTAGAGGGGTACAACAGGGCCTCTGTCAGTGTAACACTGTGTTATTTTAATATTACTTTAAAATATTTGAAGCAAATTCAACCAAATACATTTTTTTCTATTAGGTCTAGGTGATGGGTAAATGGATATTTATTATAGTATTTGCTGGGCTTTTTCTCTGCATTTGAAATATTTCGTGATTTTTAATGAGTTTAAAATATTTATGTAGACTTCAAAGCTAAATCGCCTGTGTCAAAATCCTTAGTCCACCACTAGATGTATGGCTTTGGACAAGTTACTTGATCTCTCTTGGCGTCGGTTTGTTGTCTTAAGTGGGGAAGAGAAAACTACCTACCTCATAGAGTTATTCTAGAGCTTATACAAAAGTCCATAGGTGAATATGCTTAGCATATGGAAAGGTACTCAGGTCTTAGTTTTATTTCTTGATTATTTATTACATAGCTCTTTCCTCTTAAATTCTATTAAGACTTAGTTCTTTTTCACTCCCCTTTTAAGAAAAGCAAGGGAAATCTTTAAAAAAAAAAAAAAAAAAACTGGCCTGGTTTATTCCTCTGTGTTAAAAAGCGTAATTAATTTGCCCACTTGGAGTGAATGTGGCATATGTTTTTCAGTCAGCATCGGAATCTCAATGGTGCAGGAGATAGAGGAAGTCACCGGAGCAGTCATCAAGATCATCTCCGAAAGGATCCATATGCCAATCTCATGTTGCAGCGGGAAAAGGATTGGGTCTCCAAAATCCAGATGATGCAACTGCAAAGCACTGATCCCTACCTGGATGATTTTTATTACCAGGTAAATACTCTGTGCTAGTTTTGAGGATAATAGTTTGGTCCCCTACACTGGTAAGGGTATTCATTTAAATATTGGTACAATTAAATATTTGTAAAATTTTCTTTTGAGATACTTAGCCTCTTGCACTATTCACTATCAGTACATTTCTAGAACTGAACTTGTGTTACTGTCACTGGCATAAATTATTTGATGGTAAACAACAGTTGTGTTCTGTGCTTGTGTTACAACTGAAATCATCTTCTCATGGTAGAATTACTTTGAAAAACTGGAGAAACTGTCAGCTGCTGAAGAAATACAAGGTGATGGCCCTAAGAAGGAGCGCACCAAGCTTATCACCCCTCAGGTGGCCAAACTGGAGCACGCCTATAAGCCAGGTAAGGTCCTCATAAGAAAAATACCCATAATAAAAGAAATTTGAGAAGCTGCTGATTAAATATAGACAAGTGTATATGTGGAAGGATATGTAAAGACATTTCAAAGTGATTTTAAAGTACTATTGTCCTTAATAAATGCAAAACTCAGCCTTTATTCAAGCCTGGACTGAACACTTTGACATGTGCCTTTTCAGGTCCTTTTCTACTTGAGATTTCATGATTTTTAAAATGTATTCTAATTTTCATTACCCCTAAAATAAGGGGGAAATACTTTAGATTTTTATTGTGATAATTATTGTAACGAAAAAAGAGAGAAAGGATAGATTTTGGTAAGGGATTGCTTTAAATAATACATTGACTTTTTTTTTTTTTTTTTTTTGAGAAAGAGCCTTACTCTGTTGCCCAGGCTGGAGTGCATTGGTGCCATCTCAGCTCGCTGCAACCTCCACCTCCTGGGCTCAAGCGACTCTCATGTCTCACCCTCCTGAGTAGCTGGGATTACAGGCGTGTGCCACGACATCCAACTAATTTTTGTACTTTTAGTAGGGATGGGGTTTTGCCATGTTGGCCGGGCTGGTCTTGGACTCCTGGCCTCAAGTGACCCACTCACCTCGGCCTCCCAAAGTGCTGGGATAATAGGTGTGAGTTACCACACCCGGCCTAAATAACACATTGACTTTTGCAGTAAGTGATTAGACTGTGAGTAAGGTACAGAGGAAAGTAAAAATCTTATTTGAACACTGCCTGCTGACTTTTTATTTTGTTGGATTTTTGTGTGTGTGTGTGTCTTTGCAGTGCAATTTGAGGGCTCTTTGGGAAAGCTGACCGTTTCTAGTGTGAATAATCCCCGAAAAATGATTGATGCTGTTGTGACATCTCGGAGTGAGGATGATGTAAGTGTCAACACAATTGTCTGTTTAAGAACATCTGATTTGTGACCACTTCTTCTGGGGTCACCATGGAATGAGATCAGGCATGGTAGAGTTGTTTGTAGTCTAACCTGGGACCCCCTACCTTGTCATGCATTCTAGTTTTCCACAGATGTGCTGCAATATTAACACCTTCATTTCTAAGGCAGCCAGGCAGGGACTAGGATGGCAGGAGTCTTTGGACTGGGTAGCTCTGGCTGCAAACAGCATGTATTTACTCCAGTTTGATGTTTTAAAAAATTATCATTTTCTATATGTTTTAAGATTTTCAGAAAGAGGATCAGAAAAAATAATTACGAGATATGAGGCTTAGTACCTGGGTGATGAAAGAATTTGTGCAACCCGCATGACACAAGTTTACCTATGTAACAAACACACGTACCCTATAACCTGCACGTGTACCCTTGAACGTAAAATTAAAGTTTAAAAATAAAAAACAAGATTTTCATATTTCATATGATTTCCTTATCCTCTACTAAGATTACCCTTTGCCTATCTATGAATGCAATTTAATAGTTTGTGGGTTAAGTCAAAACTTTGACCTTTGTTCATAGTAAGGTTGTTTTAGATTAACTTTCAGGCTCAATTATCTTCTCAATGTATTGTCACAAATGAACCTACAGATGCACACTTGATAAATTATTTTGACAGAGGTAAAGAATTTGCATTGAATAGTCTTCTCTCTTTTAGGAGACAAAAGAAAAACAAGTTCGAGACAAGAGGAGAAAAACCCTTGTCATAATTGAGAAAGTAAGTTTAGAATTTGTTGCTGTAGTTAGTTTCAAATATGGAACTGTCACATGTATGTATACACTAGAACTGAAACAGTGAGCAATCAATCAGTGTTGTTTGGTTTTAATTCATGAATATATTCTTGATAAGTGACTGTTGTGTACCAGATAACTCTGGAAAGGATTATGGTATGTTTCACCTATTGGCATCGTGGAAAGAAAGAACACTGCAGTTAAAGTTGGAAATGTACTGGGTTTTTGTCCAAGCTTCTTCAGTTAATAGCTGAGTGTCTTTGGGCAAGTCACCTCTCTAAGCCTGATAAAATGGGAATAAAAATTACATTGTCCTACCTATGGATTAATTTAGTTCACAGATATTTACTGGGCACTATTCTGAGTGCTGAGGAAACTAATGGATATTAATAGTTGATTTGTAAAATGTAAACACCACATTGTAAGGCCATACACCATAGCGGTTAAAAGCATGGACTCTAGAACCAAGCTGCAAATCATGTCTTTTCCATTTCTGAGTCTGTAACTTAAGGCACGTTATTTAACCTTTCTATGCTCAGTTTCTTTATCTGCAAAAATGGAGATGACAGTAGTAGTTTTCTCTTTGGATTGCCTTTTGTTTGTTTGTTTGTTTGTTTGTTTGTTTGTTTTGAGACAGAGTCTCACTCTGTCGCCCAGGCTGGAGTGCAGTGGTGTGATCTCGGCTCACTGCAACCACCACCTCCCGGGTTCAAGCGATTCTCCTGCCTTAGCCTCTTAAGTAGTTGGGATTTCAGGTGCAGGCTACCTCACCCGACTAATTTTTTGTATTTTTAGTAGAGATGGGGTTTTACCATGTTGGCCAGTCTGGTCATGGAAAGTGTAATTATTTTACTATCTTTTTTTTTTTTTTTAAGACGGAGTTTCACTTGTTGCCCAGGCTGAAGTGCAATGGCGAGATCTTGGCTCACCACAACCTCCGCCTACCGGGTTCAAGTAATTGTCCTGCCTCAGCCACCCATAGCTGGGATTATAGGCATTTGCCACTACGCCCGGCTAATTTTGTATTTTTAGTAGAGACGAGGTTTCTCCATGTTGTTCAGTCTGGTCTTGAACTCCCGACCTCAGGTGATCCACCCATCTCGGCCTCCCAAAGTGCTGGGATTACAGGCATGAGCCACCGTGCCTGGACTATTTTAATATCTTTGCCTGGTAGAATAGAGGTCAGAGAGAGACAAAGAATGGTGGTTTGAGGAACTTTTTAAGTTATTGTATATGGTTTTCTACATTTAAAAAAAAATCTCAGTCCTTCTATAAAAAGTGTGTATTCTTTTGTCTTTATCTAGTAGTCAGTCCTAAACAGTGAAATTGTTTAACTAATACTCTGGTTCTGACCCAGCATGCTGTGGCCTGCTTTTGTCTCCCCTCTTAGACCTACAGCTTACTCCTTGATGTGGAGGACTATGAAAGACGTTATCTCCTAAGTCTAGAAGAAGAGCGACCTGCCCTAATGGATGAGAGAAAGCACAAAATTTGTAGCATGTATGACAACTTGAGGGGGAAATTGCCCGGACAAGAGAGGTAAGCATTATGCACTTTGAGGAAAACATTAAACTAACTGGACTCCTTCCTCTGTCATTACTGGACTTCATACATTTCTGCCTCTTAGGTACACTTCCCTGCCATCTCTGTAAGCTCAGAATCTATGCTTTTAGCCTAACTCAAATGCCACTTTATTTAAAATATGAATTATCTTTTCCAGTGAGGAAAGAAAAAAAACCTCTTTATCCTGAATTTATTCATTCAACAAATACATAGTCAGTATGCCAAGGACAGTGCTAGGCGCTAGAGATATAGTGGATAACATTATTGGGTTTTTGTTTTTGTGCTTACAGATTGCACCTGATTTATGATTACTAGCATGTTTAACCTTGTAATCTTTGTTATTACTAAGATCAGATGTACAAACATTTATACTTCCTGGGATTTCCGCAAAATATTTATATCCTGTCGAAACCATTTAGTCTTCCAATGGGGAATCCCTCTCCTACCCCATTATCTGCAAAAGAATCTTACTCATGTTAAATGTTCTATAAATCCTAAATACTAATTTGATGTATTCAAGAGAACTACAGCTTCTAATGACTCCCTTTCCTTTTGCCCGTTCAAGAGAATCTCTGATCCTTCTAAGCCAGGACATACACGAAACCAAACATAAGAATAAGTACTTTCTTTTCAACACACCTTGTCTGGAGTTAGGCTCACAGGGAAGTGGTTGAATAAATGGTTTATCCATGGATTGGAATGTTTTCTAGCCATTAAGATGTATGTAGTTGAAATATATTTATTGACATGGAAATAAGTTGTTGAGTGAAAAAAGTCAAGGTACAAAAAACCATATGCATTCTATGAGCCCATTGTTTTATGAAATAAAAAAATATGTAATACAAAGCAAAATGTTGTTTAAAATGGTAACACTAATTAACTCTGAGTTGATGAATGTTTTTATTTTCTTTTTGTTTTTTTTTTTTTTGAGACGGAGTCTCGCTCTGTCGCCCAGGCTGGAGTGCAGTGGCCAGATCTCAGCTCACTGTAAGCTCCGCCTCCCGGGTTTATGCCGTTCTCCTGCCTCAGCCTCCCGAGTAGCTGGGACTACAGGCGCCCGCCACCACGCCCGGCTAATTTTGTGTATTTTTAGTAGAGATGGGGTTTCACCGTGTTAGCCAGGATGGTCTCGATCTCCTGACCTCATGATCCGCCCGTCTCGGCCTCCCAAAGTGCTGGGATTACAGGCTTGAGCCACCGTGCCCGGCCTTTTATTTTCTTTTTGTTTTTTGTTTTTTGTTTTAAAAGCTATTGCTCTGTTAACCTATGTTATTTGTACGGTTACTTAAAAGTTAAGAGAGGGAGGCCAAGCACTTTGGGACCCTGAGGGGGTGGATCACTTGTGGTCAGGAGTTCGGAGACCAGCCTGGCCAACATGGTGAAACCCTGTCTCTAGAAAAATACAAAAATCAGCTGGTCGTGGTGGCGGGCATCTATAGTCCCAGCTGTTTGGGAGGCTGAGGCAGGAGAATCACTTGAATCCAAGAGGTGGAGGCTGCAGTTAGCCAAGATAGCGCCACTGCACTCCAGCCTGGGTAACAAAGCGAGACATTGTCTCAAAAAAAAAAAAAAAAGAAAAAATGTTAAGGAAATTAGTGCATACAGTTGGCCAAGTTTTTTTTTAACCATATAATTTGTGAAATGATGATTTTCTACATTTGTAAAACCTGAAAATTTACTTTTTATTTGGTTGAGATTTGGAGAAGTAATTCCTACTAATTTATTTTATTGTAGAATGAAAATGAATGCAGTGTATTCATTCAGTAACATCTAAGAGGAAAAAAAATGAGGGTTTCTTAATTGTTCTTGCTGACCTAAGTTGGCATTTTTCTTCCGTTGCAGGCCTAGTGATGACCACTTTGTACAGATCATGTGTATCCGAAAAGGGAAGAGAATGGTTGCCCGTATTCTTCCTTTCCTCTCCACAGAGCAAGCAGCTGACATTCTCATGACAACAGCCAGGAACCTCCCTTTCCTTATCAAGAAGGATGCACAAGATGAGGTGACTATGCAAGATGGGACATCTTGCCTTTGAGTCTTTATAACTGATAAGATTTCTAGAATGCAAACTTATTTTCCTCTCCTCTTCCCTTTGGTATTTTTGTCTAATCTTTGGCCGTGTGATTTGATTATTTAAAACAAAACCTTTAGTATTTCAGGCCTATATTTTTAATCCCATATTTGATCAAACAGACTATGTTTCTAAACATGAGAAAAACAACAATTCCCTCTTACTTGACATAGTTGTGAAGATGTGGTCTGTATCAGAATTACTTGTGTGGATAAGTCAGTTCCACCCCAAACTGCTGAATCAGAATTTACAGAAGGATTAGGGTTTTTGTATCTTAGTCTCCAACTGAATCTGATGTTCACTGAAGTTTGAAAACTTTTAGTCTTGGTTACTTTGCTAGATATAAAGTATCATTATTGGTCTGTTATCAGTAGCTTAACATTAGCCTGTAGACTTAGTTAAATGGTATCCCATAGCAGTTGAGCTAGTCCCCTTTTGATTTCTTTTTTTTTTTTTTTTTTTTTTTTGAGACAGAGTTTTGCTCTGTCACACAGGCAGGAGTGCAATGGTGTCATCTTGGCTCACTGCAACCTCCGTGTCCCAGGCTTAGGTGATTCTCCCACCTCCTGAGTAGCTGGGACTACAGGCATGCACCACCATGCTCGGCTAATTTTTTTACCTTTTGTAGAGACGGGGTTTTGCCACGTTGCCCAGACTGGCCTCAAACTCATGAACTCATGCAGTCCTCTTGCCTTGGCCTCCCAAAGTGCTGGGATTACAGGCTTGAGCCACTGTGTCCAACCCGAGCCAGCCCTTTAAATAATTTTTATCATGATCTAAACTGGGCTGAAATTTTAACATGGTTATCACATGTGCAAGTTAATTCTTGGTTAGAGTTTTTCTCTCCTTATCCTTGTCATAGCACACCTGAAAGATGAGCAAAATTTAGAATAGTCTTAAGAAGTTCAAAATAAGAAATTGATAAAAGTAGGACAAAGGATGAATATTAGTGCAAGATTCAGAGTAGTAAAATACGTAAGAGTGAACCTGTTATAGACTACAAGTTGAGTAATAACCATCTAAGTAATGAGTCCCCAGGAAACACAGAACACCAGAATACCTTATAAATGGTATGCTACAAAAGGAAATGATTGCTTCGTAGATCCTTGAAATGTTAGCATCTGCAGAAGAAATGAAAGAGAAGTTTAGGTCTCATTGAAAAAAGTGAAGTGGGTTGGGACAAGTATATATTTAAAAGATTTGGCTGGGCACAGTGGCTTACAGCTATAATCCCAACACTTTGGGAGGCTGAGGCAAGTGGATCACTTGAGGCCAAGAGTTCAAGACCAGCCTGGGGCAACATGGTGAAAACCTGTCTCTACTAAAACTAGAGAAAAAAAAAAAACTGAGCCGGACACAGCAGTGTATGCCTGTCGTCCCAGCTACTCAAAAAAAAAAAAAGATTCCACAAATGAAAAATGAGTTGGGGAAAAGTTCCAGTATTTGAGGTTTATCCTAGAAAATAGAAGACCAGACTGAAAAAGTAACAGCTACCTTAGAGCATGTAAATTGTACGCAGTGTAATGGGCACTTGTAATCCCACTGGAGCTCTTCTGTGGAAACAAGTTTGGGAGATATGTGCTGACTACTTCTATGTGCCAGGCACTATTTTACCTCCTAGAAATACAGCACCTAGTTCTAGGTGCTAAAAGATAAGAGTACAAAAATGCCTGCTTTCGTAGAGCTTACTTGCTAGGGAGGAAAGTTTGGCTAAATACCAAGGCTGATTTTTACCTGTATGTTTTAAAGAGTAATAAACCATATCTCTAAATACCATTTTCTTGAAGTAATAGCTGGTTCTAGGTCTGAATCATGAAATGTACAAGATATCCTGGAATATGTAGTGCCAGAAAGCAAGGAAGTTAATAGATTACTAGGGTCCTGTCTAAAGGATGCACAAACCAATTTCAAGGGACTCACATTGGCCAAAAGTGGAATAATTGTCATCAGAAAGAACAATTACAGCAGTAGATTCAAATATATCAAATATATTTAATGAGTGAATAATGTTTAAACATATATTGATCTCCTTTGGAGACTACTAGACCATCAACTCACTATTCAGAAAATTGGTAAATAAAGGAAAAGAAAAGCATTTATCCTACCTTTCCATTACAACCAAATGTCATGGTAATCAGACAGTTGATAATACAAAGTTCTTCTTTGTAGAGGAATTTTCGCTAATAAATACAAAAGAAATGATAAAATTAGAAAATAATTGTTTTCGTAAACCTCGATGGAAAAGCAGTTAATCTAGACAGCGCTCATTACTGGCTGCTAAAAGCATTAGGTAAAAAGTGGATGGGGAACTTTACAGTGGTTGGAGCAGCCTGGCAACACGTGAACCCATTGATGAACTCTTAACACCTCTAAGAGTGGACAACCAAGCACTGTGCTTTAAAAAAAAAAAAAAAAAGAAACAGAGTCTTCCTGTGTTTCCAGGCTTGTCTCAAGCTCCTAGGCTCAAGCAGTCTTCCCATCTCTGCTTCCTAAAATGAAGGGATTACAGGCATGAGCCACCATACCTAGCTCTTCTTAACATAATGCAATGGAAAACACACAGTTCTATCCATGACATTTTCTCACATGTCCCTCCCACACCCTACTGAACCTGAATCAAATAAACCTGTTATTCTAACTATCCGTTTAGGAGGGAAACAAAGGATAGCAGAACCTGCTAAGTGATACTGCCAACATGCAGTTTGCCAAATTCAAGCTACAGAACAAATGACCCAGTTTCTTTAACAGTTAAATAACAAGAGAAAAGGGCCAGTGGCAGAGGACCTGTTAGAGAGATTTTAAAAACCTTACCAGGCAAATGCAATGTGTGGATCTTGTTTGAACCATAATTAGCACAATAATGGTTCTAATACAAAGTTCAGCTGCTAAAAGACATTTTTAAAGGCATTTGGGGGAATTTGAATTTGGAACAGATACTAGATGATATTTTTAAATTATTTCTTGAGAAATGTTCTATGAAAAAAATTATTGTTAGGTATGATATTGTGAGAGATTTTGTTACAAATACAAACTGATGTATTTTGGGATGAAATGATATGATACAGGAGGAATATGGATTTAATAAGATTGGCAAAATGTTGATAATTTGGTTGATGTTGAAATTGGGTGATGAGTACATGAATGTCATTATGCTGTTGTTTATATTTTCGTGTATGTTTTAAAATGACCATAATAAAAGCTTTTTTTATTTATAGTAGTAGACCACAAAAAATATTTTACTCCCCATTTGCGGGTGCCATTTAAAGTAAAACCAACCATCACTTTATACCGTGGGCATTGATTGTCTGGAAGCACTCTTGATTTCCTTTGTTGTGTTATAACCTAGTTATTTATAGTAATAGTTCTGTATTTTAACTTTCCAGTTGGCTACATGACAAAAGAAATAAATGACTAGAAGACTGGAATTCAACAGCCTTGGGTTCTGGCTCTAGCTGCTGGCTGTGTAACTCCAAACACTGAGTTTCTCATCACTTTATAGATTCTCTAAAAATCGGCTAATTATTTCTCTTCTTCCTCACTGAGCTTTTATAAGAATAAGAGAAAATACAATTAAATCTGAAAACACTTCTTTTGAGACAGGGTGGGTCTCACCCTGTCACCCAAGCTGGAATGTGGTGGTGCATTCATAGTTCAATGTAACCTTGAACTCCTAGACTCAAGCAAACCTACCACCTCAGCCTACTGAGAAGCTGGGGACTACAGGTGAAATTTTTTTATTTGTTGTAGAGATGAGGTCTCACTACATTGTCCAGACTAGTCTTGAACTCCTGGCCTGAAGTGCTTGCTCTTCTGCTTGGTCTTTAACCTATCTTAGAGTGCTTCTCACAGTATATTGAAATTGCCAATTAACCCATATCTTCTCCGCTATACTTTAGATCCCTGAGGTTCTGTGTCCTGTTTGCCATTTGTTTTTAGCCCATGGGGCCTGGCACAGTGTAAGCATTTAAAAATATTTATGGAATGAGTTAAAATATTGATGTTTTAGCATAACTCTCGGTATGTATTTGCGAGTGATTTTTTTTTACACCCTTGGTTCACACAAGTCGTGGTGTTTTCAACGCAAATTGAGATGAAAAAGTTCTCAGTAGATAGCTTAGAATTCCTTGTTAAGACTCTAGTCATATCTGCCAGACTTGTGCCTTAAGTGGTTGAATATGCAAATGAGCATCCTTCCATCCATGCCCCTGGGGGAGGGTAACTGAAGTAACACATGCCAGGATATAATGCTTTAATTTATTTTTTGTAGGTGCTGCCATGCTTACTGAGTCCCTTCTCTCTCCTCCTCTATCATCTTCCATCAGTGACTATCACCAGCCTTTTGCAACAGCTAATGAACCTACCTCAAAGTGCAGCTACACCAGCACCCTCCAATCCTCACCTCACTGCTGTGCTCCAGAACAAGGTAATCTTGCCCTCTTCAGTCCTTGAACTTGTGAAGTGTCTTAATTTATAGATTAAAATAATGGCTGCTGTATCTCTAGCAACTTGTGAAAAAGGCTTCTTTCCGTTAAGAGTTACATTAAGCTCCTAGTAACAGAGGCTAGAAATAACAGTGGTTTCAACAAAATAGGATTTTATGTGTCTGGTGTGAAATAAATTTCATTTAGTGGCTCCACAGTCATCAGGGATCCAGGCTTTTTCACTTTTTTTCCTCTGCCATTCTTAGCAGTGGCTTCCATGTTCATTATTCCTCATGGTCCAAGATGGCTGTGGAATTCAAGATTCAGCTTTACATCAAGAAGGACAGATGGATTTTGGAGGGCAAAAAGGTGTGGACCAGCTGTCCATCTTCCTTATTGAGACTTTTTCCAGGAGTTCTAACCAAAAACTTCTACTTACTGTTAATAGCCAGGACATTGTCACATGGCCACACCTAAGTGCAGGGAAGGCTGGAAAATACCTTTTAGTTTATGCCATTGTCATGACACATAAGAGTTCTGATAATGGGTAGGAAGGCATATTAGGTAGGCATTTAGCAGTCTGTCATAGTAGAATCATCCATTTCATACTTTATTTGCATCAGGTTAAAGATTCAGAGATTCCTAGGGGAAGTATAATATGAAGTGAAGAATATGAATTTTTAGTGCTTGCCTGCTACTGTCTAGCTTTGTGACCTTGGACAGATGATATCACATTGCTGAATCAGTTTCCTGGTCTATAAGATGGGGGTGTTCATGTAGACTTCAGAGAGTTGTCCTGGTACTTAAATGAGATAACAGTTGTAAGTGCTTCGATATAATACCTGGTACATAGTAGTTACTCATTAAGGGCCATTCTATGTATAGTAGAAGTGAAAAAGTGGTCTCAAGGCCTCTTGCTCCTTTGCACCTGAAAATCTGCCAACGCATGACACTAAAGGGCAGTATGTCAGAGGCAGAAGAAGTGACAGTGCCTCCGGGGATATTAAATGGGGTTCTGGAGTGATCAGGAATGTGCCTTTCTGCTATTTGGTCTCTTAGTTTTAATTTTAGTAAAAGCAGTAGTATTTTTTTTCTGAGAATAACATGAAAAGGGATTTTTTTTTTTTTTTTTAATCAGTGTCTGCTCTGTCACCCAGGCCAGAGTGCAGTGGCAAGATCTTGACTCACTGCAACCTCTGCCTCCTGGGCTCAAGCCATCTTCCCACCTCAGCCTTCCAAGTAGATGGGACCACAGGCACATGCCACCACGCCCAACTAATATGTGTATTTTTTGTAGAGGTAGGGTTTCGCCATGTTGCCCAGGCTGGTCTCTATCCGCCTTCCTCGGCCTCCCAAAGTGTTGGGATTACAGGCATGAGCTACTGTAACTGGCCATGAAGGGAAATTTTGTGGAAAAGTGAGGTTACCTATCCTCTATGAGTGAGCTTAGAAAGTTGGGATGGAATCCCACAGTACTGCCAGCCTTCCTTTTATGATCCATTTATAGCTATGAGTCATATATTTAACCTAGATCTTGTCCCTATTTGTATTTTCTTTTTTGAGACAGGATCTCACTCTGTCACCCAGGCTTCAGTGCAGTGGCACAGTCACAGCTCATTGCAGCCTCAACTTTCTGGACTCAAAGTGATCCTCCCACCTCAGCCTCTTGAGTAGCATGTGCCACCATGCCCAATTGACTTTTTTTTTTTTTTGAGACAGAGCCTTGCTCTGTCACCCAGGCCAGAGTGCAGTGGTGATACCTTGGCTCACTGCAACCCCTGCCTCCCAGGTTCAAGCGATTCTCCTGCCTCAGCCCCCCAAGTAGCTGGGATTACAGGTGCCCGCCACCACAGCGGGCTAATGTTTGTATTTTTAGCAGAGACGGAGTTTCACCATGTTGGCCAGGCTGGTCCGGAACTCCTGACCTCACATGAGCCTGCTTCAGCCTCCCAAAGGGCTGGGATTACAGGTGTGAGCCACCATACCCAGCCTCTGATTGATTTTTATATTTTTTGCAAAAACAGGGTCTCACTATGTTGCTCTGGCTGGTCTTGAACTCCTGGACTCAAGTAGTCCTGCCTTCACCTCCCAAAGTGCTAGGACTACAGGCATGAGCCACCATGCCCATGCCCAGTCCCCTGTTCATTTTCTTTTTTCTTTTGAGACAGAGTCTCCCTCTGTCGCCCAGGCTGGAGTGCAGTGGCATGATATCAGCTCACTGCAAACCCCGCCTCCTGGGTTCACACCATTCTCCTGCCTCCCGAGTAGCTGGGACTACAGGAGCCCGCCACCACCCCTGGCTAATTTTTTGTGTTGTTTAGTAGAGACGGGGTTTCACCGTGTTAGCCAGGATGATCTCGATCTCCTGGCCTCTTGATCCACCCGCTTTGGCCTCCCAAAGTGCTGGGATTACATGCGTGAGCCACTGCGCCTGGCCCATAATTTTATCCTATACCCCAAATACTACATTTCCTGATTTTACTGTCCACTAAATAAAACATATTTTTATATATTACTTTTTTTTTTTTTTTTTTTTAAAGATGGAGTTCCACTCGTGTTGCCCAGGCTGGAGTGCAATGGTGCGATCTTGGCTCACTGCAACCTCCACTTTCCGGGTTTGAGCAATTCTCCTGCCTCAGCCTCCCAAGTAGTTGGGATTACAGGCATGTGCCACCATGCCTGTCTAATTTTCTCTTTTTAGTAGAGATGGGGTTTCACCATTTTGGTCAGGCTGGTCTCAAACTCCTGACCTCAGGTGATCCACCCACCTTGGCCTCCCAAAGTGCTGGGATTACAGGCATGAGCCACCACACGTGACCATTTTTATATATTTCATACTCTAAAGCATGTTTCTGAATTTTAATTATAGATATGGTGTATACGTCTGTTTACCCTTTCTCATTTTTTAGATTTTCATTAACATTCTCTCTAAGACTTTATATTTCCAGATAGAGATGTGCTTTTTAATGAAAAGTTTCCCTTTATACCATGTTTATTTCAGTTGTCCTTATTTGTATATTTTCCTACAGTTTATACCTTGTTTCTTAATTCAAAATATCTTACTGTATTTAATGCTTTTTCTTTTTTTTTCCTGATTTTAATTTCTGTATCAAAGTTGGTCTTCATTGACTTTCCTTTTTAGCCTATTTCAGTTCTCATAAATAGGAGAAAGGTCAAATTCTGCATTATCCATGGCAAGGAAAAACCATCTTTTAACCTCAGCATGGGGAACAGGGAGGCGTGTTGGACACCATGACTTTCCGTTTCTGTTGGCTGCGCCTGGCCACTGCTATCCGAGAATAAAACCTGGAGAGACATATAGCCTTTCAACTCATGCTTGTCTGATCTTTGTCTGGTTTCACAGAAAAGCACATTGGTGAGGTCATTTTGATTTAGAGCCGTTCCCCATCTGATGCCAGGATCCCTTCAACAGTGGTGGAGGGTTTAGACGCAGTGTTGAGTTTAATTCCCTCTGTCTTCTCTCGTAGTTTGGCCTGTCACTGCTCCTTATCCTCCTGAGCCGTGGTGAAGACCTACAGAGTTCAGACCCTGCTACAGAATCAACGCAAAATAATCAGTGGTCAGTGTGGACTGTTTCTTTTATTTTAAGTTATTTGAGGTAACCTTTTAAATTTTTGTCTCATAATATTATTATGGGTCTTCCCTGTCAGGACGGAGGTGATGTTCATGGCAACACGAGAACTTCTACGAATTCCCCAAGCAGCCCTGGCCAAGCCAATCTCTATACCTACAAACCTAGTGTCCCTCTTTTCTCGCTATGTTGACCAGCAGAAACTGAACTTGCTGGAGACAAAACTGCAGTAAGTTTGAAACAGGAGAGTTTCACATCTCACTAAAGCTGGGACTTAAGAAGTTATGGTGGGGAGGCTGGGTGAGGTGGCTCACACCTGTAATCCCAGCACTTTAGGACACCCAGGAGGGTGGATCACTTGAGGCCAGGAGTTCCAGACCAGCCTGACCAAAATGGTGAAACCCCGTCTACTAAAAAATACAAAAAGTAGCCAGGTGTGGTGGTGCATGCCTGTCATCCCAGCTATTCGGTAGGCTGAGGTATGAAAATCATTTAAACCCAGGAAGCAGAGATTGCAGTGAGCTGAGATCGCGCCACTGCACTACAGCCTGGGTGACAGGGCGAGACCTTGTCTCAAAAAAATAATAAATAAAAAGAAGGTATGATTGGGGTGCTGGGGGGAATAAAACTGAATTTGGTGGAAGAGATTGATTTTTTATTAACTATTTGTGTACCTGTTAGATATAAAACACTGAACTGGGTACAACAGGGCCTTCATAAAAGATGACTAAATGCTAAGGGTAGAGAAATGTCTCGGGTGTTTTGTTATGAGAAGTCTTACAAAGATGTAACTGTAATATGAAAGATTGCCTTTTGTTTTAACTCATTTATACAATTTTCCTTTCTCTCCTTTGTACCCCTAGGCTAGTTCAGGGGATACGATAAAAGATCTCCAAATGTGTCCTGTACCTCCTTTTGGCTGCCACCTGCACTGCTGCCATCACCAATGGAGTGTTTTTAATGAGGGAGGGAAGGTAGCTTTTTCCCCAAAGCAAAGTCTTGTGGGATCGATTCCTGTTTACAGGGGTTGTCTCTCTAAATGTCAGATATTTCCCCACTGCTCTATGAAATTTGGCTGGGTGATACTTCTGCTGGTTTCTCCTTTACCTTCTGTGTTACAGTTCTGCATGTCCTACTTTTACTCAGTTCTCAATTTTGCATTTTCTTTGCCCTAGAGACACAAGTGTAATCTCTCCCTTTATCCCATTACTACTCCAGCTCAGAGTAGATTGTAGCCTGCCAAAGGATTCCTTCCCTCATCCTACTGAAGTTGTTTTTTCATTGCCCCATATTAATATGACTATAGAAGAGCCAATTAAGTAGAAATCAAGATATACACACACACGTAGATACACACACACACACACACACACACCCCATACATGTATTTATGTGGTCTTCAGAGGGTCCTTAAAGAATGAATTTTAGATTGAAAAATATTTAGTTGTCTCATTACTTCCTCTAAACACAAACCAGCTGATGTATTTTAATCTGTTTCTGTTCTATGTTGTAATTAATTTGGTGGGTTCTACTTGTTTTAACATAAATAAAGAGTATGCAGCACGTTTAATAAAATCAGAACTCTTAATTGGCTTATGCCCAAATCTAGGCTGAGAAGTCCTTTTTCTTCTTCCCACCTTTATTTCCTTAGTTTCTGTCCACCTTAGTGGAAACAGCAAATGGTTATGTCTTTTTCCTGCTACAACTACAGTGTACTTGAGCCTTTCCCTCAAGTGCATTTGAAGTCACCCAGGATGATCCTCACTAGTAGCCTGCTTTGGCAGTGTGGCTTTTTGCACACTTGCCCTGTCTTCCTGAGACTACTTCAGTAAGCCATGCTTCCTTCTTCCCTACTTTTATTTGGTGTCATGAATAGAAACTTCCAGCTGTAACCATGGAAGCTCAGTTTGGCCTGCTTTACTTTTTAGTCTCCACACCTTGGGCAGAACTGCTGTCCTTACTACTTCATCTCACCCAAGTCCCGCTCCCAGGCAGCCAGGGGCCTGGGTTTGAATAATCGCAGGGCCAGCCTGCCATGATCTTTCTCACTTACTCCTCTCCCATTCAGCAATCAACCAGTTTTGATCCCTAGTGATTACAGCCCTGAAGAAAATTAAATCTGAATTAATTTTACATGGCCTTCCTGATCTTTCTGCTGTTCTTACCTTTTCGAATGTAGTTGGGGGGTGGGGGGGCAGGTTATGATATTTAAAGAGAATAAACATTTTGCACATACATGTATTGTACAACAGTAAGATCCTCTGTTAAAACCAGCTGTCCTTGTTCTCCATCTCCATTTCTTCCCATGCTGTAACCCCAGGCTCCACCAGCTGTTCCCCAGTGACGTTACCTAGCTTCCCTCTACCGTTATCTACTGACCATTTCCACTACACGCCTTTCCTACCTTCCCTTCACAACCAATCAAGTGAATACTTGATTATTATCTCTTCCTTACTGTGCTTTATCTTTTTTGTTTTGTTCTAATTAATGAAAATAAAAGTTTCTAAATTTACATTTTTATAGGGTATTGTAAATAAAAACAAATTGTATACTTAAAAATGAGTGCCTGCATTTCTACTTTGTTACCTCAGAATATGATTTTTATGTTTCTCGCATATTTAGATAGACTGGCAACTTGATGTTGGGGATTAAAGATATTATTACCTATATTTTTACCTTTTTAATTTTGTTGCGAAGAAGACAAATATTTTTATATAGTAACTTTTCTTTAAAAATCTAAGATGCTTTCAGTTTCTTCTCCCCCCATTTTAACTCTACGATGAAATTATAAATTGTAGATAAACTGTAGTTTGTCTTCTCCGTCCTGCCCATCTCTGGGCATTGAGGAATCTGTCCCCCTTTAAGAGACTCATGTAGCCCAATGAGGCATTCAGCTGCCTTCATGGATAGTATGTACTTAGTTCTGAGCATATTGTATTTCAAAATTCATCTCTTCAAAGGAGATGGGAAAAGGTTGGTCATTCTTTATAGTAAATTTGTTTTTATTATTTCAGACTTGAGTATCATTTTTACTCTAAAATGCTCAAGATAAAAGATTGAGCAAACACATAGAAAGGGGTAAGAAAAGTGGGGTTTTGTTTTCAAGACAGGGTCTCTGTTGCTCAGGCTGGAGTACAGTGGCACAGTAGCACAATCACCACTCACAGCAGCCTCAATCTCCCAGGCTCAAGCGATCCGCCTCAGCCTCCTGAGTAACTGGGACTACAGGTGTGCACCACCACACCTGGCTAATTTTTATACTTTTTTGTAGAGTCGAGATCTCCCTATGTTGCCCAGGCTGGTCTCGAACTCCCGGGCTCAAGTGATCCTCCCACCTTGGCCCCCCAAAATGCTGGGAGTACAGGTGTGAATCACTGCACATGGCCTGAAGGTTTTTTCTTTTTTTGAGATGAGTTTCTCTGGCACCCAGATTACAGTGCAGTGACACAATCATGGCTCACTGCAGCCTCTACTTCCCAGGCTCAAGCAGTTCTCCCACCTCAGCCTCCCAAGTAGCTGGGACTACTATAGGCAGGTGCCATCATGCCCAGCTAATTTTTTTGATTTTTAGTAGAGATGAGGTCTTGCTACATTGCCCAGGCTGGGCTCAAACCCCTGGTTCAAGGGATTCTCCTGCCTTGGCCTCCCAAAATGCTGGATTACAGGAGTGAGCCTCCAAAGTTTTAAATGATGAAGAGACAGGAGATCATTTAACATTATGAGGTGCCTACGTACATAAATTTTTTTTTTTTTTTTCCTGATGAGGAGATGGGTTCCTTGAGGTTCAGTAGTAGCTTGCGGAGGTGACACAGGTAATGAGCAGCAGAGCAGGAGACTCATACAGCATATTATTGCTATAAGGAAATAAAATTATCTTCCAGTAAAAGATTTATTCACACCTTTTAACATGAAACAACACAAGGTGTTAATAGATAGCCCTGCTTTGTTAGAGTGGACTGGCCCAAGGATGCCCCTACCTTCACAGTAGACTAGATTCCAAAATCAGACGTGAAGAAATCCCTAGAGATCATGTAGTTCAGTCCTCACAATTTGAGGAAGCCAGATCTCTGAGAGAGCAGTGACTTGCCCAAGGGGCCACAGCTGGCTAGTAGTAAAGCCAAGGAAAAAAACTCATGTGAGGCCAGGTGCAGTGGTCCATGCCTGTAATCCCAGCACTTTGGGAGGCCGAGGCAGGCATATCACCTGAGGTCAGGAGTTTGAGACCAGACTGGCCAACATGGTGAAAACCTTTCTCTCCTAAAATTACAAAATTAGCTGGGCATAGTGGCACATGCCTATAATCCCAGCTACTGGGGAGGCTGAGGCAGGAGAATCGCTTGAACCCGGGAGGCAGAGGTTGCAGTGAGCTGAGATTGCGCCACTGCATTCCAGCCTGGGGAACAAGAGCGAAACTCCCTCTCAGTCTCAAAAAAGAAAAGAAAAGAAAAAAAAAATTTGTACATGGGATTTTACTGTGTTGCCCAGGCTGGTCTTGAACTACTGGCTTCAAGTGATTCTCCCGCCTTGGCTTCCCAAAGTATTGGGATTACAGGCATGAGCCACTGTGCCTGGTCACAAATGACTTTTAAAAGTCATGAGCCACCACGCCTGGTTCTGGGCAACATAGTAAAATCCCATGTACAATTTTTTTATTATTATTTCTTAAAAAGCCGTTTGTAAACCTCAGAGTAACTAATGAGGACAATATTAACTTCAAAAAAATTAAGTGATGCACTAAAATAATCTACAAGAATAAGGCACAGAGTTGAAAACTGATACTAATGCAAGTAATATCCTGTGTAAGAAAAAGAAGACCCTGATAAATACATAGGTAATTAACCCTAATGGGTAATAGGTACAACCTTGTGAATAATCATTCACAAAATAAAGTACAAGTGAATAATATTAAGAACCTCACCCCCACTGGTAATCAGAGAAGTAAAAAGTAAATGATTTTAACCTACCGAGTTAATAAACACTTTAAAAATAATGTTAGTGAAAATTTGGGGCTGCCACTCACTGGCAGGGGTAAATGTCTACCTTTCTGGAAAGTGCTTTCACCGTGTGGAGCACTTCAAAGTATTCTTAGCCTTTGAACAATGACTTTGGCTTTATAAATCTAAGGAAATATAACAAAGCAATGGTACTTACCATAGCTTTACTTATTTTATTTTTTGAAGACAAGATCTCGCTTTGTTGCCCAGGCTTTAGGGCAGTGGCGCAATCATAGCTCACTGCAGCCTTGAACTCCTGGCCTCAAGCAATCCTCCCACTTCAGCCTCACTAAGAGTAGCTGGGACTACAGACACATGCCACCTTGCCCGGCTAATTATTTTAGTTTTTGTAGAGACTCTGTTACCCAGGCTGGTCTCAAACTTGCCTTGGTCTCCCAAATGATTCATTAGAAGCATGAGCCATTTCACTCAGTCAGCTTTACTTATAATAGGAAAATTAGAAATAATCTAAATGTTCAACATTACAATAATGATTAAGTAAACAATGATCCATGTGTTGTGGACAATTAGGCAGAATATTGGACTAGGTGCAGTGGCTCATGCTTGTAATCCCAGCACTTTGGGAGGGAAGACTTTGCAAGACTTTGCAAAAACATTTAAAAATCAGCCAGGCATGGTGGCATGTGCCTGTACTCTCAGCTAACTCAGGAGACTGAGGCAGGATTGCCTGAGCCCAGGAGTACCAGGCTATAATGAGATTCAGCCTGGGAGACTGAGCAAGACTGTCTAGAAAAATTTAAAAAGGCAGAATAGACCGGGCGCAGTGGCTCAAGCCTGTAATCCCAGCACTTTGGGAGGCCGAGACGGGCGGATCACGAGGTCAGGAGATCGAGACCATCCTGGCGAACACGGTGAAACCCCGTCTCTACTAAAAAATACAAAAAACTAGCCGGGCGACGTGGTGGGCGCCTGTAGTCCCAGCTACTCGGGAGGCTGAGGCGGGAGAATGGCGTAAACCTGGGAGGCGGAGCTTGCAGTGAGCCAGATCCGGCCACTGCACTCCAGCCTGGGCGACAGAGCAAGACTCCCGTCTCAAAAAAAAAAGGCAGAATATTTAATCATGAAAAATATTTGATATAGTATAGTGAAATACCATATATATGCTTTGAATCCAATTTTTAAGAAAAATGCATGTATGAAGAAAATATTGGAAAGACGTTTCTAAAGATTACTGGTATGTGTAGGTGATGGGATTATGGAGAACTTTCTTTTCCTTTTGGCTTCTCGATAATTTTCAGGTTTTCTATAGAGAAAATGTATTGCTTATGTTCTTAGAAGAAAAAATGTTTTTAAAGAAAAGTTGTTTTTGAAGAATTTAGTTACATAGGAAAATGTAAGATTATAATGTTAAGTTAAAAATAGGTTCTGTATATGTACATGACAATCTCTGTGGAGTAACAAATATATGGGAGGCTGGGCGTGGTGACTCACGCCTGTAATCCTAGCACTTTGGGAAGCTAAGGCAGGCAGATCACTTGAGATCAGTAGTTCAAGACCAGCCTGGCCAATATGGCAAAACCTTGTCTCTACTAAAAATACAAAAATTAGCTGGGCGTGGTGGTGTGCACCTTTAATCCCAGCTACTCGGGAGGCTGAGGCTGGATAATCGCTTGAACCCAGGAGGTGGAGGTTGCAGTGAGCCAAGATTGTGCCACTGACCTCCAGCTTGGGCAACAGAGTGATACCCCGTCTCTCTCTCTCTTCCTCTCTCTCTCTCTCTCTCTCTCTCTATATATATATATATTTTATATATATATGTCTATATATCTATATATATACATATATATACATATATATATATATATATATATATGGGCAAGAAGAGTGAAATCAGAGATGACCAAATAGTGGTTGCCTTTAAGGAAAAGGGCTGTGGAGGATTTTGTGAGTATATGATTGTTCCTACTTTTTCATATTTTCCCAATTTGTCTTCAATGAGCATGTATCATAACCTTAAAAGGAGGATATTATCTTAAAACTGCTAAAGATAGGCCGGGCGTGGTGGCTCATGCCTGTAATCCCAGCACTTTGGGAGGCTGAGGCAGGCAGATCGCCTGAGGTCGGGAGTTTGAGACCAGCTTGGCCAGCACGGTGAAACCCCATCTCTACTAAAAATACAAAAATTAGCCGGGCGTGGTGGCACATGCCTGTAATCCCAGCTACTCGGGAAGCTGAGGCAGGATAATTGCTTGAACCTGAGAGGCAGAGGTTGTGGTGAGCGGAGATCCCGCCATTGCACTCCAGCCTGGGCAACAGAGCAAGACTCTGTCTCAAAAAACAAAACAAAACAAAAAAACACTGCTAAAGATAGTAGCTATTTCTAGTTAAAAAATAAGTCCCAACTTTTTAATGATCACCATTCTGACTGGCGTGAGATGGTATCTCATTTTAATTTTGATTTGCATTTCTTTAATGATCACTGATGATGAGCATTTTTTTTTTAGACGGAGTTTCGCTCTTGTTGCCCAGGCTGGAGTGCAATGCATGATCTCAGCTCGCCACAACCTCCACCTCCCAGGTTCAAGCGATTCTCCTGTTTCAGCCTTCTGAGGCACGAGCCACCACGCCCGGCTAATTTTGTATTTTTAGTAGAGACGGGGTTTCGCCATGTTGGCCAGGATATTCTCGATTTCCTGACCTTATGATCCGCCCGCCTCAGCCTCCCAAAGTGCTGGGATTACAGGTGTGAGCCTCCGCACCCGACATCTACTATAAACATTTAAGATGATATACCAAGTGTGGGATCAAAGAACCACTTTAACAAATCCCCAAATATAGCTTCCATATTTAAATTGCATTTTTTCCAAACTATGGCTGTTAAATCGCCCAAATTGCCCTGCTAAACATTAGGAAGGACAAGACATGACTTTGTGAAAGTTTTATTTTTTTTTTGAGACAGAATCTCACTCTGTCGCCCAAGCTGGAGTGCAGTGGCACGATCTTGGCTCACTCCAACCTCTGTGCCTCCTGGGCTCAAGTGATTCTCCTGCCTCAGCCTCTTCAGTAGCTGGGATTACAGCTACTGAGATTACGCCCAGCTAATTTTTGCATTTTTAGCAGAGATGGGCTTTCACCATGTTGGACAGGCTGACTTCGAATTCCTGACCTCAAGTGATCCGCCCGCCTTGGCCTCCCAAAATGCTGGGAATACAGGCATGAGCCAGTGCGCCTGGCCAACTTTCTGAATTTGACAGCCGTCTACTTTTTGGGGGCCGTGAAGTTCATTGTGTGAGAAGCAGAACTGGGAAGACTGAAGGGGTCTTATATTTTTCCTCCTCTCCCAGCTATGCTTAAATACATTTAATATTGTGGTCCCTGAGAACCTAGCATGTGGGTTTTTAGGAAACAAGTCTTGGTCTGGGAAATCAGTATCTTAATAGCATTTTGACCTTCTTCCTTCTTGCATCAGAAACATAGTTGTGAATAGATTGCAGGTCTCATGACAGCCTCTGCTTTGCTTCTTATTTTGCAAATGTTGCACGTAAGGCTGTTCTGAGGAGCTTGTTTGTTATTCAACATGACTCTCTAAGCTCTCAGTTCAGCCAAGTTCATTCTCCAAAGCAATATTAACCAAAATCAGACTTGAGATCTGTGAAATATCTAGCAGGGAGCTAGGTAATCAGTGACACATGTACTTTGCCAGTTGTGAATATAAAATTTGTTAAATTACTTAGATTGCCCTACTCTAACAAATGAGAAACAAATCTGCATATAACTAACAAAAGGAAGGTTTCTCAAATTTGACCCCCCAGAAAAAACACTGCTGACAGTTTAGTGTATTGTTCTCCAAGTGATGTCTGCATGCACATGCATACATAGATAGAATTATAGTTTTACTTTTTTCTCTCTTAATATATCATGGGCATCTTTCTGTGTTGGTATATAGAGAGCTTCCCTGTTCTTTTCTTTTTGATACAGGGTCTTGCTCTGTTGCCCAGGCTGGAGTCCAGTGGTGTGGTCATGTCTCACTAGACCCCCAACCTCCACCTCAGCCTCCTGAATAGCTGGGAAAACAGGTGTGCACCACCATGCCTGGCTAATTATTTTATTTTTTGCGGAGTCAAGGTCTTGCTTGTTGCCCAGGCTGGTCTCAAACTCCTGGGCTCATTCAGTCCTCCCAACTTGGCCTCCTAAAGTGCTGGGATTACAGGCGTGAACTACTGTACCCAGTCCCCTGTTCTTTTTCATGGTTGTATAGTATTCCACTGTGTACCATTATGCCATCATTTATCTGATTGTTCTCCTGTTAATAGGATTCAACTTCAAATACTTCTTTTCAGTTACAGTTGTTCATCTAACAGTAACAAAGGTAAACCCACAATGTCACATTTCTATAGTTATTTTATAGTGTACAAAGAACACATTCATATTCCAATTCAGTCTTCTCTATAACCTTTTGAAATAGGATGGGCAACTATAATTGTATGGTACCAAAACTAGATCAGCAAGACCTTCCAGCTGGTAAGGTCTAAAACTGGGATTTAAACCTTAAGTTTTGAGCTCCATTTCTAGTGTCTTGGCTGCAAGAAGGCTCCTATTCCTGGACCCGTGCTTCGGAGGAGCAGCTGAAAAGCTGCAAGGCTTTAACATTGCATCTGCAAACTCTTCTGACTGGATTTTAATGCCTTCATTTTCAGTAAGCAGATTAGGCAATTGCCTCTCAGTAATGTCAAAAAGGGAGCAATTCAGGTTGTAATTATCAGAACCAATTGCAATATATAAGGATCAGAGTCACAGCGATGCAGCTGTCAGGCATCTTTATGGTCTTTTTTATTTAAACATCATCTAGGGAGGGCAAAAAAAAGCCTCCTTGCTTCCATTCTTCCTCATTCCCAGTATTTTAGAATGTACTTCTTACATTAGATATATTGTCACAGCAATTGGTTTTTTCATAAATTCTCTGCATTAATATGGGAGTTTCACAAACACGGAAATAGTCTGTCTTGCTCACAGCTGTACCACAAGCCCAGCACAGAGTCAACACCTAGAAGGCATCCAACAAATACCTGGTCATGAAATAATTTTGTTATTAAGAAACAAAGCTGGCCAGGCCCAGTGGCTCACACCTGTAATCCCATCACCTGTAATCCCAACTTAAAGTTCAAAGCTGGGCACAGTGTCTCATATTTGTAATCCCAGCACTCTGGGAGAGTGAGGTGGGCAGATCACTTGAGGTCAGGAGTTTGAGACCACCCTGACCAATATAGTGAAACCCTGTCTCTACTAAAAATACAAAAATCAGCCAGGTATGGTGGCTTGTGCCTGTAGTCCCAGCTACTTAAGAGACTGAGGCAGGAGAATCACTTGTAACTGGGAGGCAGAGATTGCAGTAAGCTGAGATTACGCCACTGCACTCCAGCCTGGGCAACAGAGCAAGACTCCGTTTCAAAAAAAAAAAAAAGAAAGAAAGAAAAAGAAAGCTTAGCTGGGTGCAGTGGCTTACCCTTATAATCCCAGCACTTTGGGAGGTTGAGGCAGGAGGATCATTTGAGCCCAGGAGCTCAAGACCAGACTGGGAAACATAGCGAGACGCCCATCTCTACAAAATTTTTAAAAAAATTAGCCAGGCATGGTGGCGCATGCCTATAGTCCCAGCTACTTGGGAGGCTGAGGTGGGAGGATCACTTGAGCCCAGGAAGTTGACGCTGTAGTGAGCTGTGATTGCTCCACTGCACTCCAGCTGACAAATGAGACCCTATCTCACAAAAACAAAGGAAGGAAGGAATGCAGGGGTGGGGAGAATAGAGGAGGGGAGGGAAAGGGAGGGGAGGAGAGGGGATGGGAGAAGGGAGGAAAAGAGGGGAGGAGAGGGGAAGGGAGAGGAGAAGGCTGGGCATGGTGGCTCACGCCTGTAATCCCAGCACTTTGGGAGGCTGATGTGGGTGGATCATATGAGGTCAGGAGTTCGAGACCAGCCTGCCAACATGCTGAAAACCCATCTCTACTAAAACGATAAAAAATTAGCTGGACATGGTGACAGCACCTGTAATCCCAGCTACTTGGGAGGCTGAGGCAGGGAAATCGCTTGAGCCTGGGAGGTGGAGGTTGCAGTGAGCCGAGATCGCGCCACTGCACTTCAGCCTGGGTGACAGAGTGAGACCCTGTCTCAAAAAAAAAAAAAAAAAAAAAAAAAGAAAAAGAAAAAGAGAAAGAAGCAAACAAACAAAGCTTAAAGAGATTATTCAGAGAATAGAGCTCGATGTAATAAATTAGTCTGTGTGTACAAGACTCATTTCAAAATACATTGTCACTCATGTTATCACAACAACCCCTCGATCAGGAACAACTGGATAACATAAGTCAGTTAAGCTCTTGTACGTCCCACATGACTCCAGATACGGTGGTGACAAAGACAAACTAAACCCCTATTCTGGTGCAGTTTGCATTCTCAGGGGGATACTTACAATGATAAGTGCTAAGAAAAGAACAAAGTGATTTGAGTGAGGGAGATGTACTTGTACTGTAGACAGAGGAGCCAGGAAGGCCTCAATAAGCAGGTGACATTCAAGCAGACATCTGAATAATGAGAAGAGACAGATATGCAAAGGTCTAGGAAGAGCACCCCAAGCAAAATCAAGAAGGTAGTCAAGCCCCTGAGATGAAAATGAGTTGGAGTTCAAGGAACCACAGAAAGTCAATGTCACTAGAGTGAATGGAGTGGGGCAGAATGACCACGCAGGGTCTTGAAGGGATTTATTGTTATTGCAATGGGAAATCTTTGCAGAGTTTTAAGTAAAAAACACAAAACGTCACATAACTTATACTTTTAAAAATCACTCTGCTATATGGAGATGGAAATAAAAAAAGGGAGCACTTATCAGAGAGCCTCATATTGTCACTGGTGTACAGGATGAATCTGGGCCTTTAAAAGGCAAAGTGACTGAGAGAATTATTTTTTTAAACATAGATTTAGCAACAAGCAAAAAACAAATATTCCAATTTAAAAATGGGCAAAGGACGTGAACAGATACTTCTCAAAAGAAGACAGAAAAATGGCCAAAAAACAAGAAAAAATGCTCATCATCACTAATCATCAGAGAAAAGCAAATCAAAACCACGATGAGGTACCATCTCAAACCAGTCAAAATGACTATTATTTAAAAGTGAAAAAAATAACAGATGCTGGCGAGGCTGTGGAATGCTTATATCCTGCTGGTGGGAATGCAAATTAGTTCAGCCACTGTGGAATGCAGTTTGGAGATTTCTCAAAACACTTAAAATGGAATTACCATCTGACCCAGCAATTCCATTACTGGGTATATACCCAAAGGAATATAAATCATTCTACCAAAATGATACATGCACACATATGTTCATCTCAGCACTATTCACAATAGCAAAGGCATGGAATCAACCTAGGTCCCCATCAACAATGGTGGATTGGATAAATAAAATGTGGTGCATATACACCATGGAATACTACACAGCCATAAAAAAGAGCAATATGATATCCTTTGCAGGAACATGGATGCAGCTAGAGGCCATTGTCCTAAGTGAGTTAATGCAGAAACAGAAAACCAAATACTGCATGCTCTCACTTATAAGTGGGAGCTAAACAATGAGTATACATGGGCATAAAATTGGAACAATAGACACTGGGGACTTCCAAAAGTGGGGGGAGGGGTGGACATGGGCTGAAAAACTATTGGATACTATGCTCACTACCTGGGTGACAGGATCATCTATACCCCAGACCTCAAAATCACATAATACACCTGTAAAAAACCTGCACATCTGAATCCAAAATGAAAGTTGGAAAAAAAATACATTTAAGACAACAGTTACTTTTGGAAGTGTTTAGGGGAGTGGTATTGGGATAGGATGTAGAAAACTGGTCATTTTGTATTTCTTTTTTTTTTTTTTTTTTTTTTTTT
>NC_045446.1:13819922-13880079 GCF_002776525.5 Piliocolobus tephrosceles
GCTCTGTCGCCCAGGCTGGAGTGCAGTGGCCAGATCTCAGCTCACTGCAAGCTCCGCCTCCCGGGTTTTTTACACCATTCTCCTGCCTCAGCCTCCCGAGTAGCTGGGACTACAGGCGCCTGCCACCTCACCCGGCTAGTTTTTTGTATTTTTTAGTAGAGACGGGGTTTCACCATGTTAGCCAGGATGGTCTTGATCTCCTGACCTCGTGATCCGCCCATCTCGGCCTCCCAAAGTGCTGGGATTACAGGCTTGAGCCACCGCGCCCGGCCTCATTTTGTATTTCTTATGCTGAGTGGTGCATTGAGCAGTATTGGTTTGACTACTGTGCTTTGTAACTTTCACGTATCATATGTATCCTGTGTATGTTATGGGCTAAATTGTGTCCACTCCCAAAACTCTTATGTTGAAGTCCTAATCCCTATACCTCAGAATGTCACTCTATTTGAAAACAGGTTCTTTAAAGAGTTAATTAAGTTAAAATGTAATAGGCTTGTGTTTGAAGGAAGGAAGAAAAGAAGGGAGAGAGAACATGTACATGTGTCCAAGATTGCAGTAAGTGAGTGGCAGACAAAGAAAACCTGATTACAATCATTTTCCATCATTTCTCTATCCCACAAAGAATAAGTAGACATGTTGTGTGTGACTTCCAAAAATTCTCCTTAAGGGGAAGGCACTACACTTTTGTCCTCTTTCCTTCCCTCTTCTTGCTGCTTAGAATGCAGATGTAATGACTGAAGCTCTAGCAGCCACCCTGGGGCAAAAGGTAATAACAGAAACAACATACAATGGGGAGAAAGAAGTCTGTGTCTGGCCGGGCAAGGTGGCTCAGGCCTATAGTCCCAGAACTTAGGGAGGCCAAAGCAGGTGGATCACTGGAGCCCAGGAGTTCAGGACAAGCCTGGGCAACATAGCAAGACCCCATCTCTACTAAAAATACAAAAAAAAAACCAGCCATGAGACTGAGGTGGGAGGATCCCTTGAGACTGGGAGGTCAAGGCTGCAGTGAGCCAAGATTGAACCACTGCACTCCAGCCTGAGTGACAGAGTGAGCCCCTGGCTCAAAAAAAAAAAAAGAGTCTATGTCTCTGAAGACTTCATTTGAGTCACCATTCCAACCTTGAGCTTCTTATCCTGGGATTTCTCTCCTGTGTGAGAATAAACTATTATGGGTTTAAACCAATGTGAATTGGGCCTCCGTTACTTCCAAATAAACCTAATCCCAATTATTATGAAGGACTTTTTCAATCATTTGGTACAGGTTGAGCATCTCTAATCTGAAAATCTGAAATCCAAAATACTCCAAAATCTGAGGCGGAGTCTCCTTCTGTCGCCTGGGCTGGAGTGCAGTGGCCAGAGCTCAGCTCACTGCAAGCTCCGCCTCCCGGATTTACGCCATTCTCCTGCCTCAGCCCCCCGAGTAGCTGGGACTACAGGCGCCCGCCACCTCGCCCGGCTAGTTTTTGTATTTTTAGTAGAGACGAGGTTTCACCGTGTTAGCCAAGATGGTCTCGATCTCCTGACCTCGTGATCCGCCCGTCTCCGTCTCAGCCTCCCAAAGTGCTGGGATTACAGGCTTGAGCCACCGCGCCCGGCCCCAAAATCTGAAACTTTTTGAGTGCTGACATGATGCTCAAAAGAAATGCTCGTTGGAGCATTTCAGGTTTAGAATTTTCAGATTTGGGATGCTGAACCATAAGCACTTATATATAATGGAAATATTCCAAAATCCAAAACATAAAAATCAGAAATCTGAAATTCTTCTGGTCCCAAGCATTTCTGATAAGGGCTATTCAACCTGTATTAGAGTTCATTAAGTGTAATTAGACAAAATTTTTTTGAATTTAATTTAGTTTTATTTTATTTTGCTTTATTTTGAGATGGGATCTCACTTTGCCGTCCAGGCTGGAGTGCAGTGGTGCAATCTCAGCTCACTGCACCCTCCACTTCCCGGGTTCAAGCCATCCTCTCACCTCAGCCTCCCAAGTATCTGAGACCATGGCACGTGCCACCATGCTTGGCTAATTTTTTTTTTTTTCTTTTGAAATGGAGTCTCGCTCTGTTGGCTAGGCTGGAGTGCAATGGCGCGATCTCAGCTCACTGCAACCTCCACCTTCCAGGTTCAAGCAATTCTCCTGCCTCAGCCTCCTGAGTAGCTGGGATTACAGGCACCCGCCACTGTGCCCAGCTAATTTATATATATATATATATATTTTTTTTTTTTTTTTGAGACAGAATCTCACTCTGTCGCCCAGGCTGGAGTGCAGTGGCCGGAGTGCAGCTCACTGCAAGCTCCGCCTCCCGGGTTCACACAATTCTCCTGCCTCAGCCTCTCGAGTAGCTGGGACTACAGGCGCCCACCACCGCGCCCGGCTAGTTTTTTTTTTGTATTTTTAGTAGAGACGGGGTTTCACCGGGTTAGCCAGGATGGTCTGGATCTCCTGACCTCGTGATCCGCCCGTCTCGGCCTCCCAAAGTGCTGGGATTACAGGCTTGAGCCACCGCACCCGGCCTATTTTTATATTTTTAGTAGAGACGGGGTTTCACCATGTTGGCCAGGTTGGTCTTGAACTCCTGACCTCAGGTGATGCGCCTGCCTCAGTCTCCCAAAGTGCTGGATTTACAAAGGTGAGACACTGTGCCCACGCTTGAATTTTAAGTTATTACAAATTCTAGGGAATTCTAGAAGCTCTAGCAGCCACCTTAGGGCAAAAGGTAGTAACAGAAACAATATACAAAAGAGGAGAAAGAAGTCTATGTGTGGCTAGGCATGGTGGCTCAGGCCTGTGGTCCTAGCACTTTGGGAGCCTGCATTTTCTCTGTGAAGTGCAAAGCATGATTATCAGTTGTGAAACAGAAGGGTTTCTGTGACATTTAGTTTAATTTTGATGACAGAAAATATAATACATTTCGACTCCTAATTTATTTGAATTGTTTTGTTTGTTTTGAGACGAGGTCTCACTCTGTCGCCCAGGCTGGAGTGCAGTGGCATGATCTCGGCTCACTGCTGCCTCCATCTCCCAGGCTCAAGAGAGCCTCCCCCAGCCTCCTGAGTAGCTGGGACCACAGGCGTGAACTACCACACCTGGTTAATGTTTTGTATCTTTGGTATAGACGGGGTTTCACCATGTTGCCCAGGCTGAGCTCAAGTGATCTGCCTACCTCAGCCTCCCAAAATTCTGGGATTACAGGCATGAGACATTGCACCCGGCACCTCAAATTATTGTTGTTTTAAAAACGATTCCAAGGCACACGTAATATTAGGGACTATAGCCCTATTCATATCTGTGTTGGAGTGTTAGCTTCACCTTTGCAAGTTACTTTACTCATGAATCTCAGTTTCCCTCCCTGTAAAAGGGGAGATAGAACAAGTGGGATTATGACAAAAAAATTGATATTTGTGAAAGTGCTTAACACTCAATAAAAGCTGGTATCCCTTCATTATATTAATCCATTTTTACCTCACATAAAGTCCCAGTATTTCCGGGTTTTTCTATGGTACGTCTAATGCCCTCAAGAAAGACATGTGGGTCCCCTTAGGGTTAGTTGCATTGTGCTACAAAGATAGTCTTGCATAATTAGTAATTACAGTCAGCATTTATGATTTACCATATGCCAGACACATTTCATGTATTTTTATTTAATCCTTTCCCAAAACCTTGAGAAACAGATGCTGTTAGTACGGTCATAAGGAAACTGATGAGAGGTTAAGTAAACAGTCCAAGATTGCATTACTTAGTCAAAACAGGATTTGAAGTGAGGTGGTCAAGATCAGTGGTACATCTATATAATGCAATACACAGAGGAAACTTAAATGCATACTACTAAGTGAAAGAAGCCAATTTTATTTTATTTTATTTTATTTTACTTATTTTTTAAAATGGAGTCTCGCTGTGTCTCCCAGGCTGGAGTGCAGTGGCACGATCTTGGCTCACTGCAACCTCCCCTTCCCGGGTTCAAGCGATTCTCCTGCCTCAGCCTCCTGAGTAGCTGGGACTACAGGCATGCGCCACCACGCCCAGCTAATTTTTGTATTTTCAGTAGAGATGGGGTTTCACCACGTTGGCCAGGATGGTCTCAATCTCTTCACCTGGTGATCAGCCTGCCTCAGCCTCCCAAAGTGCTGGGATTACAGGCATGAGCCACTGCACCCGGCAAGAAGCCAATTTTTAAAAGGTTTCTTTTCAAACTACAGTCAGCCCTTCATATCTGTGGGTTCTGCATTCATGAATTCAACCAAGGATCAAAAATATTCTCCCAAAAAGAGACGCTTGTGCCTGTACTGAACATGTACAGACTTTTTTCCTGTCATTATTCCCTAAACAATATAGGATAACAACTATTTACATAGCATTTACCTTGTATTGGGTATTAGAAGTAATCTAGAGATAATTTGAAGTATAAGAGAAGATGTGTATAGGTTATATGCAAATACTATACTATTTTGTATAACAGATTTGACCATCTGTGGATTTTGGTATTTGCAGAGAATCTTGGAACCAATTCCCCATGGATACTGAAGGACAACTGTATGTGTGTGATTCAAACTATATGACATTCTGGAAAAGGCATAACTATGAAGACAGTAGAAAGATCACTGGTTGCCAAGACTTAAGGAAAAAGGAGGAATGAAGAAGTGGAGCAGAGAGGTTTTTTCGGACAATAAAACTAATCTGTATGATATTATAATCCTGGATAAATGTCATTATACATTGTCCAAATCCATAGAACATACAATGCCAAATAAACACTAATATAAACTATAGGTTTGGGGTGGATAATGATGTGTCAGTGTAGATTCATCAATTTTAACAGTTATACCACTCTGGATGTTGATAGTAGGAGAGGCTGTGCATGGAATTTTGTAATTTCAGCTCAATTTTGCTGTGAATCTAAAACTGCTCTAAAAAAACATAGAGTCTATGTAAAAAAATCAGGAAAGCCAAAATGTCCAATATATTGGAGTCTGGCAGGTAAACCAGTATGGACTGAAAAGAGTTACAAAAAGTGGGACAGGAAAGCAAGATTAGGACCTGGGAGGGACGGGCCTTAGATGGCAAAGTGAGCTATCAGGACTTTATCCTATAGACCAGAGGGGGTCATTGAGGATTACGGAGCAAGAAACTCAGTTAAGAACAGACTACTTTAAGAAAATCCTGACTGGGCGTGGTGGCTCACGCCTGTAACGCCAGCACTTTGGGAGGCTGAGGCAGGCAAATCGCTTGAGCTCAGGAATGCAAGATCAGCCTGGGCAACATGGCAAAAACCTGTCTCTACAAAAAATACAAAAATTAGCACAGCGTGGTGGCATGCACTTGTGGTCCCAGCTACCTGGAAGGCTGAGGCACAAGAATCACTTGAACCAAGGAGGCAGAGGTTGCAGTGAGTCAAGATTGTGCCACTGCACTCCAGCCTGGGTGACAGAGAGAGACCCTGTACCAAAAAAAAGGTCCCTTTGGCAGCTGTGAGGAGAATTCTGGAAGATAGACTAAAGGCAAACAGACGGGTTTAAAAGTGAGAAAAATGCACAAGAATCTAGGCCAGTAAAGAAAGGGGTGCTTAAAAGATCATCCAGTTTTTTGTTACTGACTGGACATAGGGATGAGAACAATGACTTCATGAGAAAAATAAAACACCAATTTTTTAAATTTGTAATTATTGGCCGGGCGCCGTGGCTCAAGCCTGTAATCCCAGCACTTTGGGAGGCCGAGACGGGTGGATCACGAGGTCAGGAGATAGAGACCATCCTGGTCTACACGGTGAAACCCCGTCTCTACTAAAAAAAAAAAAAAAAAAAAACTAGCCAGGCGAGATGGCGGGCGCCTGTAGTCCCAGCTACTCGGGAGGCTGAGGCAGGAGAATGGCGTAAACCCGGGAGGCGGAGCTTGCAGTGAGCCGAGATCGCGCCACTGCACTCCAGGGTGGGCGACAGAGCGAGACTCCGTCTCAAAAAAAAAAAAAAAAAAAAAAAAAAATTGTAATTATTTCACACATTAAGGATTAACTGAATCACTATCATGTGCCCGGTCCTATCAGTTGTATCTCCAAATATATCTGGAATGTATCCACTTCTCTCCATCCCTGTTTCCACCACATTCAACCAAGTCATCAATATTTCTCTTCTAAAAGATGGTAGAAGGCCGGGTATGGTGGCTCAGGTCCATAATCCCAGCACTTTGGGAGGCTGAGGCGGGTGGATCACGTGAGGTCAGGAGTTCCAGACCAGCCTGGCCAACATTGTGAAACCCCTTCTCTACTAAAAATACGAAAAAATTAGCCGGGCATGCTGGCGGGTGCTGCTAATCCCAGTTACTTGGGAGGCTGAGGCAGAAGAATCGCTTGAACCTGGGAGGTGGAGGTTGCAGTGAGCTGAGATGGCGCCACTGCACTCCAGCCCGGACAATAGTGCGAGACTCCATCTCAAAAAAAAGATGGTAGACGTTTCCTAATTGCTGTCCCTCTCCACTCTTGTGACTCCACACATCAGCCAGTGATCATTTTAAACAAGAATTGAGGCCAGGCATGGTGGCTCCACTCCCAACACTGCGAGGCGGACGTGGGAGGATCACTTGAGGCCAGGAGTTTGAGAACAGCCTGGGTAACACAGCAAGACCCTGTCTCTACAAAAAATAAAAATTATCTAGGCAAAGTGGTGCATGCCTGTAGCCCTAGCTATCTGGGAGGCTGAGGCAGGAGAATTGCTTAAGCCCAGGAGTTCGAGGTTGCAGTGAATTATAATTATAACATTGTACTCTAGCCTAGATGACAGAGCAAGGCCCTGTCAAGAAAAAAGACAGAAAGAAAGAAAAGAAAAGAAGAGAGAGAAAGAAACAAAGACACAAAGAATGAATGAATTGGGGTCACTTGCCCTAATCCCTTTGATTGCTTCCTGTTGTAATGAGAATAAAACTTGAACTCCTTATGAGGTCTTACAGCCCTTTGGAGTCTTCACTTTCCATGCCTTATGTACCCACCTCAGTTACTGCCTGTCTTTTCTTCCTCAGGCCTTCACAGGAAAATGACTGATTTTAGCTACGGAGGAAACAAAAAGAAAAGAAAGACTGATTTATTTCCTTTGCTTACTCCTCTCCAGTCCCCAGATGGCAGCTTAAACAGTTTATCCCTTTTTGAAACAGGTTACACCAGTTGTCCTCCATATTACTGTGCATATGTGTATAATTACTGTACATATTTTTTCACTACAAATACTGTGTATATCCCTAAGATCCTTTATGTTTCACGAGGATCCAGAGCCTATTTGTACATTCACTACTTTGCCCCTGAGACTTGGCTCAGGCCTGAAGACATATAATAGATACTTGATAAATATTTGTTAAATAGATGAATATGTTAGGTTGTGTGCTGTCACAGGGGAAACAAAGATGAAATAGATACAGGTTATACATTAGAGAAATTGACCCTCTAGTAGGGGAGATATGATTGAAACATAGATAATTATAAGGCAAGACAATTAACATCACAGGAAACTCTGCAATTCTGAGGAAGGGGCATTACTTCTAGCCAGGAAAATCGAGGAAATTCTGTGGAGGGAGTTCACTGGGCATTTAATGGAGGGAAAGCACACACAAAGGCATCAGTTTGAGAAAGTGTAGGGTGAATGTGGAAAGATGGGTGGATCAATTTAACTGGAGTGCACAGTACACCAGTACAAAAGAGAGAGGCCAGGTGTGAGCATATATACTTACCACATAGATTTAACAATTAACATTTTGCCATATTTGCTTGATAGATAGGTAGGGAGGGCGGTAGACAGACAGACAGCTAGATGTGTGTGTATGCATTTCAAAGCCACCACTGGGTGGCTCACATCTGTAATCCCAGCACTTTCAAAGGCCAAGGCAGGCAGATCACCTGAAGTCAGGAGTTCGAGACTAGCCTGGCCAACATGGTGAAACCCTGTCTCTACTAAAAATATAAAAATTAGCTGGACATGGCGGTGCATGCCTGTAATCCCAGCTACTCTGGAGGCTGAGGCAGGATAATCACTTGAGATTGTGCCACTGTACTCCAGCCTAGGTGACAGAGTGAGAGTCTGTCTAAAAAAAAAAAAAGAACTGGAAAGGAGAGGTGACATCAGATTGTCATGGATCTCATTTGCCAGTCCAAGAATTCTGGTCTGTATTCTGGAGGTAGTGTTAGGTAACAACAGTTGGTCAAACTAGCCTTTCAAAACCTTTTTTAAAGTTATTATTCCAAATGTACAATAAAAGTAGAAATAATAGTACAGTAAACACTATATACTTACCACATAGATTTAACAATTAACATTTTGCCATATTTGCTTGATAGGTAGGAAGGGAAGTAGACAGACAGATAGATGTGTGTGTATGCATTTCAAAGTATGTATCTTTCCTTGGCTGTATGTGTGTGTGTGTGCACGCGTGTGTGTGCGTGTGTGTGTGTGTGAGAGAGAGAGAGAGATAGGGCCTCACTCTGTCACCCAGGCTGGAGTGCAGTGGCACAATCACAGCTCACTGTAGCCTTGACCTCCTGGGCTCAATCAATCCTCCCACCTCGGTCTCCCAAGTAGCTGGAACTACAGGAATAGGCCACCATGCCCAGCTAATTTTTTTGTTTTGTTTTGCTTTTGTTTTTGGTAGAGACAGAGGTTTAACTATGTTGCCCAGACTGGTCTCTTATCTTTCTTTTTTGCTGAACCATTGCAAAGAGAGTTACAGATATCATAACTCTTCACTCCTACGTTTCTCCAAGTTGTAAAGATGTTTTCCCCCATATCCAGCATACCATTATTACAATGAACAAATGTAATAACTAACAACATCTAATACCAGTCCATTTTCAAATTTCCCCCAATTGTCTCAAAAATGTCTAAAAGGCTGCTTTTTCAGAACCAGAATCCAATTAAGCATTTGATTGTATCTTTTTACGTTTTTTTTTCAAATTTAGAACAATCACCCATGACGATTTTTATGACATTGATTTTCCTTGATCTTCATGTCTTATCTTCTATAAAATAGTTGTTTGTAGAATGCTTCACGTTCTTGATTTATCTGATTATCTCCTTGGGGTTATGGTTCAACTGGTTCCTCCAGCCCCAGTAAACTGGAGTTTAGATCCAAAGCCTTGATAAGATTCACTTTCAGTATTTTTGGCAAGAAAACACCATTAAGTGATGCTGTATATTTCATGCTGCAGCACACTGGGAACCTCATAAAAATGTTGGTTGTCCAAGGGTTACTGATACTAAATTGGATAACTGGGTTAAGGTGGGGACTGCCAGATCTCCCCGTTGTAAAAGTATGTTTCTTCTTTGTGATGGCAAGTAACCTGTGAGATGTGTTTGGCAACACAACTCACATGTTTGTAGCTATCTACAGTTTATCAAACACATTCAAACGCACTTAATCACAACAGCATCCCTGTGAGGTTTTATTCCTGTTTAACAGAAGTGAAAACTGAGACTTAGAGTGCTTAAATAACTTTCTCAAAGGTATAGACCCAGTAAGTAGCAAAAGCAGGACTCAAGGCTAAATGGATTAACTCTAGCTTCATTAAAAAAAAAAAATCCCAAATAGCCTACATCTAACAGCAGATTTTATTTTGCTCTACACATTCAGGGAAATTCACTAGTAATGAGCTATAGAAATGATCCCTGATAGTAAAAATTGCAGATTTTTAAGGAGTATTCTCTCTCCAGAATTCAATAAATACTTCTTTTGAAACCATTTTCTAAAAAAGGATACTTTAATTTATTGACACTGGGAAGCACATTGGCAAAGAAAGTCAATTTCTTTTACAGTATCTAATAGCTATTTCTATTGCCTGTTCAAACTAGCAAAATGTAACAGATGCTAGATTCCCCAAAGTACAGCGCTTTGGGCTACATTTGCAACAAGAGCTTACATCTAAATGTTACATTAGTTACTGAATTTGTAATCTTCACAAATGTGTGAATAGTCAGTTGATCAAAAATAACAATTTCCTGCTACAAGAGAAGGCATAGCAGAAAATGTTCCCAACACAAAGACAATGTTTGAGATGATGGATATCCCAATTACACCGATTTGATAATTGTACATGGAATACACGTATCAAAATATCAGATGTATCCCTGAAAATATGTACAACTATATCAGTTTAAACATACAAACAATAGTTTTCTGTCCAAAGTTAAATATGTACAACTACGATATATCAGTTTAAAGATACAAAAAAAGTAATAATTTTCTGTCCAAAGTTAAGCACTACATGGCACCTATGATGCTAAGACCAAGGGCCTTTAGGTCTGGAAGAGACACATAAAGTCAGGTCCTCGCGAATCTACTTCTGAAGGGGACAGAATTAGTATAGGCATACGACAGTCTAGAATCAAGACACAAGGGGTGTGGAGCGATAAAGAGCAAACAGGGAAGGGAACTAGGGGGACCATGGATCCAGGAAGGGGCTGGAGAAGCTACTTTCGGGCAGCCCTGGAATCTGGGTGTCCAGCTGCGAGTTAGAAAGGGGTCCTTCAAGGGAGCCTCAGGGGGGGGCTGACTGCCGAGAGTTACTCTGTCCGCCAGGTTCTTCCTAACAAGAAGCTACAAAGGTCTTAATTCAGAAAACGGGAACACGACAACACACCCATGTCAAAAGAACGCTTTTAAGAGGCCGAGTCACTTTCACCTCCCACCGACTTCCCAAGCCTGAAAGCAGGCGGACACGCCCCCAAGCGCTCTTCTGGGATTTCGTTGGTTGCCCTGGCCTGCCCCTCTCTCATTAGGTATCTCTCATTGGTCAGCAATGCAGCTTTCACGCCAATTCTCAGAACCAATCATCTCCAACTATTGCCTCGCCTCTCCACCATGTGAGTGGCATAGGTGCTAACCAATAAAAAAAGAAAATGAGCATGTAAAGACAAGACTCCTTCCCTTTTTCCTCAACTCGTTCAGTAAATGGTAGAAAATGTGGAGCAGCTGATACCAACCACCAATCCATAAGGGCGGAAAAGGATGATGAGAAGAGTGATGGGAGGGGGTGACGTGGCAGTGACAGGAGCATAAACTGAAATGAGTGGCGGAAACACTAGCCAATCGGCGATCAGATTGGCCGGGCACCCCGCATTCCCCCGTCCTCCCTGAGCGCTGGAAACTTCAGGAAAGCACCAATGAACTTCTTCATAGGTCTGATTGGCCTTTATCTGAACCAATCGACGGTGGGCCAGGAGGACGCGTCCCACCCCAAGCTCTCACTGGGCGCTGTAGAATGACAGGCCCGAGAGAAATGCCAATGTCCGCAGGGTCTTCCTCAAGTGACACTCAGCGGCACCAATCGACGTCCTTCTTCCCGGCGGTCGAGCCCTCCTCTCCGCGGCTCGCCTGGCGGGGCGGGGACGCTGCGCGGCGGTCGCTGATGCGGTAGCGTTGTGGGGCGCTCCGGGCGGTGACGGCGGCTCTCGTAGGCGGTTCCGGTCCTGTATCTCCAGGCGGCGGCGGCTCATGGCGGCGACGGAGCTGAGAGGAGTGGTGGGGCCAGGCCCGGCAGCCATTGCAGCACTTGGCGGCGGCGGCGCCGGTCCCCCAGTGGTGGGAGGAGGCGGCGGCCGCGGAGACGCGGGGCCGGGCTCCGGGGCCGCGTCAGGGACAGTGGTCGCGTCGGCGGCGGGAGGCCCGGGGGCCGGGGGAGTGGCGGCGGCTGGCCCGGCCCCTGCGCCGCCGACTGGGGGCTCGGGCGGCTCGGGCGCTGGGGGTTCGGGCTCGGCTCGAGAGGGCTGGCTCTTCAAATGGACCAATTATATCAAAGGCTACCAGCGGCGGTGGTTCGTGCTGAGCAACGGGCTCTTGAGCTACTACAGGTAACTGCTTCCGGGGCGCAGTCGCTCACCTTGCCTCCCATCGCTACCAACAGTCCCAGCGCCGGCATTACCGCCAGCCGGCACCGCAGCCAGGGTTGCCCCAGGCCCCTTTTCGTCATCTGTGCGGATTGACAGCCCGGGGGTCGGAGCCCGCTGTCACGAAAGTGGAAAGCCCCTGCACGTACACCTCACCTTCCCCTCGGGTTACCCACTCTTGGTGCCTTATCTTCCCTTCACTCCCGGCCTTTCCAGTCAGCAGTTGTTTGGAGAGCGTCTGTTCTTCCATTATATTTCCATCAGCACGTGGGTGCAATTATTAATTCTGCAAGCAAGGCACTGGTGTAGGTACTAAGGGAACACAGCAGAGCAAACCCGAGGCACTCCTCCCAAGGAACTTACATTGAAACTCCCAAGTTTTAGCTGTCAGTGCCCAGTCTCCAAAACTCAAGGTTATTCTTAGCTCTTGGTGTGCCCGTCCTTGCTCCCTTCACGTCCAGACACAAGGGCATCACTCACACTGGGTGGCTTCGGTATTCCGTCCCCTTTCTGCCTTACCTCTCCAAGACTTTGCATACGCTTTCGCCTCTGGACAGCCCAGAATGGAGATGTGCACCCCAGTGCTGCTTTTATTTTTGCTTGCCCCACTTCCTCCCGTGGAAATGATTGTTTTACCCAGTATTTCTGTGATTTTTTGGTTAGTTAGGATTAACATTTATTAAAAGAAGAATCCATGTCTTTGGTATGATTACTTCTGTTCAACAAGGTATTTTGGACTGTTTAATATATATTTATGGTGACTTATAACTTGGCCATCGCCGTCACATAGCATGCTTTGGGGCTAAAACGGATAGAGAAGTTAAGATAGGTGATTTGGGGACAGGGCGTAAACATTTCCTGAGGGCTGCACAAGGTGTCTAGGTGTTTTTTGTACAGTATTTCATTACAGTATTTTGTTGACTCCCAGCAACAACCCTAGGAGTTGGAAAATATTCCCATCTTACTGATGAGGGAAACAGACTTAGCATGGGCAACTTTCCCAAGGTTTTGGAGGAGTTGGGATTTGAAACTACTTCTGGTCACACTAATCTAACCTAAAACTCAGGTTAGTGTTAAATGAATCAGTCAGTTACAGAGATAATTGCTTATCAATAGCGAGTAATTTTATGGATCATGCTTGCTATGTGTATTTTATGCAAAAAGTATAAAAATCTCCTTTAAGGGATATTTTGCTTAATGACATTCCAATGGAAATTTTTTTTTCCGGAGACCATTGTCTTTGAGACCGAAAACACTGATGTTGATAGAGCAGTTCACTCTATATTTCTTTTCCTTCGCCAGGAATCATTCTGCCACCTGGAGAGTTAGGCTGAACAAGTCTCTTTTCCATTAACTCCACTGTATTGGCTCTTAGAGAATTTTGAGGAGAAATTGAAGGTGGGAGTTGGAGGTTGTTGGCAGGAACACATTCTTCTTACCTGTCCTCTTACAGGGCAAAATGCCTTAGATAGCTCATCCTCACTGCTTCATCAACAGTTGTGAATAATTGTATATTTCATTTGCATTACTGTATTCAGAACTGATTTTAGCTATAACCTTTTCTCACTATCCAGGACCATCCATTTAAACTCAGATTACAAATCTAAAATTTTAATTTCCCCAGATTTTTCTCTCATTCAAGTTGATGTTTTCCTGTTATTATTGACCATCATTTTAATGTTTAATTGCTTTATATCCTGACTTGGGTAGCAAGTCAATATTACTATTTTTGCGTTTTCAAAAATTGTATATCACCTCAGGGCCTTCCTGTGTGGTCATTTCTCATCCAAGTTCTTACCAGATCTACTTTCTAGGCCAGTGGATTCTTTGATCAGTACTTGTTTTGATCAGTAGTGATCTTAGACACTAATAACTTATATGTTGCTGTCTCTTTAAGTATTTGTTACCATTTTTCTCCCTTACGAGCTAGTGGTACCTGTCTGAGTACAGATACAACTCCTTCCCAAACATACCAAACCACATATTGGGAAATATGCCATAGGCCTGCCCTAGCCAACTTAGATGGTCCCACCCATAAACAAACCAGCGGGATCCAGAGTTATCAGTCTGTGCACTGCCCTCAAAATTGCACTGAAATATTTCCTATCAAGTATACTGGCAGTCATTTTTTCCTGCAGGGTTCTTCTGGTCCTCATCTTCCTCCAAGAATTACCTAGACAGGTGTCATTCCTCCTGCTTTTCATACCTCCAAAACCTGCAGTTTCTTATACATGCTGTTTCCAAAATACTGTTTTCCTTTTAAGTGGAATTGTGTACTTCCTAGACCCATCCTCGGATGAGCTGTCCAAATAGGCCTTGGCAAACCATTTCCTTCTTTTTACCTATCCTGGGCTTCCTTACGTACCCAGTTACTTAGATGTCCCATTATTTAAAACCTTATATGGAATCCCAGCTCTCCCAGAAACATCGTGACAGGCCATAGTATTAGTTTTCCTGGCTGGCTTCTAGAGATTGAATTACTATTTCAGCTAGCCTTTTCAGGGAAGAACTTTCTGGTCAGAAAATACCACCTAATATTGTAGTGTCTGAAGAACCTCTCTTGTACCCTGAGATTCGTGTCTTTCCAGCTTCTGTACTAATCATTTATAATCATAAGTGTATCTGCCCAAATCCAAGAGCTCCAAGATCAAGCCTGCCTTACTCCTAGAGTTCCTTGGTATTTTTTAAACTGCTACAGACTTTTTGTAATTTGAGAAACTTCTTTAGTTTACAATGATGACCCAGGCAGAAGAGATTCCTAAGAAGTGGTTTGTGAAAAGCTCCAATAAGGAGGAATGTGGAAGAAGGTCCAAGTAGTATCCCTGGAGTAGAGAACATAGCAAGCTGGCCTGTCAGCTGTGCATCTGTAATTCAGCCTGCATTATTCATAATGTAACTGAAGCTCGGGGGTGGGGAGGTAAGAATAGAAAAAACGGATTCATGTTACAGTGTGGCAGGTGCAGAAGATGGAAAATGGCCCAGTCCATTGAGACCCCTCTGGCCTTCCCATACTACTCATGTGTGCATTTGAGGAAGGAAGAATGGTTCATGTGAGAAATTGAACAACAACAGACCTGTCTCCCAGACTTTCTCAGACATACCAAATCTTATGGGGTGCGTGCCATTTCTGGCATGCAGAAATTCTGGATATGCCAGGTGTGTTTGGCTGCTTAACTCCACTAAAAGGGAAATGGCTTTGTTTTGTACTGTGGCAGTTGGCAAAGGACTTTGACCTCTGTGTTCCAATTTATACAGGGAAAACTGCAGTCTCAACATGCAGGTTCCTGGGCATAACCAGCGGGTGGTAGGGAAATGACACCGTTTGTGTTAGACACTGGATTGTGCTAGAAGCCTGATACTTTATGTGAAGCTTGGTGTTTTATGTGAAGTGTCTTATAGCTTGTTGTCACCAAGTAATGCTGTAAAGTTCAAAAGTTAGTCTATTAATAGAACTGTCAGTCACTAGAGATCGGGAAAATTTTTACACCCAGGCCTCTGAGAGCAGATCTGCTGAATCTTTCCTAGCTATTAATAGACGGCTTAGGAGTTCCCACCAGTAGAGTATGGTGGACCTTAGGAATGAACATATTCCAGAAAGATTAAAACACTTGGTGATTCCTTTTTACTTGCCCAGAAAGCTAGTTATTCTTATTTCGTATCATTTGAACCATAGCCAATATTTCATACTCTAAACATTTAAGTGTGCTTTTTTACACTTCTGCAATATAATTCTAAGCATGGTGTAACAGTTCTCATTTGGGCTGAGTTACAGTCGGGAGCGAGATGGTTTGGTATATATAAAATGGAGCTATTCTTAGGAAATGAGACTGTTGCATGAGGTTATAGGGCAATTTATAATTATAACTTGCTAAGTGAAAGATAATTCCTGACTGCAAAAGGGCATGAGGGAACTTATTGAGACGATAGAAACGTTCTACATTTTGATTGTGGTGGTGGTTATGCAGTTGTGTACGTTTGTCAAAACTCATTCAGTTGTACTTTCAAAATTGCTAAATTAACATTGCATGTAGTTATACCTCAGTAAAGCCTCTTTCTGTCTGTCCGTCCTTCCTTCCTTCCTTCCTTCCTTCTTTCTTTCTTTCTTTTTTTGAGACGGAGTTTCGCTCTTGTTGCCCAAGCTGTAGTGCAATGGTGCGATCTCAGCTCACTGCAACCTCCCCATCCCGGGTTCAAGCGATTCTCCTGCCTCAGCCTCCTGTGTAGCTGGAATTACAGGTGCACACCCCCATGCCTGGCTAATTTTTTGTATTTTTAGTAGAGATGGGGTTTCACCATGTTAGTCAGGCCGGTCTGGAACTCCTGACCTCAAGTGATCTGCCCACCTCGGCCTCCCAAAGTGCTGGGATTACAAGCGCCCGGCCTGTAAAGCCTATTTCTAAGAAGAAAATGGTAAGAGGGACAGCGAAGCAAACAAACAAACAAAAAAAAAATCTGACTCAGAAACAATACCATAGGCTCTGAAAGGAAATCCCCACTAATTGTTTCTTGAATTTTAGGAACCTGTTTGAGGGACCAGACCTTGCTGATTCCTAAGATTAGCCTATTTTCAGGGAGCTCAGAGTTATGAAAAGAAATGGAATGTGATAAAGAATAAACCACCAACTTTCTGTTTAACTTGTCTTTGTCTTGTTATTGCAGATCAAAGGCAGAAATGAGACATACCTGCCGTGGTACCATCAACCTCGCCACAGCCAACATCACCGTGGAGGACTCCTGCAACTTCATCATTTCCAATGGGGGCGCTCAGACCTACCATCTGAAAGCTAGTTCAGAAGTTGAGCGGCAGCGCTGGGTGACAGCCCTGGAACTGGCCAAGGCCAAAGCTGTGAAGATGCTGGCAGAGTCAGGTCAGGAGCAAAGAACACCTGCCTGGGGAACTTTCTGTTTGCCCCTTTTATGCACAGATTTTGTCATCGTTATGCTGGGTCATTTGATTATCACCTATATCCTAGATGTCTCAAGCTTCTCGTCTTCATGCAGTATTTCTGCTGGAATGATGGTTCTCAGCCAGGGTTGATTCTCCTCCCCAAGGGACATTTGGCAACGTCTGGAGACATTTTTGGTTGTCACAGCTGAAGGGAGGGAGGTGCTATGGCATCTAGAAAGTAGAGACCTGGGATGCTGCTGAACGTCCTATACTATGCCAAACAGCCGCCAAAACAAAGAATTGTCTGGCCAAGGTTGAAAAATTCTGTCCTAGAGGCATAACAGTTGTTCTTTTGCCTTTTAATTGGCCACCTTAAAATTTTGAGAAATAATTATTTTATTGCTGAGTCAGTCTTGGGAGTATTATACCTCACAATTTGGAGCTATTCATGCTTTTTCTCCTGATACCTTCTTATCTAACTCTTTGTTAGTTAAGTTGAAACAATTTTAGTAGACTGCCAAAAACTGTATATGTGATATTTTCTATGAAAAATCTTCATTTTGCTGCATTAGTTAACTAAAAGGAGCAATCAAGTTATGTTTTGATTATTCTTCAAGGAAAAGGGTAGGATTTTCCCCGATATGTTGATAGTTTAATCATACTGATTTGTTTACCTAGCATCGACCAAGATGGTCACCTGCTGACTTTGTTATCTTATCCCCTGTCATTTCCCATACTGTGTGTGCATTCATCAGTGAAAGGAGAATTCATTGGTTTGTAAATTTTTGGTAGTAACTTATATTTTGACTTTGGCCCTGTCTCTCTGTCTAGCATAAAGGACAGGTCTTTTTTTTTTTTCTTGCTTTGATTTTAGTGCTGATGTTAGCTCCTCCAAAGGAAGTGACACTGCTAGAAAACCACTTCGCAGTTATGAAGTGTTGAGTATGAGAAGTACAACATAGCTTCTATACTTGACTTATTGTTGGAGAGCTATTTAAAGTGAGGTTTTGCATTATTTTCATGGTGGCTTTAGTCATGAAGTTTCTGAGCTCTCTTTCAGAAGACAAATTTTGTGATGTGGACTTTGTCTACAAAGAGCTACACTGTGATTCTCAACTCATTTAATACAGGTCCCATCAGTCACCTATCAGATGATAGTGGATTTGCAGTAATAGTTAGCTTGGACTAGATAGGAATCCTCAAGCTAGAGTTAAAGAGCTCAGTAATTACTTCCCAATTCCAAGAACCTTTCAGCTTTTCCATTCTGTCTTGTGGGTCAGTGGTGTTCAAATTTCAGTGTGTATCAGTTACTTGGGCAGCTTATTAGAAAGGCAGATTCCTGGGCTTTGCCTCACACCAGCTAAATCAAAGTCTCTAGGGGTGGGCCTAGAGACTCTGCCCCTTTGAGAAGGACCTAGGGTGTTTGTGGTGCAGGTGATCTGTGGACCACACTATAGAGAAACCATCTGGTAATGGCAAGTTTTCAGTGAGTCAGAATGCACACAGCATGAGGAATGTTGGTTTGTTTCTGGACAGAGTAGGTGGGGTTCCAACTCTTACTCCTGGTTCTGGATTCATGTAACCTTTCTTTTCATTCCTACAGATGAATCAGGAGATGAAGAGTCTGTCTCACAAACTGACAAGACTGAGCTGCAGAATACCCTTCGGACCCTCTCCAGCAAAGTAGAGGACTTGAGCACGTGCAATGACTTGATAGCTAAGCATGGCACAGCTCTGCAGCGTTCCCTCAGTGAGCTAGAGTCCCTGAAGTTGCCTGCTGAGAGCAATGAAAAGATCAAACAGGTCAACGAACGAGCCACACTCTTTAGGATAACATCCAATGCCATGATCAACGTGAGTGCAGATGGTGTCTCTGTTGCTTTTTGGTTCATTCCCTCTTTGAAACATAATTCTCCCCAAATGCCTAAAAATTGTAATTGATAAAGCACAGAACATTAGGGCCTGCTTCACTGCTCAAGGGCTTTAAGTTACATTGTTTACTGCATGAAATAGAACAGGCTGTACAGATTGAATGACTTTCACGCTCTGCTCCAGTGATCAGGAGGTCTTTGCTTCAGCTGGGAATCAGGAGTTCAGGGTTCCTGCACTGACTGCTCTACAACCACTAGGACATCTGATCAGTATTAGCTGAGTCCCTTAATTTCTCTAGGTCATGATTTTATGTGTGTATTTATTTATTTATTTTTGTCTCACTTCATCTGTTGGAACTAAAAGATCTCCCTAAGTCCCTTCCATTGTCATGTTCTTTGAGCTTTAAGTTGGAGTCATCTCCTTACTTTACTAATGCATTCAGGCATAAAGAGTGGTAAGTGAGGCTAGATCAGGTACTAGTGAGAACCTTATAATACTAGTTATTCCCATCTTTAATCCTTGAATTCAAGGATAATTTTGGTGATAAGACAGAATATTCAACTTTGGGCACCTTTCTTTAAAAGAGTGGTAAAACTTCAACCTCCTTATGACTCCTAACTTGGGTGGCTGTTGTTGGTTTGCAGAACATTTTAGCTACTTGGGTGCAAGACTCTGAGTAAACAGAGCACCAATGGCATTACCAATGTATTGATATGTATGAAATGAATACATGTTTTAAACAGTGCTGCTTTTCCTCTACTGATTCTCGCCTGGCAGGTTGTTTTAGGTACCTTCTACATAAAAACACTCAAAGGCATTTCATAAGTGAGAAGAGTACTCTGTGAGAAATTATGCAGGGTAGATTTTTTTTCCTAATTAAATGGGGTGAAATTACCTCTCTAGTGCCAGACTTTTGTTTTGTTTAGGGTGCTATGATATGTCATAGTAAGATATATCATCTGCTTTGAACTAGTTTAGTTCATGTCACCCCTAAACGTCAAAGATATTTTCCCATGACCATGGTAAAGTATCGTTTTTCTCATTTAACCCCTTTCTTGCTTAGAAAGTTGTTATAACCTTTATTTTAACATCATTTTTCTGATGTGTTTAACACTTTGTTCAGTGCTGTGATTCACGTAAGGTAAAAAGACATATTCTCCACTTAGGGACTGCAGGAAGATTATCTTCTAGGACTAACCAGTCAGCTAGTCAGGGTGCCTGTGTTTCTGATGTCTGGTCGTGTGTTCCTGGAGACTGTGTGTCTGGTTTTCCAGTCTCCTTGTGATCAGGAAAACCTCATTAAGTCATACAGTCAATTAAATAGTAAATGCGTATACTTTTTAAATAAAACAACTCGGCACAATGGTCTCCTGAAGGTGAATGCCACCTTTTATCCAAATCAGGTGAACACCCCACTCCATAATTTTTTTTTTACTCTGATGTAAAAATTTTGCTAAGTAAAGCACCCCTTTATAAAACTAAAACTTTAGTTTCAATTTTTCTCTTGAAAATGTACTCATCTTTGTTCCTTGGGGGACATTCTTCCCTAAGTTCTAAGTGTCCAGAGTGTGTGTTAAAGGGGATGATCTCTTAGAAGTCAGAGGTGAGTTCTGTTTTCATTCTTTACCCTCTTGATGCACTGCCTATGCCCTTTTCCTAGCCAGTTATTGTTTAAAATACACTTTTTTATCCCTGTGTTGTTTCCTTTGTACCTTTTAGATGATACTAGCAAGGCCTTAAGTATAATACACATGTTAAAAATTAACATGCTAGAGCATCACAGCTCCAAACTGGCAAAGTTATATCAAAGGAAGAATATATTTCACTCAACTTCTTCTTTAAAAATTAATTTAATTTTTGATTCAAGGGGCATGTGTGCAGGTTTGTTACATGGGTATACTGCGTGATGCTGAGGTTTGGGCTTCTAATGATCCCGTTGCCCAAGTAGTGAACATAGTACACAACAGGTAGTTTTTCAACCTTTGGTCCTCTTCCTCCCCACTTTTGGAATCCCTAGTGTTTATTGTTTCTATCTTTGTGTTGGTGTGTACCCAATGTTTAGCTCCCACTTATAAGTGAGAACACGTATTTTTTTTTTTTTTTTTCTGTGTCTGCATTAATTCACTTAGGATGTTAGCCTCCAGCTGCATTCATGTTGCTGCAAAGAACATGATATTGTTCTTTTTTTTTTTTTTTTTTTGAGACGGTGTCTCGCTGTGTTGCCCAGGCTGGAGTGCAGTGGCCGGATCTCAGCTCACTGCAAGCTCCACCTCCTGGGTTTACGCCATTCTCCTGCCTCAGCCTCCCGAGTAGCTGGGATTACAGGCGCCCGCCAACTCGCCCGGCTAGTTTTTTGTATTTTTTTTAGTAGAGTTGGGGTCTCACCATGTTAGCCAGGATGGTCTTGATCTCCTGACCTTGTGATCCACCCGTCTCGGCCTCCCAAAGTGCTGGGATTACAGGCTTGAGCCACCGTGCCCGGACAATATTGTTCTTTTTTATGTCAGCTTCAGTTTCTTGACTGCTTAGGATAGAACTTTTCTAACTCAAAGTGAATCTAACCAGAGAAGTAAATTTGACACTTTTAATATATTCATCTGCCATCTATTGAGCATGAGCTGTGTTTCACAAACTGTGCTAGTGGATATTGCTGAGGGCAGATATGGTCTGTGTCCTCAGGAAGATCACTATTTAGTGAGGGTTGAAGAATTAAAGGGATCATTAGGGACTATGCTAAGTGACTTGATAGAAATGAGCACAGGCCACTGTGGTATAGCACTTCGGAAGTATTTGGCTCAGACTAGGAAATTTCTCTAATTTCCTCAACTAAATTCTGAAGGAGCAGTGAGAGTCTTCCTATGAAGAAAGGCAAGCTAGAGCTTGGGGCCTGGAGGCCAGCTGCCTCCATGACCTATCTATGTAACTTGAGGCAACTTGCATCCTGTCCAGCTGCCTCTGTGACCTATCTGTATCACTTAGGGCAACCTGCATCCTCTGTGACATCAATTCCTTATCTGTAAATGGTAATGATACTAGTAGATACTTCAAAGGCTTGTTGAAAGACTTCTGTCAGATAGATGATGTGAAGTGCTCATCGAAGTGCCTGACATACGATTGTCTCTGGCAAATTTTAATTGCAGTCAGCATTACTAAACGGGAATGAGGCCAGGCATGGTGGCTCACACTTGTAATCCCAGCACTTTGTGAGGCCGAGTCAGGTGTATCACCTGAGGTCAGGAGTTCAAGACCAGCTTGGCCAACATGGTGAAACCCCATCTCTACTAAAAGAAATAAAAAAATTTGCCAGACATGGTGACTGAGGCACGAGAATCACTTGAACCCAGGAGGCAGAGGTTGCAGTGAGCTGAGATCACACCACTGCGCTCTATAGCCTGGGCAACAGAGCAAGACTCTGTCTCAAAAATAAATAAATAAATAAATTAATTAATTAATTAATTTAATTAAATTAAATTAAAGGGAATGATGGAGAAACTTTGATCCAGGTACTGGTATGGGATATTGAGATCCATCCCTTTCCCCAAAGTCTGGGAACAGCTGGTAATTGACTATTAGTCAAGCAAGGAAGTAGCTAGCATGAGGCTTGGGAGAAGTTAATTGTGGGGGAAAGGAAGGGGTGCAGATCATACTAAGCTTGGTAGTAGTGGATTAGAAGATGAGACCAATTTTGATGCAGTCATAATTTTTTTCTTTTTTTTGAGATGGAGTCTCGCTTTGTCACCCAGGCTGGAGTGTAATGGTGTGATCTCAGCTCACTGTAACCTCCACTTCCCGGGTTCAAGCAGTTCTCCCGCCTCAGCCTCTCAAGTAGCTGGGACTACAGGCTCACACCACCACACCCAGCTAATTTTTTGTATTTTTAGTAGAGATGGGGTTTCACCATCTTGGCCAGGCTGGTCTTGAACTCCTGACCTCATGATCCACCTGCCTAGGCCTCCCAAAGTGCTGGGATTACAGGCATGAGCCACCGTGCTTGGCCTTTGTCTTTTTCTTTCTTTTTTTTTTTTTAAGAGACAGAGTATTGCTCTCTCACCCAGGCTGGAGTGCAGTGGCACCATCAGAGCTCACTGCAGCCTTAAGCACTCAGGCTCAAGTGAGGCTCACTCCTTAGCCTCCTGAGTAGCTGGGATTATAGGCAGAGCCGCTACACTCAACTTTTTTTTTTTTTTTTTGAGACAGAGTCTCACTTTGTCACCCAGGCTGGAGTGCAGTGCACGATCTTGGTTCACTATAACCTCCACCTCCCGGGTTCAAGCAGTTCTTCTGCCTCATCCTCCCAGGTAGCTGGGACAGGCACACATCACCACGCCTGGCTAATTTTTGTATTTTTAGTAGAGATGGGGTTTCACTATATTGGCCAGGCTGGTCTCAAACACCTAACCTTGGTTCATCTGCCTGCCTCAGCCTCCCAAAGTGCTGGGATTAAAGGTGTGAGCCACTCTACCCAGCCTCTTTTTAAAATTTTTGTATCTTTTTTGAATTTTTTTTACAGAGATGGGATCTTGTATGTTGTCCAGGCTGGTCTCAAACTCCTGGCCTCAGGTACTCCTTTTGTCTTGGCCTTCCAAAGTGTTTTACATACGTGCGCTACCATGCCAGCTTATGATGATAATAACTAACACCTTATTGAATGTTTATTGTGAGCCTAATATGGTTCTAAGTGCTTACATGTAAAACAACAACTCTATGAGGTACTTTATTGTTATTATTTGTTTATGGAAAAGGAAGATGAGGCACAGAGAGGTTAAATAACTTACCCATGTTTGTACAGTTAGATAGTGGGGAGGATCTGTGATTTGAGCCCCACCAGTCCAACTCCAGAGTATGCACTCTGTACTGTTTCTGAGTATGGAGGATGGAAAGACGTGTACAGATATTTTGAATATTAAAGAAGAATCAGTAGGACTTGATTACTGGCTGTGAGGAAGGAGACAAAAGTAAGAGAAGAATGCTCCTTAATTTTCTGACTTGAACAACTGGGAGGGCCCTGAAAGTTGGGTTGGGGAACATCAAAGGGAAAAGCAGAGATAACATAGGAAACTGATGAAGCTGGGCATGGGTGCCTCACACCTGTAGTCCCAGGTGTGGATCCCTTGAGCCTGGGAGTTGAAAGACTAGCGTGAGCAACATGGCAGAATCCCATCTCTATAGAAACTACAAAAATTAGCTGGGCATTGTGACTCATGCCTGTAGTCCCAGCTACTTGGGAGGCTCAGGTAGGAGGATCACTTGAACTTGGGAGGTTGAGGCTGCAGTGAGCCATGATTGTGCCACTGCACTCCAGCCTGGCTGACAGAGCAAGAACATGTCTAAAAAAAAAACAACAAAACAAAAAAAACAGAAGGTAATGAGTTCACTTTGGGACGCATTAATTTTGAAGTTACTTTGAGCCTTTGAATAGGGGGTTGGATATTCTATTCTGAATCTCAGTGAGTGCTGGGCTAGAATTACTGATTTAGTAACCATTAACCTATAGACAATGGTTGAAACCATGGGAGTAAATATCCTGTTTACCTTTTAGCTTCTCTGTAACAGGGAATAGACATTTAAGCTTACATTGCTTGCCTCCTTCCTTTGTTTATTTATTAAGCAAACTTTATCAGGTCCCTGTTATGTACAGAGCAACTAAATTAGGAGCTGGAGATCTATATATGAATAAGCTCAAAAATGTGTCTTTAAATTGCCTATGATCCATCTGGAGAGACAGAAAATCAGTCACGATACTGCCGTGCATGTGTAAAATAGAAGTTTGTGCAAAATGCAATGGAAATGTAGAGAAGAGACTGGCTGCTTATGAGACTGGTGGGGAGATGTCACAAAGTAGCATTTGCCATAGATCTTAAAGAAATATTTCCCCTTTCTTAGAAACAGGGGATAGGGATGGGCATTCTAGGTAGAGTGAATAGCATATGCTGAAGTAGGCAGGCCTGAAAGAAATCTGTGTCCACGGCCGGACACGGTGGCTTATGCCTGTAATCCCAACACTTTGGGAGGCCGAGATGGGTAGATCGCTTGAGTCCATAGGTTCGATACCAGTTTGGGTAGCATGGCAAAATCCCATCTCTACAAAATACAAAAATTAGCCGGCCATGGTAGTATATACCTGTAGTCCCAGCTGCTTGGTGGGGCTGAGGTAGGAGGATCACCTGAGCCTGGCGAGGTTGAGGCTGCAGTGAGCTGTGATCTGCGTTCCACTCCAGCCTGTGCCCTGAAATCTGTGTCCAAGAAATGGTGAGCAATTCAGTGTGGCTGCATTGTAGGGTGCAGTGCTAAGTACACCTGCCTGGCGAGGAGAATACAAGGCAGTATTGTGAAGGTCCCTTTATGTTCATAACCAGTAGTTAGTATTTGATCCTCATGTTAGTGGGGAGCCAGTGGAGGGACTTGGTATAATCATATTTGTGGGTTTTTTCTCTAAATGCCTTCTTTGGTTTTTCAAGTAGGCTTCTAATATTTTTCTTTTTAACCCTTCTTCCTGCACACTGGAAGGCTCCTAATTTTTAAGGTCAGTTGTTTCTCTTAGTGACCAAAATAAAAACAAAATGAGTTTCCCTATACTAGACTACCTCAGTGTAGATTCTCTGTTCTTGGTGTCTGAATTCCTTAGCTTTCAGTTACTTGAGTTTAGTCAAGAATTTGTTGAAAGTAGTTATTCTGTGTGTGCTCTCATCCTTCTTTCAGTGAGCAGTTCTCTACTTTTGGTGCAGTTCACATACCTGCTCTTTCTGATGTTGCCACAAATACTTTGTCTAGGTTTACTGCCCACGTGGCGTTTGTTTGGTTCTTATGACCAGGAAAGTATAAAAGAACCGTGATAACCATATTTACTTTTTTTCTGGGTTTGACCTTGATTTCAGCATAGAGCTAGCTGTCCCTGATACCTTGGCATAAAAGGGAAAGTCTTTCATTGTAATTTGTCAAAGTTCACGGAATAAGGTTACTCAATGGGCTTGCAGAAGCTTGAGGGGAAACTCTGACTGGTTGAGGTGACGCAGTTAACGCTTTCTCCATACAGGCCTGCAGAGATTTCCTCATGTTAGCCCAGACCCATAGTAAAAAATGGCAAAAGTCACTACAGTACGAAAGAGACCAGCGTATCCGACTGGAAGAGACCCTTGAGCAGCTGGCAAAGCAGCATAATCACCTGGAGAGGGCCTTCCGAGGAGCCACGGTGCTGCCGGCAAACACTCCTGGCAGTGTGGGTTCTGGTAAAGGTAAGATGCTTAGCTCTCAGGTAGCCTGGTTTAAGGTGAGCCAGATGGTTTTCTGCAGTTGATAGGAGAACTCCAAACTCTCCACAGTCACTGACTCGTGTGAAATGGAATTGGAACCCATTGATTTATTCTGGATTTTCCACTGCTTTCTACCATTTTTTGCTGTGTTTGTGGTTAGTGCTTAAAAGAACTTGCTCTATCAGACATTTGGTAAAGATAACCAAAGTTAACAAATGGAGCTTTTCTTCTTGTAGATCAGTGCTGCTCTGGCAAAGGGGACATGAGTGATGAAGATGATGAGAATGAATTTTTTGATGCACCTGAGATCATCACCATGCCTGAAAATTTGGGCCACAAGTAAGTTATCCTTGATTGTTGAAGAAAATAAACATATTTGGCCATCAAAAGGTTAAAAACATTTCAGTGAGAGTATTATAATTGTCAATATTCAATCTGGGCCCTTTTCTTTTTTTTTTTTTTTTTTTGTCTCAAGATCTGTTTGTAGAATGGGCCCTTTTTTTTTTTTTGTGTGTGTGTGTATACTTTTTATTATTATTATTATTATTATTATTATTATTTTTTTATTATACTTTAAGTTCTAGGGTACATGTGCATAACGTGCAGGTTACATATGTATACATGTGCCATGTTGGTGTGCTGCACCCATCAACTCGTCAGCACCCATCAATTCATCATTTATATCAGGTATAACTCCCCAATGCAATCCCTCCCCCCTCCCCCCAGAATGGGCCCTTTTTAAGTGAAAAAGTGTCAGCTTTTTTACATAAACAAATTCTCCAGAGATATTTAAATTCGTTCCTTTTCTAAATGTCATCATTTGATCACCCATCAATAAGTTTATACAGTATACTTGGCATTCTGCTTTGTAAAGAAATGTCCAGGACCAAACTCTAGTTCTGGTTTTTGTTCTCATCCTTCTGTGTTTCCCATCTGTACAGACGTACTGGCAGCAATATCAGTGGAGCCAGCAGTGACATCAGCCTTGATGAACAGGTAACTCTTATATGGGAGTTGTCAGAGGTGAGGGACGTGGGTTGTGATTCCCAAGGAATTTTTTTTTTTTTTGTGAAGTGCTAAGAGAAACTGATTTTTTTTTTCTTTTTTTAGCACGGGGGAAGGGAAGGTTATAAATACCAGGTTTTCTGTTCTTTGTGGGTGGTTGAATGGCTTTGTTTTTTCTCTCAGTACAAGCATCAGCTGGAGGAGACCAAAAAGGAAAAAAGAACCAGAATACCATACAAGCCAAACTATAGCCTCAATTTATGGAGCATCATGAAGAACTGCATTGGAAAAGAACTCTCTAAGATCCCCATGCCGGTAAGGTTCTTGCACACTGGAGCTGCTGCCAGGAGTTCCTCTCAAGCCTCAGTGGGAAGAGTGCTGATATGACAGCCCCACCCACTTGTGTGGCAGTTTGTGGCATGGTCTTTTTTACCTTTACAGTCATAAACTGTTCCTTAAATTTAGCTACTTTAATTTTGGCTCTGGATCTAATATGTTCCCAGATCACCTAGAGCAGATGTGTATTTTCAGTAACAGTTATTTTTGAGCAAATTCCTATGCTAGATGCACTGGGGACATGCATGCAAAGATAAATACATCATAGTTTTTGTTTTCAAGAAGCATGTAGTTTAAAAGAGACAGACATGAAAACAGGTAGAAAACATTATTTTCTGTGATAGTATTATGGAAAGTACAACACAAACAAAGGCTTAGGGAACACAGAAGCAAAAATCGTTCATTCAAACCAGAAAGATGAGGACCCTCCCCATGGCAAAGATGGTGTTTGGGCTGACCTCCCTGTCCCCTGTCATGTCTTCCTCCAATCTGTCTACACTGTTGTGAAAGTGATTTTTGAAAAATGGCAAATGTCAGTCCTCAGCTTAAAATCCTTTACTGGATCTTCATTGCTTTCAGCATAGTCCAGATACCTTAGGGGGCTTGGTAACTCCTCCCCATTGGCAAGGCTCCACCCCATATATCCTGAGTTCTAGTCATTAGGATTACCTTCACACATCCTGTCCTTTCCCTCAGGGCATTTGTACATACTGCTCTTTCTGCATGGACTTCCGTCAGTTCCCTATCAACACTTGCCACCTTTTTTCTGCTGTGGCTAATACCCATTTCTTCAGGATGCAGCTATAGTGTGTCTTTTTCAGCAAACCTCCTCCAGTGCTTCCTATCAGGATGAAATGTCTCTCCTTTGTGTTCCAACAAGTTCCACTGTTTATGGTGTAAACAGTGTGTATCATTGCATGTTCATTTCACAAGCATTTTCTGGGTGCCTACTGTTTGCCTGATGTTGCCCTAGTTTTCAGTTAGGTATAGAAGATATAGGTTCGATTTATTAAAGAAACAAATTCTTGAGGCCAACTGTGGGGTTGGGGAGGCAAAAAAAAAAAAAAAAAATCAAAATGTATCAGTTTAAGCCAGGGCTCAGCAAACAGCATAATAGTTTGTGATGTGAAAATTAGTTGAAATTCAGATGTTAACATCCATGATGTTTTATAGGAGCAGGGTGATACTCTTTCATTTACATATCATCTGCAGCTGCTTTCATCCTACAACAGCAGTGTTAAGTGGTTGTGGCAGAGACCATATGGCCCTCAAAGCCTAAATATTTACTATCCAGCCCTTTACAGAAAAAGCTGTCAACCCTCTGCCTTAAACAAATGTTGGCTTAACTCATTATTGTGTTCAAGCCCAGAAGTAGGTGGTCCAGGGCTAGTGCCATACTCTGTGGTGTCAGGGCCAGGCTTCTTTTTATCCTGGGGCTTTGCTGCCTTTGGCCTCAGTCCGCAGGCCCAAGTGGCTGCTCCAGCTTGAGTCATCAGAGCCTCATTCCAGCCAGCCGGAAAACAGAAAAAGAGGAAAGGCTATACCTTTTAAGGGTGCTTCCTGGCTGGGTGCAGTGGCTAATGCATGTAATCCCAGCACTTTGAGAGGTCAAGGCAGGTGCATCACTTGAGGTCAGGAGTTAAAGACCAGCCTGGGCAAAATGGTGAAACCCTGTCTGTACTAAAAATACAAAAATTAAACGTGCGTGGTGGTGCAGATACTCGGGAGGGTGACGCAGGAGAATCGCTTGTACCCAGGAGGCAGAGGTTGCCGTGAGCTGAGATCACACCACTGTACTCCAGCCTGGGTGACAGAGCTAGACTCTGTCTCAAAAAACCAAGAGGATGCTTCCTGGAAGTTGCATAAATCACTATCACTTAAATCTGTGTGGCTAAAACTTAGCTATATGGCCACAGCTAGCTGGAGAGAAGGCTAGAAATGAAGACTTCTGTTCTGGATGACATGGCCTTGTGAAAAATTAAGGGTTCTACCAGTTGTAGAAGAAGGGAAGAATGGATAGTGGGAATGGGCAAGTGGTACAGATTTTGTCCATAGCCAGCTACTTAGCATACAAAAATACAGAAGCATTCTCCCTACCCTCTTGAAGCTATGGACCAATGTGTAGTTTCTGCCTCTTCAGAGACTGCGTTCCTCGTGATCAGGGGCTACATCTTGATAGTCTTTATATCCTTGATGCTTAGCCCTGTGCCTGGCGTGTGTAAATCATTCAGCAGATGTCGAAGTAATTAATTAACTGGGTCTTGGAAAACAAATAGGTTTATGTATAAATATGTAGAATTTTTGTTAGGAAAGTGTTGGGCTGGGTGCATGCTAACACTTGGGAGACTAAGGAGGACCGCTTGAGCCCAAGACTTCAAGACCAGTCTGGGCAACATGGGGAGACCCTGTCTCTGCAAATAATAAAAAATTTGGCTGGGCATAGTGGCTCATGCCTGTAATCCTAGCACTTTGGGAGGCCAAGGTGGGTGGATTACCTGAGCTCAGGAGTTCAAGACCAGCCTAGGCAACATGATGAAACCCTGCCTCTACTAAAATACAAAAAATTAGTGGGGCATGGTGGTGTGTGCCTGTAGTCCCAGCTACTTGGGATGCTGAGGCATGAGAATGGCTTGAACCCTGGAGGTAGAGGTTGCAGTGAGTCAAGATGGTGCCACTACATTCCAGCCTTGATGACAAGCGAGACTTTGTCTCAAAAAATATATACATATAATAATAATAAGTTAGCCAGGCATGGTTATGTGTGCCTGTAGTCCCAAATACTTGGGAAGCTGAGGTGGGAGGATCACTTGAGCCCAGGAGGTTGAGGCTACAGTGAGCCATGATCTCACCACTGCATTCCAGCCTGGGTGAGAGCGAGACCCTGTCTCAAAAAAAGGTTGACCTTCAGATAAGAAAAGGCCATGAGTAGCCTTAGGATAAACCTAAAATAATTAGTTTATTAGGGGCTTGAAAAGAAACCCCACTTACCTGGAGTATTAGGTGCCTTGACGGGAGTAGTGGGAAAGTGGACTGGAAAGGCGTGTCATTGCAGTCTCAGAAATGTAGTTCCTGCTTAGAAACAGCTTCTGATGCTGGCCGGGCACAGTGGCTCATGCCTGTAATCCCAGCACTTTGGGAGGCTGAGGCGGGTGGATCACGAGGTCAGGAGATCAAGACCATCCTGGCTAACACGGTGAAAACCCGTGTCTACTAAAAAATACAAAAATTAGCTGGGCGTGGTGGCAGGCACCTGTAGTCCCAGCTATTCGGGAGGCTGAGGCAGGAGAATGGTGTGAACCCGGGAGGCAGAGCTTGCAGTGAGCTGGGATCGCACCACTGCACTCTAGCCTGGGCAACAGAGTGAGACTCTGTCTTAGAAAAGAAAAAAAAGAGAAAAAAAGCTTCTGATGCCATGCGTGGTGGCCCACACCTGTAATCCCAGCACTTTGGGAGGCTGAGGCAGGCAGATCACTTGAGGTCAGGAGTTCGAGATCAGCCTGGCCATCATGGTGAAACCCCATCTCTACTAAAAATATAAAAATTAGCCGGGCATGCTGGCGCACGCCTGTAATCTTAGCTACTCGGGAGACCGAGGCAGGAGAATTGTTTGAATCTGGGAGACGGAGGTTGCAGTGAGCCGAGATCGTGCCACTGCACTTCCAGCCTGGGCGACAGAGTGAGACTCTCTCTCAAAAAAAAAAAAAAAGTAATAGCTTCTGGGTCTAGGTGACTTCTTTGTCCTCCTTTACCATTAGTTCCTTGTTGATACTGCCTTTAGGAATGTACAATCCTGTACTTGTTTTGCCCACAGATCAAGTCTTCACCCTTCCCCTACTCTGGGCTGTGACACAGGAAAACTAATCCCTCTAGGAAGTGTTTTCTCAGGCTTCCGTGGCTACTGGAGTCTGGCTGGGCTTCACTAATACAAGATACCAGTAGGAGGTTATGGCTGTGCGAAGTCTCTCCCTCTATGCCCTCTTGAGTGGTGCTCTGGCTTTCACTGGACAGGCCTCCCCTGCCTTGATGTTTTACATTCGCCTGATCCTCCTCTCTTGGACCTCCACCTCTGAGCTGTAGTAATACTGCTACTTCTCCCCATCTCTCCACCCTACCAATGGTTATAGCTTCCTGCTGCTGCCAATCTCTGGGTTGTCTTTTTTTTAGCTGCCCAATTTTTCATCAACTGTGTAAATCCTTCCTTCCCCTTTAAATACTCAGACTCATTTGTTTCCCTGCTTGGCTTTTGAGTAATAAAATGACTATTATAAGAAGCTTGGCACTTTTGGAGAAACTGGTTGTTGATGGGCAAGGCTGTGTGTGTGTGAAAAGCAGTGATAAAAATGTGCTGATTCTAGTCCCATGCACTGCTGGTATGTCTAGTACCACCAGTGGAGTACACTGCCTGTCCCCAGTTTTCCTCAAAATGTATGGAAATGTTACTTTATGTTGCCTGAAATTCTGCCACTGAGAGGTTTTGTTGGTTAATAAGTGCCCTCTTTAAAAAGAATTGAGGATTAGGGCTTTCTCAACCCACTACCCCTCCGTGTGTGCTCGTGTCCTCATACTACTAGTCTGTCAGGGTGGGGAAGAGGGCTCTGGAGTATGGCACACTGTTTTGGTAGGTCCTGTTTCTCAAAGGATGAGTGTTGTTGGTCCTGTGGCTCTGTGTTAACTGGAAAATGTTCACAGAGAAACATTTGGGATATTTCTCAGAGAAAAAGCAGGCTGTAGTTTATGAATTTAATTTAATTTAATTTATTTATTATTTTATTATTTTTTTGAGACAGGGTCTCACTCTGTTACCCAGGCTGGAGTGCAGTGGCATGGTCTTGACTCACTGCAACCTCTGCCTCTTGGGCTCAAGCCATCATCCCCCCTCAGCCTCCCAATTAACTGGGACTACAGGTGCACGCCACCACACCCTGCTAATTTTTGTATTTTTTTATAGAGATGGGGTTTTGCCATGTTTCCCAGGCTGGTCTCAAACTGCTGAGCTCAAGCAATCCACTCGCGTCAGCCTCCCAAAGTGCTAGGATTGTAAGCATGAGCCACCACGCGTGGCCAAGTTTATTACTTTTAAAAAGTGTATGAATGTATAGAAACAAACTGAAAATGTTAATAGTGGTGATCTCATTTCAAGAAAATTTTTTCCTTGATACTTTGTTTTCAAAGTTTTTTATAGTTAAAAATTATACGATATTAATTTCACAATTGAGGGGGGATAGCAAGTATTAGGGTAATATGTAGCTCAGAGGTTGGTGAGTAGGAGGGTGAACAAAAATGCTGAAAGAGGTGGAACATCAGAAAGAAAAGTGTTTTTTCTGTTTGTTTAACTAAAGTGTTGCTTAAGGCCAGAACCGTTCACTAAAAAGGGAATTTTTTTCTTCTTTTCTTCTCTAGACTTAGAACTCAGGCTAATAATATTTAGACTTGTTCATCTATATTGTTAATTAAATAAGCTTTATGGACTAACTTGGGAACCCGACTTGTTTTATAGTGAATTTTTACATAGTAAAATCCTTTAAAATTTCAAAGAGTTAATTTAGAAGCTGACTTTTTTGGGGAGTATGAGATGGGTGGGGAGCATTAACAATGTTTCTCACTCCCTACCCCTCCACTCCCCAAAAAAGTCAGCTTCTCTTGTTCACTTCTCTGTACCCAGTGGGTAGCATAGGGTCTGGCACACATGGGTACTCAGTAAATATTTGTGGAATGAGTAAGTGAATAAATGAATGAATGAACATCTCCCGCAACAGAAGCCCCCAACCCCTGCTTCATAGACATATACACACACATGCTTGCTTTATCCAGTACTTGGTCGCCTTAAGCTGGCTTCAAAATTAGAAAAGTAAGAGCATGCACAGCCCGCTTTCAACCCCCATCATGAGCACTTCACTCCCAGAAACACAATTATCCAGCCTCAGAGGAGAAGTCAGAATCCTGGCCTGATGCAGAACTGAACTAAGTCTTAGCAATTGTTTTGTCCAGGATGAAAGCTAACTTTTATAACTAGTCAGGATACAGCTGTACTTATAATTTACTACTGTTTCTTTCATTCTCCAAGAATTTTAAATACCTGATTTCCTCTCTGGGTATATTTGTGCTAAAATACATTACATTTCTTTTTTTAAAAACTTATCCAGGCCGGGCGCGGTGGCTTACGCCTGTAATCCCAGCACTTTGGGAGGCCGAGACGGGCGGATCACAAGGTCGGGAGATCGAGACCACCCTGGCTAACATGGTGAAACCCCGCTCTACTGAAAATACAAAAATTAACCGGGAATGGTGGCGGGCGCCTGTAGTCCCAGCTACTCGTGAGGCGGAGACAGGAGAATGGCGTGAACCCGGGAGGTGGAGCTTGTAGTGAGTGGAGATCGCACCACTGCACTCCAGCCTGGGCAACAAAGTGAGACTCCGTCTAAAAAAAAAAAAAAAAAAAAAAAACTTATCCAGCACTTATTTGATGATGGTCTTCTGTGGGCCAGGCACTGATGGATCTTGGATATGTAGTGCTCAACAGAAGAGGCATGGTTCCCATCTCAAAGAGCTTACAGTTAGTGAAATGAAAACAGTGATTTCTGCCACCCACAGACTTGAACAATTGACAAGGAGAATGGGTTGTTTGCGGATTAAATATTAGAGCTGCTCTACTGAGCAAAGCCCTCCTTCCCCAGTGATTTATTTCCTCAACTGCAAAATTAAACTGTCTCGTATATATAGATGGGTAGGCAGAGTTTTTTTAACTGTTATTTTCCTTACAGGTAAACTTTAATGAGCCCTTGTCCATGCTTCAGCGCCTTACTGAAGATCTGGAATACCATGAGCTGTTAGACCGAGCTGCAAAATGTGAGAATTCTCTAGAACAGCTCTGTTATGTTGCAGCTTTCACCGTGTCCTCCTACTCCACTACTGTCTTCCGCACCAGTAAGCCATTCAACCCACTGCTTGGAGAGACCTTTGAGCTGGACCGATTAGAGGAGAATGGGTACCGATCACTCTGTGAGCAGGTAAAGGAGCCTCAGGACCATAACGCATTTCCTTTCTGAAGAAAGAGATAATTTTTTGGTTAATCCCCTGGGTCTTAATGTTTGCAGAAATTCTAGTCCCTGTCATCCCAGCTTTTATTCTTTTTCTTCAGAACTTCAGCATTGGAGACACTGGAGGTTCTGGGATTCACCTACTGTTGTGGGTGTAAAAACATCAAGTGTGAATTTTGGGTGTTTCTCACCAATTTATAGGCAGTATCTTTTTCTTCTCCTTTCTGCCTTCTTAATTTGAACCTGATTTCTTCCAGGTGAGTCATCATCCCCCTGCTGCTGCGCACCATGCTGAGTCCAAAAATGGCTGGACATTGCGTCAGGAAATCAAAATCACCAGCAAGTTTCGAGGCAAATACCTCTCCATTATGCCCCTCGGTAAGGTTCCCATCTTTGTCAGAATTAATGCTCCTGGAATGAAAGGTTTTCTGGCACGATGGAGGAGGTCACTGGCTCAAGAGTCAGGAGACAGGAGGTCTGATTCAGGCACTGACCCTCACTGACTGGCTTTGGGCAGGTATTTAACTTTTCAGCTATCAAATGAGTGTGGAGGCTAGAAACTCTTCAAGGACCCATCTAGTCCTAAATTCTTTATCCTCTTAGCTATATTTAATGCATCTCACCTAAGCACTATTGAGAACACAAAATCTAGCATGCATTTTTAAAAAAAAATTCTGTCTCTTAACTGGTGGTGTTTTTCTCCTTTCTCTAGCAATCAGGTTCTCTCTGTAAATCAGAACTCATGATTGCAAGGTTAGGTTTCTCAGCTAATCCCTCCGCTTTCTCCTCTCCTTCCTCCCTTTTCTCTTCCTCTACCTGATGGGTTAGGTATCAATTATGTAATGGCTGAATTCTAGGTCAGTGAAACTTTATTTTAAAAAGATCTTACTTGGGGCTGGGCACAGTGGCTCACACCTGTAATCCTAGCACTTTGGGAGGCCAAGGCGGGCAGATTGTCTGAGCTCTGGACCAGCCTGGGCAACATGGTGAAACCCCCTCTTTACTAAGAATACAAAAAAATTAGCTGTGGTAGTACACGCCTGTTGTCTCAGCTACTCGGAGGCTGAGGCACATGAATTGCTCAAACCCGGAGACAGAGGTTGCAGTGAGCCGAGATTGCACTGTTGCACTCCAGTCTGGGCTACAGAGTGAAACTCTATCTCAAAAACAAAGAAAGAAAGAAAGAAAGAAAAAAAAACCCAAAGAACAAAAACTCTTATTGGATTACAAGTTAATTTTGTGTCAGAATCAGTCCTGGGAATGGAATCCTAATATACAATGTTAGAGATCCTATACCTTAGAAGAAATCCAATTATTAAAAAAGTGTAGTAGAGCTTCTCAGTGCTTTCTTGAACTTCTCAATGCTTTCTTAAACCGTGTTTGGCCAAGTGTGTACTGAAGAGTAAAAGCTGCTCTACAGAAAGAGATCAAAGCATAAAGCAATTAGAGAAACCAAGTAGCTCCCAAGAGACAGAGCTGACCATGACTCCCTGAGCTGCTGGTGGCTTTCAATTTCCAGGTTCTAGTCTTTCACGAAGCATAGCTACAATTCTTAAGTATTGCAATATAGACTGCTTCTTTAATGAATTCACCTTTGCTCAGAAACACAAATGCAGCAAACATAGTGCAAACTAGAAATTAGCCAGAAAAAAATTCATAAATGTTTTGTAGCATATGTAAAGGGAGAAAAGAAATTGCAGTGTTCCCCTTTAATTTCATGGTTAATACGCAGAAGGTCCCTAAATGAAAAGGAGACTAAGTGATACATCAGTCTTGATCTTTACCAAGGAGCTTTAAAAAGCTTCTACATGCTTAATTGTCTTTGCAGCTAACAATTTCAGAAGTATTAGCTTAAGAGTAGTAAATGCCTTAAAAATAGTAAATTCTTATTTGCAGAATTAGGGTGTCAGTGGCCATATTGCAATGTGACGTTTTGCCATAGAGAAGAGTTTCAGAGTCCCCTTGAGGATCTCTAAAGGGATGAATTATATTTCATTCCATGGATGGTTAGGTACAGTCAGCTGTCCATACCTGGGTATTCTGCATTCATGGATACTGAGAGAGTACTGGGGGCCAGGTGTGGTGGCTCATGCCTGTAATCCCAACACTTTGGGAGGCCAAGGCAGGCGGATCACCTGAGGTTAGGAGTTCAAGGCCAGTCTGGCCAACATGGTGAAACCCCGTCTCTACTAAAAATACAAAAATTAGCCAGGTGTGGTGTCGGGTGCCTGTAATCCCAGCTACTCGGGAAGCTGAGGCAGGAGAATTGCTTGAACCCAGGAGGCGGAGGTTGCAGTAAGCTGAGATCGCGCCATTTCACTCTAGCCTGGGTGACAAGAGCAGAACTCCCTCTCAGAAAAAAAAGCCTGTAATCCCAGCACTTTGGGAGGCCAAGACGGGCAGATCACGAGGTCAGGAGATCGAGACCATCCTGGCTAACACGGTGAAACCCCATCTCTACTAAAAAATACAAAAAACTAGCCGGGTGAGGTGGCGGGCCCTTGTAGTCCCAGCTACTCGGGAGGCTGAGGCAGGAGAATGGCATAAACCCGGGAGGCAGAGCTTGCAGTGAGCTGAGATCTGGCCGCTGCACTCCAGCCTGGGTGACAGAGCGAGACTCCGTCTCAAAAAAAAAAAGAAAAGAAAAAAGAAAAAATACTGGTGGGAAAGAAATAATAAAAAGTAATGATACAAAAAAAGACCAAAAAAAACCTGTTTATGTAGCATTTATATTGCATTATGTATTATAAGTAATCTAAGTATACGAGGGAGAGGATATGTGTAGGTTACATGCAGATACTCTGCACCATTTTATATGAGTGACTTGACCAAATTGTGGTATCTGCAGGGTGTTCTGTAATTCTGTAACCAATCCCTCACAAATACCAAGGGAAGAGTATTCATCTAAAAGATAACAATAAACTTAACTAATGAAATATTGTACATTTTCTCTATAATTGAATCTAGGTTTCTTTGAGGAATGAATATATGAACATGGTATAGATGGTGGATCTAATTTTTTTTCTAAGTTTTACTAATTTGTTAAGGTTCTAATTTTTTAACATTAAAACATTTCTCTTATCCTAGGGAAACTTCATTTTAAAAATAAATTAATTAAATAGGAAAACAAAATTAATTAAAAAGAAAACAATTTGATAGTATTTGCATTCCTATGGTTATTTAAGATTTGGATCACCAGGATCCTGTTAAATTCCTTCACATATCAGCTGCTTAACTGAGTACCTGCCATGGGGTGGGCATGGTTCTCAGTGTTTGAGAAGTGTAAGTGAACAAAACAAAAATCCCGGTCTTCATGGGGAGATTGAAGAAAGAATTGACTTTGTGATAGGAAGCTGAATATAGAAATCTAAAGAATGGAATTTCTAGATATCTGCCCTGGGGATGGCTGTATTTAACACTTTTAGGCTCAGTGGCTTGGAAGGCGAATCATGCAGTGAAATTTTTACATTTGCCATGGCACTCAGTTCTCAGAGAGAAAATTATTGTTAAGCCAGTAGATATAACTAAAGAAAAATTTATGGACAAGGTTGTGAGTGAGTGAACAGATGGATGACTGGCAGTTTAATACACTGCTCCAGTGTGTTCAGCATAAAGTAATGCATCTCGGGAAAAGTAGCTCAAACTTTTATGTTGATAATTGAAGTAGCATTTGTTGAATGTTCATTATGGGTCAGCCATTGATAGTAGTGCTTTTCATGTATGAATTCATTCAGGCCCAACAATAATTCCATGAGATAGACACCTTTATTGCCATTTTTTAAACAAAGAAAACTAGGTATAGATAGGTTAGGTTGTCAGGGTTAGCTTAATCAGCTAGTATGGGATCTGAGTTGAAGCAATCTGGCTTCAGGGACCACTGTCTTTATAGCTAGGCTGTACTGAAAAGGAGAGACTACAAGCCATCAGTTACAATTACAGTGCAAAAAGGACACTGAAGACATCAGCCCAATATTCTCACAGAGGTCTGACAAGACAGTTTTAAGGTTATTTGGTAGCAGGACAACTTTGTACAAAATTATGGTTCTGTTAACTCCACTGTGAAAAAGTCAGCCAGGACTAAAGAAAATCTAATACAGACCAATGAAAGTGCCTAAAGATACTTGGAGGCAGTGGCAATGAGTTTGAGTCTCCCTATAAAATAGGCTAAAAAGATTAGAACCCTTGACATTTGGAAAGAAGAATGCTTCTAGAAAACATAACTGAAGTTTCCAAATAAGGTAAGGGGCAAATATGAATTTCTTTTTTTTTTTTTTTTTTTTGAGACTGAGTCTTGCTGTGTCACCCAGGCTAGAGTGCAGTGGTGCAGTCTCGGCTCGCTGCAACCTCCACCTCCTGGGTTCAACCGATTCTCCTGCCTCAGCCTCCTGAGTAGCTGGGATTACAGGTGCCCACCACCGTGCCCGGCTAATTTTTGTATTTTTGGTATATTTTTGGTAGAGACAGGGTTTCACCATCTTGGCCAGGCTGGTCTCAAACTCCTGACCTCATGATCTACCCACCTTGGCCTCCCAAAGTGCCGGGATTACAGGCGTGAGCTACCATGCCCAGTGCAAATAAGAATTTCTTCATCAAGTTCTAGGATATAGAAATTAGCTGATATGCTTGAAGTTTTAAAAGGTGCATTTATTTTTATTTATGGGGTTTTTTTTTCTTTCTTTCTTTCTTTTTTTTTTTTTTTTTTTTTTTTGAGACAAAGGCTCACTGTGTCGCCCAGGCTGGAGTGCAGTGGTGTAATCTCTGCTTATTGCAACCTCCACTTCCCAGGCTCAGGCGGTTCTCCTGCCTCAGCCTCCCAAGTAGCTGGGATTACAGCTATCCACCACCACACCCAGCTAATTTTTGTATTTTTAGTAGAAACTGGGTTCCACCATGTTGGCCAGGCTGGTCTCGAACTTCTGATCTCAAGTGATCTACCTGCCTTGGCCCCCAAAATGCTGGGATTACTGGCGTGAGGCACCACCATGCCCGACCAAAAAGACAGATTTAATTAAGACTCTTGGCCCGGATGCAGTGGCTCACGCCTGTAATCCCAACACGTTGGGAGGCCAAGGCAGGAGGATCACTTGGGCCCAAGAGTCTGATAGCAGCCTGGGCAACATAGGGAGACCCCCATCTCTACAAAAAAAAAAAAAAGAATGATTGCTTTGACAGTCTTTTCCTTTCAGCATTTTTCTCATATCATCTCATTGCCTTCTGGCCTCTATGACTTATTTTTCTTGTCCTTTTTCCAACTTTTTTATTTCATATTTTTTATTTTTATTACTTACTTTATTTTTTTCAGACAGAGTCTTGCTCTGTCTCTCAGACTGGAGTGCAGTGGTATGATCTTGGTTCACTGCAACCTCCTGCTCCTGGGTTCAACCGATTCTCCTGCCTCAGCCTTCTGACTAGCTGGGACTACAGGCATGCACCACCACAACTGGCTAACTTGTATTTTTAGTAGAGACGGGGTTTCACCATGTTGGCCTGGCTGGTCTTGAACTAGTCACCTCAAGTGATCTACCTGCTTCGGCCTCCCAGAGTGCTGGATTACAGGCATGAGCCACTGTGCCCGGTCTCCAATTTTTTAATTGTAAAATACACGTAACATAAAATTTAGCACTTTACCAATTCTTAAGTGTAGTGGTCAGTGGTATTACATACATAATGTTGTGCAACCATCACCACCCTCCATCTCCAAAACTCTTAATCTTATAAAATGGGAACTCTATATACATTACAAAATAATCTTCTTTCTTTTTTTTTTTTTGAGACGGAATCTCGCTCTGTCGCCCAGGCTGGAGTTCAGTGGCGCCATCTCGGCTCACTGCAAGCTCTGCCTCCTGGGTTCACGCCATTCTCCTGCCTCAGCCTCCTGAGTAGCTGGGACTACAGGCACCTGCCACCACGCCCGGCTAATTTTTTGTATTTTCAGTGGAGACGGGGTTTCACCGTGGTCTCGATCTCCTGACCTCGTGATCCACCCACCTCCACCTCCCAAAGTACTGGGATTACAGGCATGAGCCACCACACCTGGCTTTTTTTTTTTTTTTTTTTTTTTTGTCGAGACCAAATCTCGCTCTCTCACCCAGGCTGAAGTGCAGTGGCATGATCTCAGCTCACTGCAACCTCCACCTCCCAGGTTCAAGCAATTCTTGTGCCTTAGCCTCCCGAGTAGCTGGGATCACAGGTACCCGCCACCATACCCGGCTAATTTTTGTGTTGTTTTAGTAGAGATGGCCAGGCCAAGTTGGCCTGGCTGTTCTTGAACTCCTGACCTCAAGTGATCCATCCGCCTTGACCTCCCAAAGTGCTGGGATTACAGGCGTGAGCCACCACACCCGGCCAAAAAATAATTTTCTATTCTCCCTCCTCAAACCCTGGCACACACTATTCTACTTTCTGTCTCTATTTTAACTACTTTAAGTACCTCCTATAAGTGGAATCATACAGTTTTTGTCTCTTTGTGACTGGCTTGTTTCACCTAACGTAATGTCATCAAGGTTCATCCATGCGGTAACAAATGTCAGAATTTCCTTTCATTTTAAGGCTGAATAATATTTATCCCATTGTATGTATGTACCACATTTTGCTTATCCATCCATCTGTTGATGGACTCTTGGGTTGCTTCCATGTTTTAGCTATTGTGAGTAACACTGCTGTGAATGTGGATATACAAATACCCTTTCATCTCTTTGCCTAATGTCTTAAGAAAAAAAAAAAAGTTTCAAGAACGACAAATATCTCTTTAAGACTCTGCTTTCAGTTCTTTGTAGTATATACCCAGAAATAGAATCACATGGCAATTATATTCTTAATTTTTTGAGCAAACTACCATACTGCCTTCGACAAGGTTATACATTCCTACCAACAGTGCACAAAGGTTCCCGTTACTCCATATCCTTGCCAACACTTTTAAAAAATGTATTGTAGCTATCCTAATGGATATGAGGTAGTATCTCATTGTGGTTTGACGTGCATTTCTCTAATAATTAGTGTTGTTGAGCACTTTTTTATGTGCTTATTTATCATTTGTATATCTTTGGAGAAATATCTGTTCAAGTCCTTTGCCTTTTTTTTTTTGACATGGAGTCTCACACTCTCATGCAGTCTGGAGTGCAGTGGTGCAATCTTGGCTCACTGCAACCTCCACTTCTTGGTTCAGGTGATTCTCCTGCTAAGCCTCCAGAATAGCTGGGATTATAGGCCCCCTGCAACACACCCAGCTAATTTTTTGTATTTTTAGTAGAGACATGGTTTCACCATGTTGGTCATGCTGGTCTTGAACTCCTGACCTCAAGTGACCCGCCTGCCTCAGCCTCCCAAAGTGCGGGGATTACAGGCGTGAGCCGCCATACCCAGCCTCCTTTGCCCATTGTTGACTTGAGTTCTTTAGTGTCAGGGAATGCTGGCCTCATAGAATGAGATGGTAGAGGAGGAGGTATTGGTTAAGAGATTTAGGCCGGGTGCAGTGGATCGTGCCTGTAATCCTAGTATTTTGGGAGGCTGAGGTGGGAGGATCGCCTGAGCCCAGAAGCTCAAGACCAGTTTAGGCAACATAGTGGGACCCTGTCTCTACAAAAAATGAAAAACTTTAACTGGGCATTGTGGCATATGCCCGTAGTCCCAGCTACTTGGGAGACCGAGGAGGGAGGATCGCTTGAGCCCAGGAGGTCAAGGTTGCAGTGAACTGTGATTGCACCATTGCATTCCAGTCTGGGTGACAAAGCGAGATCCTGTCTCAAAAAAAAAAAAAAAAAACCATTGTGTGTGGTGGCTCACGCCTGTAATCCCAGCTCTTTGGGAGGCCGAGGTGGGCGGATCACGAGGTCAGTAGTTTGAGACCAGCCTGGCCAGTATGGTGAAACCCTGTCTCTACTAAAAATACAAAAATTAGCTGGGCATGGTGGTGGGCGCCTGTAACCCCAGCCACTCGGGAGGCTGAGGCAGGATTGTTTGAACCCGGGAGGCGGAGGTTGCAGTGAGCCAAGACTGCACCACTGCACTCCAGTCTGGGTGACAAAGCAAAACTCCATCTGGAAAAAAAAAGAAAAAGAAAAAGAAACCCAGAGATTTAGAATATGTTTAGGTGGAGCAAATATTTCGAATGTGTTTGTGAAGATTAAATGAAATAATGCATGAGGAGGCAATAGCACGGCGCCTAGTACACAGCAAGTGTTCTCAGCAGAGTTGCTGTTATTATCATTAATGTCATAGCCTTCATTGTTGTTATCCTTATCTGCCAAGGCAGGGCTACTTTAATTTTTTGTATAAGAAACACGTCTAAACCACAACTGGTGAGTTATTTTTATTAGTGGTTACAGAGAGAACTTAGGGTTATACTTTTACTGGAATCGACTTTTTTATTTTTATTTTAATTTTATTTTATTTTATTTTATTTTATTTTTTTGAGATGGAGTCTCACTCTGTTGCCCAGGCTGGAGTGCAGTGGCGCGGTCTCGGCTCACTGCAAGCTCCGCCTCCTGGGTTCATGCCATTCTCCTGCCTCAGCCTCCCGTATTTTTATTTTTTATTTTTGAGACAGTGACTCGCTCTGTTGTCCAGGCTGGAGTATGGTGATGTGATCTTGGCTCACTGCAACCTTTGCCTTCTGGGTTCAAGTGATTCTCCCACCTCAGCCTCCCAAGTAGCTGGGATTACAGGCACACACCACCACACCAGCTAATTTTTTGTATTTTTAGTAGAGATGGGGGTTTCACCATGTTGGCCAGGCTGGTCTTGAACACCTGACGTCAAGTGATCTGCCCACTTTGGCCTTCCAAAGTGCTGGGATTATAGAGGTGAGCCATCCCACCTGGCCTGGAATTGACTATTATTAACTATCTTTTTAAATTTTTGATTATTTTGAATCCTCAGTTATCTCTCCTGTGAAACCACTGATTTTGTTATTCATTGGAGATTGACTCATAGGAACAGGAGTCAGCTATATGTTTCAAGCATTTTATTAGGCAAATAAACAGACATTTACTGCACAATAGGACGGATTATCCCGAGTTTACAGATGATAAAACCAAAGCCCTTGAAACATTCATAGTGCAATACTGTAATGCAATTCTGACACTAACCACCCAGAGTTCCCACAGATTCCCTATAAGTTAAGGGCATAGTACCCAACAAGATTGCCCTTGCTTCAGATGCCAGCAACAAGTTGGAGGCCCTAGGCCACCTGCACTTCTGATAACTGGCTGTGAGTTCAGGAGTTCCCACAACTACCTCAGGTTTGATAATTCATTAGAATGACTCAGAACTCAGGAAAGTGCTCTAGTTATCATTACCGTTTTATTATTCAGGGTACAAATCAGGGCCAGCCAAATGAAGGGACCCATAGGGTGAGGTCTGGGAGGGTCCTGAACACAGAACTTTGTGCCCTGTCACCATGGAATCAGGGCACGTCACCCTCTTGGCACACTGATATATTCATCAACCAGGAAACTCCACTGAGCTTTGGTGTCCAGAGATTTTAGTAGGGCTTCATTATTTAGGTTTGATTGCAGGATTTAATTCAATATCCAGATCCTCTTTCATCACCGGAGGTCAGGAAGTTAACCCAGTATCAGGTGACTCAAAACCCTGTCTCTAATCACATGGTGGAGCCTGGCTTGTTCTCATCCTAAGTTGTTAGCATTAGCTCTCTGGGGCCCACCATGAGTCACCTCATTAGTATAAATTGTCAAGGTCCACCATAAATAACAGAGATACTCCTGTCACTTGGGAAATTATAAGGGTTTTATTCTTCATTATATAACAGAGGGTCATACATCTGATGAGGACTAGAGCCAGGATTTAATCCAGTTCTGTCTGATTTCAAAGCCCCAGCTCTATCCACTATTCCATTTTTACAATTAAGGGGCCTTAGATAAGTGGTTTGTTTAAGGTCACACAGCTAGTAACTAACAATAGAGCCCGGTCCCAGTACAGACTACCAATGTGTGCTCCTTCCATAATGCAGTTACTTCCACGATGCATGTTGGGGCACATTTGACTTGTTTCTGTGAATTTTGCAGTTGTGTTATAGAACACAGCGCCCTGGCTGAGGTGTATCAGTTGCCAGGGTTTGTCATCATTTAGTTATGTTTTATTCATAGATTGTTAAAAGTTAAGTGAGAAAAATTCAGTCAATACTTCCAGCATTTAAGAAAGTATAAGTCATTTTTATTGTTTTATTTCTAAAAGTAATAAATATCAATAGAAATTAATCCATTACTGTTTTGAGGCTGCATGATGCTATTTTTCTGACATTTGGCTTAATTTGGATACCTCTTTCTGCTTCCAGGTACCATTCATTGTATTTTCCATGCAACTGGGCACCACTACACTTGGAAGAAAGTTACCACAACTGTACACAATATTATTGTGGGCAAGTTGTGGATAGATCAGGTGAGGAAAGGTACCTAAAGTGCATGTGAAGTTTAAAAGAATACCTCTTTAGATATATTTCTGCAGTATTTAGGACATGTGAACTGGTCCCAGAATGTTGCTACCGATTCATCAGTTTCTCCTAAGGAATTTCTCTCAGGCAGTAACCCTACCTCTACCTCCCCAAGTTTCTGTACCACAAATTATTGTTTATAAATGACCAAATTATAACATTCATCAATGACTATTCTGCTAGGACTGTGTTGGGTGCTACGACAGGTACAAAAAACAAACGTGGCCCTAAGTCTTAATCCTTTCATTATTCATCAAATATTTATTGCCAGGCGGTATGCTAGGTCGTGGGGATACAAAGTCTGATGAGATGTCCCTCAAGAAGTTATTATATCATTAGAGATATATGACCAATGTGTAGGTTGGAAAGTATGCAGCAACATACACTAATATAAAAGATGCCCTACGATAGTATCTGATTAATTGTCAGTTTGCTCTTAAGACAGTGGTTGCAGTAAATTTAGAAAAGAGGGAATACTGTCTTCTGAGCAGTCAGGAAAGGCCTCACAGTAGATGTGGGAATTAAGCTGAATCTTAAAGTGTGGTTTGGGATTCAGAAGATAGAAAGGAAGGGAAAATGGGCCGGGCATGTTGGCTCATGCCTGTAATCCCAACATCTTGGGAGGCCAAACTGGGAGGATCACTTAAGCACAGGAGTTTGAGACTAGCCTGGGCAACATAGTGAGACCTTGTCTCTACAGAAAATTAAAAAAAAAAAAAAAGAAGAAAAGAGGGAAAATGAAATGAGTAAAGTATAGAAAGACCCAGCATATGTAATTTGAAATTGTGAGTAGAGTATTTTGATTTAAGCAGAAGAGTTCATGAAGGGTACTAGTGAGGGATTGGTTTGGAAAGGTAAATTACCATGTGAATTTCAGTATATGTGCTGAAGGTCAAATCATGCCATCTAACATGTGAGATACAATTCAAAACAAGTGGTCACTTGGTCTTGATCTCAACCTGGAAAACCAAGGTTACATAGGGATTCTATAGCATTCCCAAGGCTAGTTAAGATCGGAATCTTAAACAAGGGATTACTAGAATGTAAGGTTGAAAAGTAAAGAATTATGAACCATGGGTTTGGCAGACATTGAATTTATCCAGTCTTAATAAAACTATGAATTTTTTCATTTTACAGTCTGGTGAAATTGATATTGTGAATCACAAGACAGGAGACAAGTGTAATCTTAAATTCGTTCCTTATAGCTACTTCTCTCGGGATGTAGCAAGAAAGGTAAGGGAAGTTTAAATTACATCACTTAGCATGTATCTCTTAGAAAGCATACTCCTTTAGGACTGGAATGTATATACATGTGGGGAGGTGTGGGGGGTGTGTACATTATATATAGTGTATGTGTACATATAGTGATTCAAAAAAAGTAGAGGTGAAAGGCTGGGTGCGGTGGCTCACAGCTGTAATCCCAGCACTTTGGGAGGCTGAGGCGGGCAGATCGCCTGAGGTCAAGAATTCGAGTCCAGCCTGGCCAACATGGTGAAACCTTGTCTCTACTAAAAATACAAAAATTAGCTGGGTGTGGTGGCAGGTGCCTGTAATCCCAGCTACTCGGGAGGCTGAGGCAGGAGTATCACTTGAACCTGGGAGGCAGAGGCTGCAGTGAGTCTCGCACCATTGCACTCCAGCCTGGGCGACAGAGTAAGACTCCGTCTCAAAAAAAAAAAAGGAAAAGAAAAAGAAAAAAAAAGGTAGAGGTGAAGGAGAAAGTCAGCAAGAAATACTATATTGTATTACTAAAACAATTCCTTCTCTTTTCTGGGAATGATAATAAGTGAGGAAGTGAAAGTGTCAAGAGCAATGAGAAATTGAAAACGGGAAACACAGCCGAGGCGGGCGGATCACCTGAGGTCAGGAGTTCAAAACCAGCCTGACCAGCATGGAGAAACCCTATCTCTACAAAAAATACAAAATTAGCCGGGCATGGTGGCGCATGCCTGAAATCCCAGCCACTTGGGAGGCTGAGGCAGGAGAATTGCTTGAACCGGTGAGGCGGAGGTTGCAGTGAGCCTATCACACCATTGCCCTCCAGCCTGGGCAAAAGAGAGAAACGCCGTCTCAAAAAAAAAAAAAAGAAGAAAAGAAAAAAAGAGAAAGTAAATGGGAAAACACAGAGGAAGGACTAATAAAAGATTTCAGGAAGAAGGGGTTTGATCCCTGAGAAGTTTGAGAAGTTTAATGGGGAGTTGTGTGATACCACCATAATGATTTGTGTCATGAGTTTCTGTGGGAGAATGAAGAATAGCTGGGGATTTCAATCTGTTTATGGATCCCTATGAATTTCTGGAGAGAAGAAAATATAATTCTGAGTACCAGTCAGATGCTTTTTCTACATGTATATTTGATAGAAAACTCCCTGGGAAGGGTAGTGAGGGGAGGGGACAGAGAGCAAGGAGGAAGTGGGGATAGTTAATGGGTACAAAAAAATAGAATAAAGTCTAGTATTTGCTGGCACAACAGGGTGACTGCAGTCAAAAATAATTTAATTGTACATTTTAAAATAACAAAGAGTATAAAATAAAAATAAAAAGTTTACCAAAAATCCCCATATAACAACAAATGGTAATGAAATCCCCAAGTCATGGCTCAGTTATTTCAAGTAGCAGGAAAAAAATATAACAAAATAATTTGAGGCCAGGCATGGTGGCTCATGCCTATAATCCTAACACTTTGGGAGGCAGAAATAAGAGGATTTCTTGAGCCAAGGAGTTCATGACCTGTCTGGGCAACATAGCAAGACCCTTTCTCTAAAAAAAAAAATTAAAGAATTAGCCAGATGTGGTGGCACATGCCTGTAGTCCTAGCTACTCGAGTGGCTGAGGTGAGAGATCACTTGAGCCCTAGAGTTAGAGGCCATAGTGAGCTATGATTGCATCAGTGTACTCCAGCCTGGTCAACGGAGCAAGATCCCATCTCTAATAATAATAATAATTTGGATGACTCCCTGGTGTTTGTTATAACAGGATCTAACCAGTATTTATCCTAGGACTTCCAGTATAGTCAGGTAAGCTAATTCACAATGAATTCTATATAGCCAAGCCCTGTTCTCCACCCTTGCAGGTGACAGGGGAAGTGACAGATCCATCAGGAAAAGTCCACTTTGCCCTTCTGGGGACATGGGATGAGAAAATGGAATGTTTCAAAGTACAGCCAGTCATTGGGGAAAATGGGGGTGATGCTCGACAGAGAGGCCATGAAGCAGAGGATAGCAGGGTCATGCTGTGGAAAAGGAATCCTTTACCGTGAGTATCAGCATGCATGCTGCCCAGATACCACTTTGCCCTTGACTGTGGAGCAATATCGAAGGCATTTCTGCCTGCCCTCTCACTTAATTATGTGAGGAATTGAGCAAGGGAAATTGAGACCTTTGGAGAGATTAATAGAAGGTTGTCATTGTGTGATTTGACTTGCAGGATATGGATATGCTTATTTCAAACCAAACTACATCTGACAAAAAATACTTTGTGCTTTGGTCCTTTGGATTGTGATTCAGAAGGATATTTTTCTACTGTTTAGAGCAAAACTGTTCAAAAGTGGCTAGAGGAGGAAGGTGCCTACCACCTGTTAACAATTTAGCCTAAAGGCCCATCAGCAGCCAGGTGCGGTGGCTCACACCTGTAATCCCAGCACTTTGGGAGGCCAGGGCAGGTGAATCCCTTGTGATTAGGAGTTCAAGACCAGCCTGGCCAATATGGTGAAACACTGTCTCTACTAAAAATACAGAAATTAGCTACATATGATGGTGCGCACCCATAATCCCAGCTACTTGAGAGGCTGAGGCATGAGGATGACTTGAGCCCAGAAGTTTGAGGTTGCAGTGAGCTGAGATCATGCCACTGCACTGCAGGCTAGGCGACAGAGTGAGACTGTCTAAATAAATAAATAATAATAAGAGAAAAAAGCCTAGCAGAAAAGAACGATCCCTGAGACAATGTGCAGGACTTTGGAAACAAGATAGAGGTCACTTATTTCCTGTCATCATCTAATACAGTTTGTAGTAATAGCCAAGATTATCCCAGAGAGAGGTTAAAAAGAAAACTAAGGAAACAGGAGTGAGGAATTTTCAATCAGTAGAATGTTTCCTTCTTTCTATTGAATGTAGATAATTTCAGCTGGCGCCACACAACACCAGAAGACTGTGGAACTGAGTGATGCCAGGGAGGAGATGGGGAGTGATCTCTCCTTTAGCTAGGGCAACGTGACATGGTCCTAGATCCTTTTCACAGACCCTGTTTTTGTAGAACAGCCTTGGTGATGTGGCCTTGGCAGTGTACTTAGTTGTTGTTGCTCCTTAAATAGGGTCTGGGCTCTGGGATTACCATTTCTTTTTCTTATCTTCTACTTTTAGGAAGAATGCAGAAAACATGTATTACTTCTCAGAGCTTGCTCTGACTCTCAATGCTTGGGAAAGTGGCACTGCCCCCACAGACAGCCGGTTACGACCTGACCAGAGACTGATGGAAAATGGGCGCTGGGATGAAGCAAATGCGGAGAAGCAGCGCCTGGAGGAAAAACAAAGACTTTCCAGAAAGAAGAGAGAAGCAGAAGCTATGAAAGCCACAGAGGATGGTAATGAACTTCCCTTCTACTCTTCTTTCTTGATGCATAGAGAATGCCAGCACTAATTTTTTTCTTTCCTCTCTTTTCCTTTTAGGCACACCATATGATCCCTATAAGGCACTGTGGTTTGAGCGGAAGAAGGACCCTGTTACCAAGGAGTTAACCCATATTTATAGGGGAGAATACTGGGAGTGTAAAGAAAAACAGGACTGGAGCTCATGCCCGGACATTTTCTGAAATGGCAGTAACAAAAAAGAGGAGCATCTAATGGAGAAGAGGACAGAGGATGTGTGGAAAAGCTGGCAGTTGTGACTCTCTTGCCAAGTGCTTTCCTCAAGTTTGTCTCTCTTGACCAATCATTTTTTCCAAATCAATCACCAGAAGGAAACACCAGTGGTGGTGATTGGCTGGTTGCCTTAGCTGATTGAAACTGAAATCGACATATGAGATACTATGTCTGTAAGGGAGAGGTTTAGTGGCTGAAGGTTAGTGTATTCCACATCCACAAAGTCAAGTATTCTGGGCTCTTCTTTCTCCCTCTGCCCCCGTTTAAGATGATGTCACTTACCCTCCCCTTGTAGTATCCTGCTCAGCCAAGATCTGCGTAAGATTATGATTCAGGGGCATTTTGGTGCTGTTCAAAGCAAGAACCGAATTTAGAAGTTCCCTTAAAAAGAAACATGTAAGACTTACCAATGGAGGCATCGTGAATGGTTGCAGTGGAGCTTAGGTATAACATCATGAAATGTGTTCACACATGGGGTCGGTTTAATGGAGTGTCCATGCGGAGATAACTGCGATATTGGAACACCCGTGAGAGAGATTGTTCTATAGGGCTGGAATATTCAGAGTTACATTCTTGGAAGTTTCTGTTTTTACTTGCATCGAACACCCCCTGTTGTTCTCCATCATCTTTAGTAGCAACTGGAGACCACTTTGGTGGTTGGTAAGAGGGGTGCATTCTCCTCACAAAGGGGTTTTATGGACTTTCTCTGGCGGAGAGCTTCTGAGAACACAGGCAGGATGGGAAAAGACTACTAGTCACTTTTGCTTTCCCACCCCCCCTCAGTGCCATCCTTCATTGTCTTTCTGGCTTCTCTTCTTTCTCCTGGCACAGTACCATTTTGGGTCTGTGCCCCAGTGTGGAGCAAAACATTGCCTGTCCCATTCTGATATACTTCAGAATTAGGAGAAGTTAATCTGAAACAAAAGTTTTCACCATCTCTCAAGCCCCAAGGACTGGAGCCACCTCTGGAATAATGTGTTAAATATCTGTATATTATATATATGTAGAGAAAAATCTAATTTTTTGGTTTGATTTTCTTCCCATTAAGAATCTTGTTTTTTGATATCCCTTGTCTCCCTGAGACTCTCTCGGACACGTGTTGATGTGGATGGCACTCCTCTGCTCTCCATCTTTTATGGGCAGAGAGATTCAAAACCTGAGTAGGATCATGTCTGGCAGTTACTAAACAGGGACTTTGTCCATGGTTTGTATCATGGGGTGCCTACTGCTGTCTAAACTCTGCTCTCCTAATTAGCTGACTCTTGAAAATGAAATCCTAACCTCTTTCCTGCCTCTTTTCTTTCTCTTTTTAGGAAGAGTATGGGTAGAAAGTCCGGAGGGCAACTTCCAGTTTAATTCTGCTCTGTCCGGCACATGGGCTAAACCCCAAAAGAACTTTCTTCCTAGTACGTGGGGCTTAAAGCACTGTCGTGTGGGGTGGATCAGATAATTGCTCCTGTGGGGCCCTGGCTTCCTTCTCTGTTTGTTCTGTATTTGTTTTCGTTGTCTTGTTGAGAAATATCATCCCTGTGCAACCCACCCTTGGTTGAGGATCACAAATTGAGGTGCCTTCCTTGTATGCTTTTTGTTAGTATTTTTTGTTTTGTTCCTTAACTGCTGAGCCTCAGCCAGCGTGGGTCCTGGGGGAAAATATCATTCCAAAGGAAGCCATCCCTGCGAGGAAATTGGTTTTACTGGGTAAATTAGTACTTTTATTCCTTCCCCTATCCCTTCCTTCCTAGTTGTGATAAACATGGGAGAGGAGTGACTTTGACTGCTGGGGAATTTCCTCCTAAGAACCTTATTCCCAAAATAAGCCAGGGGTTATGTCAAGGCTTCTTTCAAGGAGGCTCATAAAAGCAGTGACCTCATCTGGGGCTTTGGATAGAGTGAGAATTCCCCAAGTAAATTGGACTTCTCTGCTTTATCCCCTTTCCTTCCTTCACCATCTGCACTACATTTCTGGCTTGATCCCCAATCAGATTCCTGCTAATGGAAGAAGTTTAGAATCTTTCCGGTGGAATAAAGTCACATGAAAACAAAACACAACTATATATATTTTCAGTTTTTTTGCCTTATTGCTTTTTTTCCAAAAAAAAACTACTAAATTAAATAATTTTTTAAAAGTCATATCGTTTGTCTGATTCACTTCTGCTTCTAGGCAGGAAGTGGTGTTGGGGAGGGGAAGGAGAACTGGTCCAATGGTAATTTGTTCTGCTTGAGAATCTGAGAGCCCAGAAGCCCTGGTCTTCATGAGAAATGGAAAGAAAAGCTGTTCACCACCACTCTGGAGGGCCATGAGCAGAGGAGTCGTTTTAACAGCCCCTGCTGCTTCAGTTGACAGTCAACACCCCACCTTGGTACAGGGGAATCGTTTTTAGTGTTTTTGATATTGGGCCTGCTTCACTTCAAAAAAATAAAAATTTTCCCTATCAATTGAATTTATCTTGTCCATTTAGATTCTCAGATTGTTGGCTGTTTTATGTAGGAATTCAAATTATGTCTTTTGTTTGAGACAGGGTCTCACTCTGTCGCCCAGGCTGGAGGGCAGTGTCATGACAGCTCACTGTAACATCTGCCTCCTGTGCTCAAGTGATTCTTCCCACCTCAGCCCCCCAAGTAGCTGGGACCACAGGTGCATGCCACCAGAACCAGATAATTTTTGAATTTTTAGTAGAGACAGGGTTTTGCCATGTTGCCCAGGCTGGTGTTGAATTCCTGAGTTCAAGCAATCCACCAGCCTCTGCCTCCCAAAGTCCTGGGATTACAGGTGTGAGCCACTGCACTTGGCCTCAAATTCTGTTTTTGAAACAAGCAGTTGAGTTTTGATTTGAAGACCTTTGAGAAAACTAATGATAGTGAACATGTTTGTACAAGTTTTCACTGGAAAGTTCAGGTTCAGGGAGCGGATAGGCAAAGTAACCTATGGTCCTGGCGGGGGCTCAGATCAGAGCAAGCGCAATTCCTGCCCGTGGGAGGGACCTCACATTTGCCGAGCATCTTCCTACATGTACAGGGTGCTGAAATAGGAACTCTGACCATTCTCTGGCTTACGCATGAATAAAGAGGAAAATGTTGCAATCATTTTGAAGATGGAGAAAACCTAATTTAAATAAATTCACTCATGGTCATGTAGCTGGTCAGTTAGTCACAGTGTTGGAATTCAAAGCTGGGTTGAGTTTGACCTCTACAGTCCTGTGCTCTGGAAGAAACTCTGGGTTGGAAGGCAGCTGATAAGCACTTTCCTCCTAGATTGTATCACATAATGCATAAATGCACATTTCCATTTCCAGAAGCTAATTAATAGCACCATTTCTTTTCTTCTTTTTTTTTTTTTTTTATTTTTTTTTTGAGATGGGAGTCTCGCACTGTCACCTAGGCTGGAGTACAGTGATGTGATCTCAGCTCACTGCAACCTTCACCTCCCGGGTTCAAGTGATTCTCCTGCCTCAGCCTCCTAAGTAGCTGGGATTACAGGCACCCACCACCACGCCCAGCTAATTTTTTGTATTTTTAGTAGAGATGGCATTTCACCATGTTGGCCAGGCTGGTCTCGAACTCCTGCCCTTGTGATTCACCCGCCTCAGCCTCCCAAAGTGCTGGGATTACAGGCGTGAGCCACCATGCCCAGCAGCACCATTTCTTTTAAGGCTCTATGTGAAAAAAGGAGCATCCCTGAAATTCAGCCTACAGGCTCCTTGATTGATCAAGGCCTTCATGTCTACAAAGTTGGCTCTGATGTCAGGGATGATTTTCTAGCCTGGTTCTTAGGAAGGCCACCTAAGTTCAAGTCATTTGCCTGATTCCCATTGGCTGGATTTGATATTAAGTTTCAGCAAAGGTTTTTTTTCTGGCAAGCTAAGGAACCACTGCAGTAGACCCCTGACATTTGTGAGAGCTGCATCCTGCAATCTTGAATACTACCATGGCATAAAATGTCCTGCTTTAGGGACAATCAAATGTAGCTGAAACATTTAACGATCTCTCATTGAATCCTTTATTACTTTTACTTTTTAAGATGGAGGTCTCAGTATATTGCCCAGGCTGGTCTTGAACTCCTGGGCTCAAGCGATCCTCCCACCTCGGCCTCTTGAAGTGCTGGGGTTACAGGTGTGAGCCTCCGTGCCCAACCCCTCACTGAGTCCTTTAATGTGACATGACATGATGGACTGGAATGTGGCTCTTGAGGGGTCTACCATGCTCAGTCATTATTCAAAATTATGACTCAGCAAGATGATAAATTATTAAATTTGTCAGGGACCTCTGCATTTGCACAAAAATGTTAAACCTATACATTTCTTGCTCTACTTTCAGCAAGATAATTGAGAACCAACCTACAGCATTGTCCTAAAAGGAGGCATAGAAAATCTTTGCAATTCATTCACTATAGTTGTATATTTTATGCAATTCTAAGATTGTTATCAAAATTTATAACTTGCTTCTAAAAGTTTATAAAACTTAAGGCCAGGCAGGGTGGCTCATAATCACTGCATTTTGGGAGGCCGAGGTGGGAGGATCACTTGAGATCAGGAATTCCAGACCAGCCTGGCCAACATGGTGAAACCCCATCTCTACTAAAAACACAAAAATTAGCTGGGCATGGTGGCAGGCACCTGTAATCCCAGCTACTGGGGAGGCTGAGGTGAGAGAAGCACTTGAACCTGTGAGGTGGAGGTTGCAGTGAGCTGAGATCGTGCCATTGCACTCCAGCCTGGGCAACAGAATGCAAAAAAAGAAAAAAAAAAAACTTTTGCCAATTTCTCTACCATACCCAGTGGGAAGCATCCCAAGTCTTTCATGGCGCTCCCTTCCAAACCTCATAATTTGTGGTTACACTCTCCCCATAATTTTGGTTAAACTCTCCTGCTCACTGATCCCTCAGGGGAAGGAGACAGGGTAGCCAGATGAGGCTTCTTTAAAGGAAAGAAACTGAAGGTCTCGGATCTTCTACGAAGAGTATTGCAGAGGTCACATCTAAGTTTGACCAGGTGACGTTAGAGATTGCTAAAGAATGAGTTGGTCCTGAGATATGGCTAGAGATTTTTAAATTAATTATTAATTCCACATTTACTCCAGCCTGTTATGTGACATACATTGGGGATACAAATAGCAAGAAAGAGCGTAAACAGGCAATTGCAATCCAGTTTTGTAAGTGGTGTGAAAACACTGTAGGGACAGCTCTTCTGTAGTGAATTAGGGAGGGGATAGAGACATGTCTGAGAAGACTTCTAGAACTAGGAGAATGTATGCGAGCTGAGAGTTGCAGGTTACATAGGGATTAGGAGAAGGGCAACGTCAAAAATGCTGCATGGAGGAAGATGAAATGCAAGGCCAAAGAATTCTGAGTTCAGATGACTGCATGAATAGCTTGCGTTTAGGGTCAAAGAGAGAGCACTGAGATATGCTGCCGGAGAAAGGTTAGCCCCAAGTTATGGAAGTCTTTACATACCCTATGGAGAAGCCATGTAGCTCCTGCCTGCAATTCTAACATTTTGAGAGGCCAAGGCAGGAGGATCCGTTGAGCCCAGGAGTTCGAGATCAGCCTGGTTAACATGGTGAGCCCCTGGTCTCTGTTTATATTTAAAGGGGGGGAAAAAGCCTGGGGTTTTTTTCTTCGCTTTGCTCTTTATTTTATTTATTTATTCGTTTGTTTGTTTGTTTGTTTGTTTATTTTGAGATGGAGTCTAGCTCTGTCACTCAGGCTTCCAGGCTGGAGTGCAGTGGCGCGATCTAGGCTTGCTGCAACCTGCCCCTTCCAGGTTCAAGCAATTCTCCTGTCTCAGCCTCCCGAGTAGCTGGGAATACAGGCATGGTAATTTTTTGTATTTTTAGCAGAAACAGGGTTTCACCATGTTAGCCAGGCTGGTCTGGAACTCCTGACCTCAGGTGATCCGCCTGCCTCGGCCTCCCAAAGTGCTGGGAATATAAGCCTGAGCCACCGCATTCGGCCCAAGAGCCTGGGTTTTTGTTTTCAACTAGAGAGCTAGTGAAACATTCTTAAGCAGGGTGGAAAATGATTGGAGAGAGGCTGGGTGTGGTGGGCTCATGCCTGTAATCCCAGTACTTGGGAAGGCTGAGGCGGGCGGATCACCTGAAGTCAGGAGTTCCAGGCCAGCCTGGCCCACATGGCAAAACCCCATCTCTGCTAAAAATATTTAAAAAGTAGCCAGGCATGGTGGCAGGTGCCTATATTCCCAGATACTCGGGAGGCTGGGGCAAGAGAATCACCTGAACCCTGGAGGCAGAGGTTGCAGGGAGCTGAGATGGTGCCACTGCACTCCAGCGTGAGCTACAGAGCGAGACTCCCTCTCAAAAAAAAAAAAAAGAAAGAAAAAGAAAAAAGAAAAAAAAGGAGGTTGGAGAGGATACGAAGAGAAAGGATGAAGTAGAGTGAAATCATTTCATGGCTTTCCCATAAATAGAGGGCAAAGGGAAGAAGGAATTCTTATTTTTCTGACTTCGGAAACCTAGATGGAAGATGGTGGTAAGATAAGCAAGTTTAGAAGGAAAATTAGGTTCATTTTTAATTTATTTAGAGACAGGGTTTCACTGGTTTGCCTAGGTTGGAGGGTAGTGGCATGATCATAGCTCACTGCACCCTCCAACTCCTGAGCTCAAGCAGTGGTCCTGCCTCGGCCTCTCTAGTAGCTGACTTTTTATTTTTTGGCTAATTTTTTATTTTTTGTAGAAACAGGGTCTCACCATGTTGCCCAGGATGGTCTCAAGCTCCTGGCCTCAAGCAATTCTCCCACCTCAACCTTCCAAAGCACTGGGTTACAGGTGTGAGCCACAGCGCTCAACAGGTTCATTTTTAGACATGCTTGTAGGACATGCCTGTTCAGAGGTCGAGTAAGCAATTTTTAAAAATGGGTCTTAACATGTGATAGTGGCATTTTGTGAGAACTGAGGAATGAGAGACAGAGAGCCTGCACATAAAATCAACTGGCCAACTTAAAAACACATATAATACCTTGACACCATCTGCAGAGATTCTAATTCAATTAGGGGCTAGGGCAATTTTAGACACACACACACACACACACACACACACATAATTTATATATATATATATCTATCACACTGGGATATGTATATATATGTATATATACACACATATACCCTGGGATATGTATATATTATATATTATTTATATATTATATATCATAGATCATATTAATTATATTAATACATATTAATAATATATCATATATATAATTATATTATATTATATATAATTATATTATTTTATATATATATATATATATATGTATGTATGTATCACACTGGGACCAGGCGCAGGGGCTCATGCCTGTAATCCCAGCACTTTGGGAGGCCGAGGAGGGTGGATCACCTGAGGTCAGGATTCAAGACCAGCCTGGCCAGTGTGGTGAAACCCCACCTCTACTCAAAATACAAAAATTAGTCCGGGGCAGGGCGCAATGGCTCACGCCTGTAATCCTAGCACTCTGGGAGGCCAAGGTGGGCAGATCACGAGGTCAGAAGTTCGAAACCAGCCTAGCCAATATGGTGAAATCCTGTCTCTACTAAAAGTACAAAAATTAGCTGGACGTGGTGGCACACGCCTGTAGTCCCAGCTACTCGGGAGGCTGAGACAGAAGAATCGCTTGAACCCAAGAGGCGGAGGTTGCAGTGAACCGAGATCCTACCACTTCACTCTAGCCTGGGCAGCAGAGCGAGACTCTGTCTCAATGAATGAATGAATGAACGAATGAATGAATGAATAAATAAATAAATAAATAAATAAATAAATAAATAAATAAGCAAGCCGGGAGTGGTGGTGGGCGCCTGTAATCCCAGCTACTCTGGAGTCTGAGGCAGGAGAATCGCTTGAATCCAGGAGGCGGAGGTTGCAGTGAGCCAAGATAGCGCCACTGCACTCCAGCCTGAGCGGCAGAGCGAGACTCCCTCTCAAAAAAAAAAAAAAAAAAAAGAAAGAAAGAAAGAAAAAAAAAGAAAAGGAAAAAGAAAAGAAACTGACTTAAGCAGAAACAATTAAGTGACTCAAGAACATAGGCAAGTAAGTGACCAGAAAAGGACTTAAATCCACTTTTTTTCATTAATGTACCTAGAAACCGACTTGAGCATAGACAAGTAAGTGACTCAAGAACAGGCAAATAAGTGACCACAAAAGGACTTAAATCCACTATTTGTCATTAATATACCTAGCCTATGGCAAGTCTATACGACAGTATTAATTTTCCATAGCTGCATAACTAATTACTATAAACAGTAGCTTAAAACAACACCTGTTTTATCTGTTCACGGTTTATCCGTTCATCTGTAGGTGAGAAGTCCCACCTGATGTGACTGGGTTCTCTACTCAGGGTGTCACAAGGCTGAAATCAAGGAGTTGACTAGCTTAAGTTCTCATCTGGAGGCACTGGGGAGAAAACTGCTTCCAAGCTCCTTTTTGTTCTTGGCTAACTTAGGTTTCCTGCAGTTGTAGAAATGAAGACCAATTTCCTTGCTGACTGTCAGCTGAGACCCACCCTCAACTTCTAGAGACTGCCCACACGTTTTTGCCACATGGTCCCCTCCATCTTCAAGTCTTGTGTTTTAAGTCTCTGACTCCTTTCTGCAACCAGCTAGAGAAAACCCTCTGCTTGTAAAGGGCTCGAGTGATTGGTCAGGCTCACCCAGATAATCGCATATTTTAGAGTCATCTGTACTATATAATATCACCTAACAACAGGTTATAAATTAATACGATGAATTTCATAGTCCCAGGGATTATGCAGGGTTTTGTGGGGCTGGGAGGGTGTTTTGTGGGTCATTTTAGAATTTTTCCTAATTCAACTACCAAGGGAAACCAAAAGGGTGAAATTTAAGCTAAACAAGTGATAGGCTCTTGAGTCTGAAAAAACTGTAAAGTCACCTAGTTTAGGGGTGACAGCCACAAACATCTCATTTCAGATGTACTCTTTTCTTAATCTCTCTTGAGAATGACAGTCTATACTCATCCTCCATTTTAATCCTATTGTTTATAAATTCTAAACTAAGGTTATGTTTTTATTTCAAATTATAATGAGCCCATGCTGGCTCCTTATTTATGAAACAAGTGAACACGAAGTGTTGAATTATTCTAACAGCCTTATGGAGTTTATATAAAATCTTTTTTTTTTTTTGAGACGGAGTCTCGCTCTGTCGCCCAGGCTGGAGTGCAGTGGCCGGATCTCAGCTCACTGCAAGCTCCGCCTCCCGGGTTTACGCCATTCTCCTGCCTCAGCCTCCTGAGTAGCTGGGACTACAGGCGCCCGCCACCTCGCCCGGCTAGTTTTTTTTTTTGTATTTTTAGTAGAGACGGGGTTTCACCGTATTAGCCAGGATGGTCTCGAACTCCTGACCTCGTGATCCGCCCGTCTCGGCCTCCCAAAGTGCTGGGATTACAGGCTTGAGCCACCGCGCCCGGCCCTTTTTTTTTTTTTTTCAACAAGAGTTTTGTTCTTGTTGCTCAGGCTGGAGTGCAATGGTGCAATCTCTGCCCACCGCAACCTCCACCTCCTGGGTTCAAGGGATTCTCCTGCTTCAGCCTCCTGAGTAGCTGGGATTACAGGCATGCGCCACCATGTCCGGTTAGTTTTGTATTTTTAGTAGAGACGGGGTTTCTCCATGTTGGTCAGGCTGGTCTTGAACTCCCGACCTCAGGTGATCTGCCCACCTCGGCCTCTCAAAGTGCTGAGATTACAGGCATGAGACAATGCGCCCGGCTAAAACATTTTTAAGTGAATAAATGCAAGAGATGAAAATTATGAAATGGGAGGTGGGGGAGGAATAAAATCGGCATATTAGAGATATTATTAAACCACAGCTTACTTCTTCTTTTGAGGGAAGAGTTTGAGGGAAGCCTGAGTAAATTCTATTTTTTTGACTATATATATATTTAAAAATGAAAAATGCCAAGATGGTATTACAAAAATTGAGGTATATTTTTGATGCTAGGTTTAGTAAATCAATGCTTTTAACAAATACTGTACAGTGACTGTATGTTTACCTCCTGTGGAGGTAGGACTGAAAGTTTACATTTGAAGCCTTTACAAGTGGCCTTCCTTACCTCTTCTATATATCCTGGATTTCAATCTGAAGATAGCTGTAAAAATCACAATGTTCATATATATCTACCTTGCAAAATCTGCCTTTGCACAAGAACAACAAATATATTTTAAAAATTAATTGCAGTATTGTTTTTAATAATAAGACATAGAAAAACGTAAAAAAGTCGATATATTGTCAGTTTGATTACATAGAGTACATTATAACCATATAATCCAATACTGGTGAACGTGGATTAAAAAGCACAATAAGGGCCGGGCGCGGTGGCTCAAGCCTGTAATCCCAGCACTTTGGGAGGCCGAGACGGGCGGATCACGAGGTCAGGAGATCGTAGACCATCCTGGTTAACACGGTGAAACCCCGTCTCTACTAAAAAATACAAAAAACTAGCCGGGTGAGGTGGCGGGCGCCTGTAGTCCCAGCTGCTCCGGAGGTTGAGGCAGGAGAATGGCGTGAACCCGGGAGGCGGCGGAGCTTGCAGTGAGCTGAGATTCGGCCACTACACTCCAGCCTGGGCGACAGAGCGAGACTCCGTCTCA
>NC_045446.1:13880179-13996634 GCF_002776525.5 Piliocolobus tephrosceles
AAAAAAAAAAAAAAAAAAAAAAAAAAAGCACAATAGGTCTACAAAACTGCCATGAAACAAGTCCATAATTTTTTTTTTTTTTTGAGACGGAGTCTCGCTCTGTCGCCTGGGCTGGAGTGCAGTGGCCGGATCTCAGCTCACTGCAAGCTCCGCCTCCCGGGTTTACGCCTTTCTCCGGCCTCAGCCTCCGGAGTAGCTGGGACTGCAGGCACCAGCCATCTCGCCCGGCTAGCTTTTTGTATTTTTCAGTAGAGACGGGGTTTCACTGTGTTAGCCAGGATGGTCTCGAACTCCTGACCTCATGATCCGCCCGTCTCGGCCTCCCAAAGTGCTGGGATTACAGGCTTGAGCCACCGCGCCCGGCCCATAATATATTTTTAAATGAAAAAAGCGAATTGCAGGGAACTTAAAAAAAAACAAAAAAAGAAAACCCCTGAGAAAAGTGATTTATCACTTCTAGTTTGTAAACAAGGGCCTTGCCTTATCACCTTTGTAACATTTGTAAAATGCCTACCTCTAGCTGAATCCATATAATCTGTTACCTTGGAACCAATACTATTTTATTATAATTTTGTAGAAAAAAAGAAAAAGTTCTTCTAATACAGCCGAAATAGCTCAGTTGGGAGAGCGTTAGACTGAAGATCTAAAGGTCCCTGGTTCGATCCCGGGTTTCGGCAGGACTTCCGTTTTAGGCGTTAGTCATCACTACATGTGATTTCGGCACAGTCAACAGGGTCAACACCCTGTGGTATTCTCACTCGGGCTGGAGCAGTTAAGGGAAGACTGACTCATTGGCATTTTCCTCTGGGAGTGAGGATACTGGGGACATAGGTCCTGCCTTTTAAACTGCCCAGTACGAAGTTATACCTCTTCCCTGACTTGGGGCCTGGTTTGAGACGAGCTCTTCCGGAGCACTGCGCACAGCTCACTTTCTTGAGCAACCCTGTCCCCCGGCACCCCGCTCCTCTTCTTTCGGGTTATAGGGAGCCGTGGGCGCTGCAACCTTTCTCTCAGTGTCAGAGGGGCGGGAGCTCTCGGCCTGCGCCGCCTCCGTCGCCTGCTTGGTCGCGGGCTCGCCGGGAATGGTGACAGCCCAGCCCCCTCTTGGCCAAAGAAATTCTCGAAAGCGTTAGGCGCACGGGCTTCCTCCAGCTGTTTTAACCACATGGGCCAGGGCCGGGCGCAGTGGCTCACGCCTGTAATGCCAGCATTTTGGGAAGCCGAGATGGACGGATTACTTGAGGTCAGGAGTTCGAGACCAGCCTGGACAACACGGGGAAACCCCGTCTTTAAAAAAGAAAACAATAGGGCCGGGCGCGGTGGCTCAAGCCTGTAATCCCAGCACTTTGGGAGGCCGAGACGGGCGGATCACGAGGTCAGGAGATCGAGACCCTCCTGGCTAACACGGTGAAACCCCGTCTCTACTAAAAATACAAAAAATTAGCCGGGCGAGGTGGTGGGCGCCTGTGGTCCCAGCCACTCGGGAGGCTGAGGCAGGAGAATGGCGTGAACCCAGGAGGCAGAGGTTGCGGTGAGCTGAGATCCGGCCACTGCACTCTAGCCTGGGCGACAGAGCAAGACTCCGTCTCAAAAAAAAAAAAAAAAAAAAAAAAAGAAAACAATAGCAATGATCCTAGAACAGCTCTTGGGTGGGGTGGGAGACAGGGATGGGAAGCCCTTTCTGGTTTAAATCTACACTAGGGTTAGGAGACCAAATACAGGACGTCCAATTAATTTGTCTCTCTCCTTTCTTTCTTTCTTGAGGGAGTCTTGCTCCCTGGAGTGCAGTGTGGGGATCTCGGCTCATTGTAACCTCCGCTTCCGGTTCAAGTGATTCTCCTGCCTCAGCCACCCGGAGTAGCTGGGATTACAGGTGCCTGCCACCACGCCCGGCTAAGTTTTGTATTTTTAGTAGAGACAGGGTTTCACCATGTTGGCCAGGCTGGTCCCGAACTCCTGACCTCAGGTCATCCGTCCGCCTCAGCCTCCCAAAGTGTTGGGATAACAGGCGCGAGCCACTGAACCTGGCCAAAATTTGAATTTCAGAGAAACAACAAATACTTTTGAGTATAAACATGTCCCAAATATTGCATGGAACATACAAAGTATATATTCGTTGTTTCTGTGAAATTGGATTTAACGGGACGTCCTGTATTTTTATGTGCCAAATTGCAAGTCACTTGTACATCATATCCTCGCACCCCACTGAACTCTATGCACCACCCTCTCTGCCCCAGCAAAGATATCCAGACACTGTACGCAGGAAGAACTGGATTTCAGAGGACACGGTTGGATCTTCAACACCTGGCAGTTTACAAAATGGGTTTGTATCCATTGGCTAATTTGTTATCAATGCCAATAGAGAAGCTCCTGGCAGAGATCACCGGGAAATACCCCGGGAATCGGCCATCCCATCTGTCTCTAGGCCTCCAGAGTTGTCCACCCTGGTCCAGCATGGGGGTGGATGTCAGTGGAACTTGGAGGATCTGGATTGAATTCCGGTAGAAAGCCTCATTAAGATGATGAACCACAGCTGGGCGCAGTGTCTCACTCCTGTATTCCCAACACTTTGGGAGGCTGAGGCGGGCGGATCACCTGAGGTTGGGAGTTCAAGACTAGCCTGACCAACATGGAGAAACCCCGTCTCTACTAAATATACAAAATTAACCGGGCGCGGTGGCGCATGCTGGTCATCCCACCGACTCAGGAGGCTGAGGTAGGAGAATTGCTTGGACCCAGGAGGCAGAGGTTGCCGTTAGCCAAGATTGCGCCATTGCACTTCAGCCTGGGCAACAAGAGCGAAACTCCGTCTAAAAAAAAAAAAAAAAAGGAAGATGAGCCATTGAGCCACTCCACTTAAGGCAAAGCAATGGAACAACACACTTGGGGGGTGCCTTCTTTTTAGCCAGGCTGGACCATGGAGAGAGAGAGGAAGGAGATTCATGTGTCACATTCTAAGAACTCGCAGTGTAGTAAAAGGCAAAAATGAAACCAGCCATATGGTTTTTAGGCCTATTTATACCCCTGCCCCCTTTCTGTTAATGTTTGCCAATATGCTATCTGATATGGGGCTTCACCCCCAAAATCCTTGAGTTCTTGGGTGGAAAGATGTATTTTGATGAGGGGCTCTTGAAAATTCAATGATGATCAATAAGAAGAAACCCCAAGTGATCATCTAATAGACTAGAGAATTAAACTTTTCATGAGGTTTGGTCGAACACCATTCTAGATGTTACTAGGAAGGTGTTTTTGGTTTGTTTGTTTCTTTTGAGACAGGTTCTTGTTCTGTGGCTCAGGGGTGGGGGTGCAGTGGCGCCTTCACAGTTCACTGCAGCCTCGACCTCCTGGGCCTCAAGTCATTCTTTGGCCTCAGCCTCCCGAGTAGCTGGGACTACAGGTACGCACCATCACGTCCAGTTAATTTTTGTATTTTTGGTATTGAGACGGGGTTTCGCCATGTTGCCCAGGCTGGTCTCGAACTCAGGAGCTCAAGTGATCCACCTGCCCTCCGCCTTCCAAAGTGCTGAGACTACAGGTATGAGTCACGGCCCCTGGCAATGAAGGTGTTTTTTAAATGTGATTAACATTTAAAGCAGTAGACTCCAGGTAAAGAAGATTACCCTTGGTAATGTGCCTCGTTAAATCAGCTGAAGCTTTTAAGAGCAAAGACTGGAGTTTCTGAAGAAGAAGGAATTCTCCTAAAAACTTTGCTATAGGCTGGGCACAATGGCTCACGCTTGTAATCCCAGCATTTTGGGAGGCCGAGGTGGCCTGATCACCTGAGGTCAGGAGTTCGAGACCAGCCTGGCCAACATGGTGAAATCCCGTCTCTACTAAAAATACAAAAATTAGCCCGGCATGGTGATGCATGCCTGTAATCCTAGCTACTTGGGAGGCTGAGGCAGAATAATCGCTTGAACCTGAGAGGTGGAGGTTACAGTGAGCCGAGATTATGCCACTGCACTCCAGCCTGGGCAACAGAGCAAGATTCCATCTCAAACAGAAACAAGCAAACAAAAAAAACTTTGGTATAGAAAACCTGCATTCCTGAGTGTCCAGCTTACTGCCCTGCTGAATTTATTTATTTATTTATTTACTTTTTGTGAGAGGGAGTCCTGCTCTGTCACCCAGGCTGGAGTGCAGTGGCGTGATCTGGGCTTACTGCAACCTCTGCCTCCTGGGTTCCAGAGATTCTCCTGCCTCAGCCTCCCAAGTAGCTGGGACTACAAGTGTGTGCCACCATGCCCGGCTAAGTTTTGTATTTTTAGTAGAGACGGCGTTTTACCATTTTGGCCGGGCTGGTCTGGAACTCCTGACCTCAGGTCATCCACCCGCCTCGGTCTCCCAAAGTGTTGGGATTACAGGCATGAGCCACCGCACCTGGCCTGCCCTGCTGAATTTAAACTCAAGATGGCAACCTTAACTCTTATCTAAATTTTCAAACCGTTAGTCTGCCCTACAGGTTTTGGGTTTGCTGACCCCCACAATGTGTGAACCAAGCTCTTAAAATAATCTGTCTCTACCTCTGTTTCCATCTGTCTCTGTCCTATTGGTTCCATTTCTTTGGAGAACCTGACAGCATGCTTTAAAGTGTTATTTACACACCCGTAAGAGTGAAGAATGAGATTGTTACTGTTGCTCTGAGCAAAAGCCAACCGCCTTGGGACCAAAAGTGGGAGGCATATTCCTAGGAAATGTTGGGCCTAGCCTTTGCCCTAAAAAGGCAAGCCCTGCCTGGTGTTCAGCCTGAAGAGGAGAGGGGGAATCCTGGTGAGAAGTATTTGGAATTCAAGCTCAGAGAAGAAGACTCGGTATCTCTGGCTGAATCACATTTCCTGCATGCCTGCACACTCCTACTCACCTTTCAAGGCACAGTTCTAATGCCTTTTCCACCCCTGCGAGGTGCTACTCTGCCTTCCTTCTAGTCATTCCCTGGGTTACCAAAGGTCTTGTATATTTCTCTATTAAAGCATTGATTAAAGGCCATCTCGGCTCACTGCAACCTCCATTTCCCGGGTTCAAGTGATTCTCCTGCCTCAGCCTCCCGAGTAGCTGGGACTACAGGCGGGCGCCACTGCACTCGGCTAATTTTTGTATTTTTTGATAGAGACCAGGTTTCACCATGTTGGCCAGGCTAGTCTCAAACTCCTGATCTCAGGTGATTGGCCCGCCTCGGCCTCCAAAGCGCTGGGATTACAGGCGTGAACAGAGTCTCGCTCTGTCTCAAAGCGTGCAGGCTGGAGTGCAGTGGCACGATCTGCCTCCCAGGTTCAAGCGATTCTCCTTCCTCAGCCTCCTGAGTAGCTGGGATTACAGGCGCGCGCCACCACGCCTGGCTAATTTTTGTATTTTTAGTAGCGACGGGGTTGCACCACATGTTGGTCAGGCTGGTCTCGAACTCCTGACCGCAGGTCATCCGCCCGCCTCGGCTTCCCAAAGTGCTGGGATTACAGGTGTGAGCCACCGCGCCCGCCCTTTAAGGTCCTTTTCCTTTGTGTTGTCACTTCTCCAAAAACATATTGTTCTTTGTTGACGATGCTGTATAAAATGGAGTTCTCAGCCACACCTTTGCAATTACTCATTCCCTGGGTATGTCCCACACGTTAATACACTTCTGTTTTGTTTTTGTCTTCATTCTGTCTGTTATTACAGGAGTCCGGCTGAGAACTCAAACTGGTAGAGGGAAGATTATTTTTCCTTCTCTACAGGTGCTTGGAGTCAACGAGGGGAAAGGAGTTCAAAGGAAGGTGACATTTCAGTTAGCGATGGAACAGCACGTGCGAAGCCCAGAGGACTGAAAGTTCTTAACGTCTGCAGGCAGAAAATAGCTGCGTGTAGAGGGAAGAAGTGGGAGGGCGGGTCGGCTCGCGAGCTGCGACAGAGTTGCGCGTGCGTCGAGGCCGAGGCCGTGGGGGCGGGGTGGGCCCGGAGCGCGCTCACCGGATCGCCGGAGGGCTGTGGCTACCACCCGTCATCTCTTTTCAGCTAATCTGCTTCGCGCTACATTTTGGAGGTGGGCACCTGGGATGGGGGCAAGGAATCACGAAGTGGCGTCTTCTCGGAAGGGGCAGCCCGATGTCTTTAAGCACTGAACTGTGGTCTCTGACCAGATGCGCTTTGGGTTCAGGGCTAAGACACGCGTAGGCGGTGCAGACAGTTCGATTCGTGGGCGGCTTTTTCTCTCCCCTGCTGGGTTTTGCCGAACTGAGGGTTCGCGTTTGCCGAGCAGTCTCTAAATATAAGGAGAGCGTGCTTTATTTAACAAATCTGTGTTCAGCTGCCAAAGAACAAGCTAATCACCCTTCCTCCCCACGCCCGACTTCGCCTCCTTCCAGTCCTCGCAGGATTTCTGCATCGGAATTGGATTGGATCACACACAAAAGAACCCAGTAACTCGTTCATCGTCCTGCCCATTAGTTCGCGGCATAATGATAACACAGTCTTCACGAATGGAAGCAAAGTTTCTCCCGTGAGCCCGGATAGCTCAGTCGGTAGAGCATCAGACTTTTAATCTGAGGGTCCAGGGTTCAAGTCCCTGTTCGGGCGGCCTTTGTTTTTCTTCATTAAAAGAATGAGAACTAATTTTAGGGTCTTTTGTTTGTTAACCCGCTGCAAAAGAAGGCAAGGAAGTCCTGGATTGTGTAAACTGCGACCTCAATCGCTTATAGGAGGGTAAACCTGGGGCCCTTATGGGGATAGGCCTTTGTGCAGAGGTATACGGGAAACTTCCAGTCCATCGCTTTGGGGGCTGAAATAGGCAGATTATTCTGTAGCCAGCCGCCGAGCTGCTGTATCCCAACAGCGGATATATCAAATGACCGGCCCCCCGCCCGCCCTGCCAGTGACAGCCTCTCTTCGCTCCCCTGTGACGGCTCCTGCTGACCTTCCCTCTTGGGTTCTCTCTGATTGGGTGCCTGAGGAATATGGTTGGGATCCTGCACCTTTCCAGCCCTCCTTACTACCTTAGGAAAGAGTTTTCTGTACCATAAAAAGGAAGAGATGATCTTCTAGAAACTGAAGCCCCAAACAGAGCCATTCCTCTCGTTAAAACGGGTCAAATCCACCCCCGACTCCCCTCTCAAAACTGTGATCTGAACACAGGAAGAAGTTGAGGTGGAGACAGCAGCTTCTGTTGGTGGGGGAAAGAGGGTGCATATTACGAGACAGCGTATTCAAGGGACTGAAATGGGAAAAATGAAACGTTAGTTCTCCCCCACTACAAATTATAAAGGGAAACAGGTAATCCCAGCACTTTGGGAGACCGAGGCGGGCGAGTCACAAGGTCAGGAGTTCGAGACCAGCCTGGTCAATATAGTGACGCTCCATCTGCAGTAACAATACAAAAAAATTAGCTGGGCGTGGTGGCCGGCGCCTGTAATCCCAGCTACTCGGAAGGCTGAGGCAGGATAATCACTTGAACACGGGAGGCGGAGGTTGCAGTGAGCCGAGATCACGCCACTGTACTCCAGCCGGGGCGACAGTGCGAGACTCTGTTTCAAAGAAAAAAGAAAAAAGGCGGGGTGTGGGAGAAACATCCGGCTCCTGCAGAGGTTTTTGGAATGTAAGGTAATCAAGGTGAGTTAATTTTCCCAATGAGGTGAAAGGACCGGTTGCATCTCTTGCTTGGCTAATGATGGAGCCTTCCTGGCTTCAGCCGGGCAACAGAAGAAAGCCGGTCTTGATCTCCTCATTGGCAGGATGGGGATGTGGCCTGAATGTGTAAGGGGCTGCCCTCTTAGCTGGTGGACTATGGTGCCCAGTGAGTCCCGATTAGTGGAGAAAGGCCAGGATGGAGACAGCACCAAATTGTGAGGCAGGGCCTTCACCCTGCCCACAGGAATGCTCTACCCTGGTGCACACAGATCCCAGCATTACCTCCCCCTTCTCTAGAGCTCAGCTTCCCCTGCAGAAAGGGAATAACAATAGCTTCCATCTCATAAGCTTGTGATAATTAAATGGGATAACAATGCATGTACTGTGTTTAATAGCCTAAAAGCAAGCATTCAAAACACGGTAGCCATTATTGTAATTATTATTTTTATTTTATTTTCCTCTGAAAACCAGAAAACCTGCTAAACAAATTCTAAAAGAGCTGTAACACTGTTACCATAATTCTTAAAGGGTTTTCTATCTAGGGATGAAACAACAGATACATATTGTAATAGGAGAGGAACCATTACAAAGAAATGTGTGCCCAATATGCCCATATTCAGGTAACTTGAGTTGATTGATATGTGCTGGAGGGACAGCGATCCTCGCTGCTCGTAGTGAAGAGTGGGCTGGGTGGGCGAGGCGAGTTTCTTTATTGCGGAAAGTTAATCACGGGGGTCAGAAGGCATTCCAGGGAGAGAAACAGGTAAGTTTCTCGAATTTTTCTCCTTCTTCCTGAGGGAGTCCCTTCGAAAGCGATCAGTTCCACTTTTGGCTATCTTGAAAAGAGGAATCTCTTTACTCCAACCAATTTCTGAATGAGCAAGAACGGACCAGGCTGGGGCGTGAGGACAAGGGTGGAGAGCTCTGGGTTCCCTCAGTCTTTCCTCCTTTCCCTCCTCCAGTTGATTCCTTCTCCAGCCATGGTGTTCCGCCTTTGATGCTTTGGAGCCTGCCAAATAGTTCTGGGTGATTGGTGGCACATTAGTAACTCATTAAAAAATTTGTATATTATATCAGTTAAAGGCAGGCGTGGGGAAGGACGGGATTGAATGCAACGCTGTAGATTCCTGCTGGACACACAGTAGGTTCTTAGAAAGCGGCGGTTCTTACTCTTATTAGGGCTCTGGGAAGAGAGAAAGCATGAGAAAGACAATACAATGTGGCCTAGGAAAAGGCAGAACGCGAAAGTTTCCTCACATGAAAGGAATTAATTTTCTCACTGATTGTTCTTAAAACCTCAGGGCTAAAAATAATACAGTTTGGAAGGTGAAATGAAGAACTAAAAGGCTGGAAGTGGGAGGAAACAGGATTTTTTTTTTTTTTTTTGAGACACAGTTTCGCTCTTGTTCCCCAGGCTGGAGTGCAATGGCGCCATCCTGGCTCGCTGCAACCTCCGCCTCTCTGGTTCAAGCGATGCTCCTGCCTCAGCCTCCTGAGTAGCTGGGATTACAGGCGCGTGCGACCACGCCCGGCTAATTTTTTTTTTTTTTTTCATTTTTAGTAGAGACAGGGTTTCACCATGTTGGCCAGTCTGGTCTCGAACTCCTGAGCTCAGGTGATCCACCTCAACCTCCCAAAGCGCTGGCATTACAGACGTGAGCCACTGCGCCCGGTTTCATCTTCTTCTTTTTTTTCCTTTTAAATTTCCCTGACAGGGCGGGATGTTCTCATGTCTTTGCTGAAATAGCTCAGTTGGGAGAGCGTTAGACTGAAGATCTAAAGGTCCCTGGTTCGATCCCGGGTTTCGGCAGAGCTTTTGTTGGCTTAACCGCTTTGAACACACAGGGCTATAGTCCACTTCTTAGCCTCTTTGGAGGCTCGCCTCCCTCCCCAGTCCCCTTGCACGTTTACACCTACGCCGTACACACCCAGAGACAGCTGTTCTCCTTGTCTCCTAAGCGAACACCAACTAATGAGACGATAGTATTTAGTAAGGTATAAAGATGCAAAGAATAAGCTTCTCAAGAAATCAGAAGTCAAAGTCATTATGAGGATGCATAATCAGCTTAAGCCTGTCAAAGGAATCAGAAGTCCTAGAGCGATTTATTCCCAGTTCCCTAATCGCCCTATTTATACTGTTGAATGTTAAATGGCAATACGTGGCACAAGATTTTTTATTGAGGTGGCCAACACTCCTGTTCCACAGGAGGAAGGTCTTGGGTTTGATCACCAGTGTAGTCAGCTCTCTGGGGCTGCACGTTTTTTTCATCCACTACAGACATGAGGACAATGTCCAAAAGCAAAAGCATTAGTCTTTACCGCAAGAGACACAAGTCAGGGACCCACCGGAGCATGAAGAATCTGGTGAAGGACTTTGTCGAGTTGGAGATATAGGAATCTTGTGTCTTCACTTGTGTTCATCTGAAATATTTCTTGAATCTCAGTTTCCTCATCGCACTTTCAATAAAAAGTGCCTGAAAACATTCCTCGGTGCCAAAAACTGCACAGTTCTTGCCGAGAATATTACTATTGTGACTCTGACGACAGGTGTGTTTATTGATCTGTTTTGAATATAAAATAAACGCAATTTAAAAGAAAAAATATCCTAAGACAAAGCAACGTATAAAGGTTGGAAAAGAAAATCCTGAGGCTGGAAGAGAAAGTTTCTTGGCACTTTCCACATGTTTCACTTTTTCCGGCAAAAACCCACTAGCAAGTTTTAGTTTCCCTCAAGGAGGGGGCAACCCAAACGAGTTTTGCATAACGTTCCTTTTGCTCAACCTCGCCCAAATCCATTTATGTTGGAAACTAAAATGGTATCCGCCCGAACAGGGACTTGAACCCTGGACCCTCAGATTAAAAGTCTGATGCTCTACCGACTGAGCTATCCGGGCCTCTGAAAAAACACGTTTGCCTAATTTATCCACGGGAAAATAGGCCACGTGGCCGCATTCTTTCCGCGATTACAGTTCTGAGTGTTTTTGCTGATTTCTTGAGAGGTGAACCTGCAAAATTGACATTGAGCAGGGGTTCAGCAAAATCGAGTTTTCATTTCTCCTTTTCTCCCATCACAGACAATAAAGACCCAAAGAGTAACCGCCTGCCTGACCTGCTCCGCGCCCTAAGGGGAATTTCCCACGAGGAATCCCCCCAGATTTAAGACATTTGAGCGGGCCTCCGGGTAAACAGCGGGATTTCTAATTCCAGTTTTGGTCTTTGAGGAGTCAGTCCTAGAGCTTCTTGTGGGAGAAGCAGTGATGAAAAATTAGGTTTCCAAGAATCGATTAGACATTTATTGAGTGCATACCGCACTCTCGGAACTAAGCAAGTACTGGGGCCGCAAAGACCAAGTCTCGGCCCTCAGTGGAACTGGAAGACGCGCAAAACAGAAGCCCCCAGTCACGCGCTTTGGTGGTGGGAGGCCAGCCTTTTCGGACACCGGAGGACTTGGTCGGCACCCGAAGTAAAAGCCAAGTTTTCCAGGGGGTGATCGTGCCTGAACCGAGCTGTGGATAGCGACTGGGCACCTGAAGACTTGGAAAAAGAATTTCTAGCCGAGGGAATAGCAAATGGAAAATGACAATATTTACTAACCTTGGGCATCTGACCATTTAGCTGAAGCTTCCATTGAAAGATTTTGATCAGGCACGCTACAGGATGGATTTTATCTTTTTAGGGAGTCTGTTACCTTGGTAGCTGGGTCTCAGACATACCTAATTAGTCAATTCTATAATTCGACCTGCTTCTTCATAAATTCTTTGCCTTCTCATTTCTTAAGGTATTGGATCCCTTCAAAGAGAATTCAGCCGGACGCGGTGGTTCATGCCCGTAATCTCAGCACTTTGGGAGGCCGAGCCGGCGGATCACGAAGTCAGGAGTTCGAGACTAGCCTGGCTAACAAGGTGAAACCCCGTCTCTACTAAAAATACAAAATTAGCTGGGTGTGGTGGCACACACCTGTAGTCCCAGCTACTCGGGAGGCTGAGGCAGGAGAATTGCTTGTACCCGGGAGGCGGAGGCTACAGTGAGCTGGGATTTCCCCACTGCACTCCAGCCTGGGTGACAGTCCACTATGTGGGGGAAACGATAAGGTTCTGATTTTTAAATAAAGAAATACATCAGGAGAACAATCGACAAAGGTTAAAAAAGAGCCATATGGGAAGAGGTTATGTTAAGGAAAAAAACAAAAACTAACAAAAAAAAAAAAAAAAAAGTGCCAAACAATGTGAATGGCATAATCCTTGTGAAGAAATTGAAATATTTATGTATTATGTATATGAGAGTATATAAACATGTATCCTTTAATACTACATATAATTATATATGAATGTTGCTTGCATATACATAGAAGGTCTATAAAGATAGAAAACAACCCATTGAAATGGCTACATCTTGAGGAATGGCAATGAAACCTATGATAGGACGTTCTGATTTTTTTCTTTTCCTTTTCTTTTCTTTTTGTCGCCCAGGCTGGAGTGTAATGGCGCGACCTCGGCTTACTGCAACCTCCTCCTCTCGGGTTCAAGCGATTCTCCTGCCTCAGCCTCCCGAGTAGCTGGGACTACAGGCGCCCGCCACCATGACCGGCTAATTTTTGTATTTTTAGTAGAGACGGGGTTTCACCATGTTGGCCAGGCTGGTCTGGAACTCCTGACCTCACGTGATCCGCCTGCCACGGCCTAGCAAAGTGCAGGGAAAAATATCATTTGTTATTAATAAAATATTCCATGCTTCTGGGATGGCATAGGTGGCACCTTAGATCAAAGCTTCCTTTGAAGTTTCTCTACAAAGAGTCAGAAGAGAAGGGTTAAATCACACACTTCCTCCTCTGGGGTACTCCCTCCATGCCTCATTGCTTTGGATGGGAGTTGCTGATATTGAAAAATCACAAATTTGACAGGTACGGTTTTCACAAATGAAGATGTGGATCCCTGCGCATCAGATGGCCAGTCTCGGCTCAAGAAAGAAAACTAAAACCAGACCCCTTGGAAAGGAGCTGCCTGTGCCTCGTGAGGTCAGTCCCACGGGTTATTAGCCTTTGGCCTGTTTCTTTGCAAACCTCTGAACCTCCACTTTTTTTTTTTTTTTGAGACGGAGTCTCGCTCTGTCCCCCAGGCTGGAGTGCGGTGGCGCGATCTCGGCTCTCTGCAAGCTCCGCCTCCCGGGTTCACCGGTTCACGCCATTCTCCTGCCTCGGCCTCCTGAGTAGCTTGGGACTACAGGCGCCCGCCACCGCGCCAGGCTAGTTTTTTGTATTTTTAGTAGAGACGGGGTTTCACCGTGGTCTCGATCTCCTGACCTTGTGATCCGCCCGCCTCGGCCTCCCAAAGTGCTGGGATTACAGGCGTGAGCCACCGCGCCCAGCCACCTCCACTTTTTTTTGAGACGGGAGTCTCGCTCTGTCGCTTAGGCTGGAGTGCAGTGGCGCGATCTCACCTCACTGCAAACTCCGCCTCCCGGGGTCAAGCGATTCTCTTTCCTCGGCCTCCTGAGTAGCTGGGATTAAAGGCACCCGCCACCACGCCCGGTTCATTTTTGTATTTTTAGTAGAGACGGGGTTTCACCATGCTGGCCAGGCTTGTCTCAAACTCCTGACCTCGCGATCCACCCTCCTCGGCCTCGCAAAGTGCTGGGATTATAGGCGTGAGCCACCGCGCCCGGTGAACCTCCATTTCTCACAAAAGTGCCAGGTACACTGAGTTACTGAGTACACTAACTGAGTAACACTAGTTACTGAGTACAGCTTTGAATGAATAAGAGCATGAAGATGCGTTTCCTGTTCTAGGACAGACCAGATTGATAGGCACCAAACACAGACCAAAAGTCTCAAACTCTTCACTGTATCAAGTGTTAATTGTGTGGTAATGGACGGCTTAACACAGGGAAGTAGGCCGGGCGCGGTGACTCCCAACTGTAATCCCCGCACTTCGGTAGGCTGAGGCGGGCGGATCGCTTGAGGCCACGAATTCGAGAGAAGCCTGACCAACATGGCGAAATGCCACCTCTACAAAAAACGCAAAAATTAGCCGAGCGTGGTGGCACGCGCCGGTAATCCCAGCTACTCGGGAGGCTGGGACAAGAGAATCGCTTGAACCCAGGAGGCAGAGGTTGCAGTAAACTGAAGGGTGCAGTGAGTAGAGATGGCGCAGAGCAAAACTCTGTGTCGAAACAAACAAACAACAAAGAGAACTGTGAGTATTTCATTTAGCACTCCATAGTGGTTTTTTTTTTTTTTTTTTTTTTTTTTGAAGGTTCTGGCTGATCTTTACAAACAGGGTTCAGGAGTTGCCCCAGATATCCCTGCTTGATCCTTTCCAGACAGGGTGAGGAACTGGGCTCTGAGCCTGTCTCTGTTGCTGTGCCCACTGCACCTACCTTAAACACCTGTTTAAAGAATCTGTTTTCCTCCTAGAAAGTTTCTGCTGTGAGGACAGGTACTCTCTGTATATCTGCAATCCCTGGGTCAGTGCCTCACGGAAAGCTCTCAGAAACTGTCCTTGAATGAAAGAATGGAGAGTTAGAAAGAGGGTGATGGGTCAGGAAAGGCTTTTAGTGGAGGAGGAGGGTCAGAATTAGTCCTTGGAAGTTTTTGTTTGGTAGAGAGAGAGAGGAAGAACATTTTCTGTCAAGCACAATGATTTTCATAGTCAAATGGAATAAGTTTGTTCTGCCATTCTGTTGGGCTGCCTTGTTTTATTTTCTCTATAGTACACATCGCTGTCTCTCAAGTTCTCCAATTTGTCCACTTGTTTTTATTTCTTTTTAATTGATTTTAATTTTAATTATTATTATTTTTAATAGAGACAGTGTTCCACGTTCTTGCCCAAGCTGATCTCAAACCCCTGGCCTCTAGCAATCCTCCTGCCTTGGCCTCCCAAAGCCCTGGGATTGCAGGCGTGAGCCAGGCACCAAGCCGTTTCTGCTTTTTTTTTGTTGTTGTTGTTGTTTTTTGAGACGAAGTCTCTCTCTGTTACCCAGGTTGGAGTGCAGTGGCACCATCTCGGCTCACTGCAACCTCCGCTTCCCAGGTTTAAGCGATCTTCCTGCCTCAGCCTCCCTAGTAGCTGGGATTACAGGCACGCACCACCATGCCTGGCTAATTTTTGTATTTTAGTAGAGACAGGGTTTCACCATGTTGGCTAGGCTGGTCTCAAACTCCTGACCTCTGGTGATCCACCCGCCTCGTCCTCCCAAAGTGCTGTGATTTCAGGCGTGAGCCACCGCGCCCAGCTGTCTGCTTGTTTTAAAACCCTATTTTTCTTCTGTCACTTGGTCATGTAAGTGATATTGGGCAGTGGTCTTGATTTTAAGGCTCTTGTATTTTTTGTTGTTTTGCTTAAAAAAGAAAAGAAAAGAAAAGAAAACATGCCTGCATCACCACAACCCCAGTGTTTAGAACAGTACGTGGCACGTAATAGGATCTCAAGTAATAACTGTCGACTCGGAGTGAACGTTTTTGCAGCACATTGTATCTCTCTCTGTGTGCTCCCTCACCCCCATGTAGTGTAGCTGGACCTAGACGTTTTCTTTTCTTTCTTTCTTTTTTTCAGACGTTTTCTTTCTACTTTTCAACCCATAAACTATGAAGCTGTCGCCATGTTTAAGGTTTCTGGCAAAATAATATTAACTATAGTTATTATTATCTGGACGCCTAAGTTTGCAAAATGGATTGCCAAGGATTAGGAAAAAAGATTTTTGCTCGGAAAAACAACTAACCTTTACCAGAAGTGGGGTTCGAACCCACGCGGATATGAATCCATTGGATCTTAAGTCCAACGCCTTAACCACTCGGCCATTCTGGTAACTGATGAAACAATGGTTTATTTTAAGGCAACTCGGGTAACACTAGGCGACTAAAGTTTCAGAACAATTTAAAATTACTTTTATTCCTGATATGAAAGAATAATATGGAGGAAAAAACTTGGTAACTTTGATTACATTTCCCTAATTTCTTTATCTCGTCACCAGAAACTGGGGCCACATAAAAGTGAAGGAGAAAATGTTCGATAGAGGAGTGGGATTCTTAAGGCCTTCTAGTGAAGGGACATAACCAGGAACTGCAATTAGCTGCAATACACATCCTTCTGGAAATTTTAAATGGCAGATATTTTTCGTTTCATCTATTTTATAACCATTCCCTCTGCCTAACTTTCCGTTTGCCCTCCTTCAAACAAAAAGCGACTCTGGTGGGACTCGAACCCACAACCTTTGAATTTCTCGAAGTATCTAGAAGTCCAATGCGCTATCCATTGCGCCACAGAGCCAGACGCGTAAAACCTCTCCGCGATGAGCACATCAGGGGAGGCACTTTCTTTCCACGAGTTAAGTGTGGAACCTTTGTCTTTAAGGAGAGCTTGGGTAGGAATTACACTGGAAAATCTGTAATCCTTGTGTAAGTTTGTCTTTCTGTTCACGATCACTGAGCAGTAAATCCCTTTCGGCTCACGTTGCTAACATGTCTTTATGCAGAATTACTAAATCCAGACATTACAACCTTGCACGCGGTTCCATAGTGTAGCGGTTATCACGTCTGCTTTACACGCAGAAGGTCCTGGGTTCGAGCCCCAGTGGAACCACGGCATGGTCCCCGACTACTTTTTTTTCTTTTCTTTTCTTTCCTTTCTCTAAAACGTTTAGTATTAACATTTTGCGAGCCCAATCTTGGGTTTTGCTTCAGGAAGCTGGAGAGGCAGACATTTCTACAATGTTTCTGCGCGGTCGTCTTGCTCTGAACACTGGAAAACGAGGAATCCTCTTGAAAGTTTTTCTCTGTGCACAATCGCCGGATGTCAAGTCTACATAACCATTTCCCGGTGCTAAAATGTCTTTTGGAACAATTATTAAATCCTGGAGAAGCTCATAACTCGCGTAAGGTTCCATAGTGTAGTGGTTATCACGTCTGCTTTACACGCAGAAGGTCCTGGGTTCGAGCCCCAGTGGAACCACGAAGTATTACCTTGTGTTTTGTGAGCCGGGTGTTGGGTTTTGCACCAGGAAGCTGGCGACGCACCCCAGTTTCACGGGTTTTCTGCGGCTTGCTCCCCCCCTGCTGCACCAGCCGGGTCCCTCTTAGCGCTGGGCGCGGAGCAGGCCTCCGAGGCTGCCCCCGTGTGGCGCCTCTCTGGAGGTGCAGGCGGCTCCGCTCCACGGAGGCATAGCGCACTCCTGCGCCTGCGCCTTTCCACTGCCTGGCCAGCCGGCTTCTGGGTTCCTGGGTGTGTTGCACCTTGGCTCACCTACCTTCTTCTAAGCCTTGCTTGGGCCATCTCAAAAAATTGCTACCACTAAGTCGAAGGACATCACGAAGGCTGCGCCCTCTTTGCTGATTAACTCCAAGTTCACTGCCCTCATACTGCATTTATTTAAATTAAAAATGCTTTTTGAGGCCGAGCGCAGTGGCTCACGCCTGTAATCCCAGCACTTTGGGAGGCCGAGGCGGGCGGATCACGAGGTCAGGAGATGGTGTCCATCTTGGCTAACACGGTGAAACCCCGTCTCTACTAAAAATACAAAAAAATTAGCCGGGCGAGGTGGCGGGCGCCTGTAGTCCCAGCTACTCTACTCGGGAGGCTGAGGCAGGAGAATGGTGTGAACCCGGGAGGCGGAGCTTGCAGTTAGCCGAGATAGTGCCACTGCACTCCAGCCTGGACCACAGAGCGAGGCGCCGTCTCAAAAAAAAAAAAAAAAGCTTGTGAAAAAATTGATTTCATGCACAGAATTCAGAATTCCCCACGTATTTCACAGTGATGTTTCCGTCCCATCTTTCAACGGTTAGCTGTTTCTTTTGTGACCCTTCAGAAAATGGCTATGCATTCACCAGTATACATGTACATTTACTTTATAAGCCACTTGACACTTTTTGTACAAAGGTAACACACATAGGTACCGCTCCCATTTCCTCAACAATATTCTGAAAATCTTCCTGTTTCGTTCATACATCTTGGCTTATCCGTTTACTTCCTGTGTTTGGATATATCACAATTCTTTATGCCTTTTGATGAACACTTAAATGGTATCTAGTCTTAGGAACAATGCTGAGCAGATTTCCTTGGTCCTTGGTTTTAGATAGGGCAATATGTAAAATAATCCTAGCAAAACCTTGAACAGGCACTTACATGGGTAGCTAATTTAATGTTCACAATGACTCTATTATTATTTATCCCGTTTTACAGACGAGGAAGAGGAAGCATAGCAAGATTAAGAAATGGCCCAGGGTTACACCCCTGGTCAGGGACAGAACACAGTACCAACCCAAGCAAGAAGAGGGTTGCCTTTTTGTCTTAGAAATTTAATTGATGGCTCGGCGCTGTGGCTCACACCTGTAATCCCAGCACTTTGGCAGGCCGACGTGGAAGTATGGCTTGAACCCAGGATTTCAAAACCAGCTTGAGCAAAAAAGCGAGACGCCCTCCGCAAACCCGTCCCACCAACCTCCCTGCTGGCCCCACCAAACCCGCCACAGCTCCTTTCAAAACAGTTTGTATCAAATTATACTCACACCAGTATGAAGGCCCTTGTTCTTCCTGTCTCTCTCAAATGAAAGTAATTGAATTTTGAGTCAGCTAGAAATGGTATGTGTGTTTTATTGTGAGTTAGGTTGAACGTTTTTCATGTAGTTAAAAGCTTCCTTTCTTCCTTCCATCTGTTCACCTCTTTTGTTCAATTTTCTAATATATATATTCTGTTAATTTGTGTTTAAATTGGTTTTTAGGCCTGGTGTGGTGGCTCACGCCTGTAATCCCAGCACTTTGGGAGGTCGAGGAAGGTGGATCATGAGGTCAAGAGATCGAGACCATCCTGGCCAACATGGTGAATCCCTGTCTCTACTAAAAATACAAAAATTAACTGGGTGTGGTGGCCACGCACCTGTAGTCCCAGCTACTCAGGAGGCTGAGGCAGGAGAATCGCTTGAACCTGGGAGGTGGAGGTTGTGGTGAGCCGAGATCGCTCCGCTGTACTCCAGCCTGTTGACACAGCGAGACTCCGTCTCTAAATAAATAAATAAATAAATAAATAAATAGGTTTTTAGGTGCTCTTTGTAAATTCAGATTTAGGATATATTTTGCAAATGTATCCAGACTTGCCATTTGTCTTTTGATTCTATTTTTGATATTCTGTGCGACGCAGAAAGTAAACATTTTTATGAAGTCAATTTCATCATCTTTTTGGGGGTGGGTGCGGAGAGGGGCTTTTAACATTTCCTGCCTAGAAAATACTTCCTCACTTTGAAATTATATTTCAAAAATTATGCTATATTTTCTCCTGATTGTTGTACAGTTAAACATTTTCTAATGTTTCAACCTTTTGTCAGAGGCCTTGGAACCTGAGCAACTCCATCTTGAATAAGGGCTGGGTAAAATAGGGCTGAGACCTACTGGGCTGCATTCCTGAGAGATGAAGGCATTCTAAGTCACAGGATGAGATAGGAGGTTGGCACAAGATACACGTCAAAAAGACCTTTCTGATAAAACAGGTTGTGGTAAAGAAGCTGGCCAAAACCCACCAAACCAGGATGGTAAGGAGAGTGACCTCTGGTGTCCTCACTGCTCATTATATGCTAATTATACTACATTAACATGTTAAAAGACACTCCCACCAGCACCATGACAGTTTACAGATGCCATGGCAATGTCAGGAAGTTATCCTATATGGTCTAAAAAGATGAGGAACTCTCAGTTCTGGGAATTGTCCCCGACTTTCCCAGAAAACTCATGAATAATCCACCCCTCGTTTAGCATATAATCAGGAAATGACCATAAAGATGGACAGCCAGCAGCCCTAGTGGGCTGCTCTGCCTATGGAGTAGTGATTCTTTCTTCCTTTGCTTTTTTTTCTTTTTTTTTTGGTTACGGAGTCTTGCTTTGTCGCCCAGGCTGGAGTGCAATGGCGCAATCTCCACTCACTGTAACCTCCACCTCCTGAGTTCAAGTGATTCTCCTGCCTCAGCCTCCTCAGTAGCTGAGACTACAGGCAGGTGCCACCACACCATGCTAATTTTTGTATTTTTAGTAGAGACAGGGTTTCACCACGTTGGTGAGGCCGGTCTCGAACTCCTGACCTTGTGATCCACCTGCCTCGGCCTCCCAAAATGCTGGGGTTACAGGTGTAAGCCACTGTGCCTGGCCAACGCCCAGCTAATTTTAAAAAATTTTTATAGAGACAGAGTCTCTCTATGTTGCCTACCGTGGTCTCAACTTCTGGGCTCAGGCAATCCTCCTGCCTCAGCTTCTCAGAGTGCTGGGATTACAGCCATGAGCCACCACACTTGGTTTGTTATTTATTTTTATTTATTTCTCTCTTCTACTCCCAGGTATTCTTAAACAAAAGATTATCACAAGAGAAGAGACAGATTGGCCTTAACTCCAAATGTGGTAGAGACAGCTGGGAATTTACAGCCAAGGAGCAGAATGGGGTGGGGTGGGGTCAGTAGATGGTAAATTAGGAACAGGAGAGATCCAGGTTAAGGGGATTCTGGGTACACTGAATTAACAGGATTCTTGCTGAGGGTGGACCAGGGTGATCAGAGATCAAGGGTCAGAGGGATTCTTGATACATTGAATTGGCAGGATACTTAATAAACCTGGACTATCTGCAAGCTGAGGATGGAACTGAGGCCAAGGTCTAGGCCTAGTAGAGAAGAGGGCTCAGAGAAGCCTGACTGGTGTTTGGTTAAGGACGGAATTTGTCAGTGCCCCAGCTGGTTCCCATTCTGTGATTGGCATGTGGTTCATGCATATCCAATTAAATGTGTTTCTGAGAAAAAGACCTTTTTAATATTTAAAAAACTGGTCTTTCTTGTGAAGTAAATTTAATTCAACCTCTTTTGTAATTGATTTTCTTTTTTTTTGAGATGGAGTTCTTGCTCTGTCATCCAGGCTGGAGTGCAGTGACGCAATCTTGGCTCACTGCAACTTCTGCCTCCCGGGTTCAAGCAATTCTCTGCCTCAGCCTCCCAAGTAGCAGGAGTTCCAGACCAGCTTGGGCAACATGATGAAACCCCGTCTCCACTAAAATACAAAAAATTAGCTGGGTGTGGTGGTGTGCGCCTGTAGCTCCAGCTACTCAGGAGGCTGAAGAACAAGAATGGCTTGCACCTGGGAGGCGGAGGTTGCACTGAGCCGAGATTGTGCCGCTGCCCTCCAGCCCGGGTGACAGTGAGACCATTGTCTCAAAAAAAAAAAAAAAAAAAAAAAAAAAAAGATATTAACTTTTAAAAAGTAGATAAGTCAAAGGATAAAACAATTAGAGTACAAAGTAAAGAAACACTCTTTTTAACTTTTGTTGCCAAACGTCACTTCTTGTAAATCCTAATTTAACTCCTCCTGCTTTTCACTCTGTTTTAAAAAGAACGTTTAAAATAAATACCACTTTGGGTACTGACAGGCTTACTGGATGTCTTTGTGTTTTGCAGACTGCCTAAAATGAAATTGCCCCCTGCTTTGTTAAGGTATAACTTACACACTGTAAACTGCACATATTTAAAGGATATAACTTGATGAGTTTTGACACAGACGCACTTACACACACACACCTGTGAAACTGACACTACAATTAGGGTAATGGTATCTCCATCATCCCCTAAACCTCATGCTCCTGAGAACTGCAGAACTCTTGGCATATAGCTCCGTCCAAACCCCTGAACTAGACCAAACTCTCACATGGCTTCTAGCAGCATACGGCTGTGTCCTTAGAATGACCCCAGCCCCCCATTAAATGCCTGCCTAAGCTCAATACTGCCAGGAGAATTTATGGTTTGTTTTACCCAAACCCTGATGATAGGCCCCTGACCTCCCTTACTTAGAGCATTTACAAAAAAGGGCTTATGATTGTGAGTATGTATCTCTTAGAACTCAGAAACGTCTTTCTTAAGGACCTGGGAGCCATTCCTTTGAAACGTGATCATCGACAAGGCTGAAACCTCTGTCTTCCAGTCTCTGGCAGGGTGGAATCCTAACCTGGATAATTGCCAGCTAGCAGACACAGCCGGCCTCATCGCCTTGATACTGACGAACCGTTTGCAATTTTTCACTTCTCTGACTCTACTGAGACCTCACACTCGCCCATTCTTCATTCATTCTCCCTGTAAAATGCTCGAACCACCTCTGCACAAATCACAGTGGAGCCCAGCTCATTCCCCTACTGTCAGTAGTTACTGAATAAAATCTGTTTTTGCCGCTTTAACTAATGTCCCGCTGTGTGTATCTTTGACGTGCCTTTGGACACCTTCCCTCCATGTTCTGCCCATACTGAGGCCAATGTCAGGTCCTGCTGCTAACCACTGACCTCTCCGGATTTCACAGTACTTTAGCTCTATTGTTTCATCAGAGCACAACTCCTACTCAGTTAACTTACCTCCTATGACCTTCCCTTTGAAGTTCAAGCACCACAAAGTGAATTTTCTAGGCTGACTCCCAATTAACTATGAATCCATCAATAACTCAGCAAATGTCATCATTTTCAAATATTTTTAGTTTTTAAAAGGCCAGGTATTTTCTTCAGAGTAAATATTTAAAAGTATTAAGAAAAATCAGAACACAAGATAATGCATACAAGTTTTTTTTTTTTTTTTTTTTTTGCTTTTGTGTTGAACTATAATTAGAAGTAATAGGGTATAGAGAAAAGACACTTGGAGGTCATGAATTTTGGATGCCAACCTTGCTACCTTCATAGAGCAGTGGTGGAATATTTATTTTTTCAAACTCCTGCCTCAGCCTTCCAAAGCGGTGGGATTACGGGCATGAGCCACTGTACCTAGTCACGAGAAAGATTTTTAACAAAGTGTGGAAAGAAGGGAGGTCTTTGTTACCTTGGAGTTAGCTAAAACATTCAAAGATTTAGAAATTCCCAAATGTAAAGAAGGAGCAAGCAGGTTGAAATAGTCAGTTTTTCGCACCTTAAATCACAGCGGAGGGCTCCTGTCCCCAGGGACTTCTGTTAGAAGGAAGCAACGGGTTAGTACCCCTGAGGCTCAAGGGCCTCTTCTTGCCATTCCAGGATCCAGTGGAAAAGTCCATCTCACCCCTGCAGATGCCATTTTGAATGTAAATGTGGTTTGTTAAACAGATTACTTGGCACCAATATATTCACAGGTCCGATTTGTCTAGAAATAAAACCTTAGTTTTGAATGTGGTTTATGCAGCACTTCACTGATACCTATATCATGAAATTCTAAAAAGATGAAATCTATGATAGACCCATATTAGTACATTTGACTCAGGCCCAGAGGTGCCAGTTCTGAGAAGACCTTGGTCTGGCCGGAGGATTAGCATTGGATTTCTCATGAGGCTAACGGAGCTTAAGCCTTGTAGCCCCTTATTTGTGGGGCCCAAGGCCCTGGGAAGACCCCTAGCAATACGCTCACATGGTCACATGTTTTGTAGAGCTTGCAATAGTAAAATATTGTAACCACAATCAGCTAGGGCTCCTGTTTCTACTCTGACCTCCCTTCCATCACAATTCTTATTTTGGTGGCTTTAGAGAGGTCACAGGCATTTTGCGGATCTTGTTAAGGTGAGGTTGAGTTGGGATACACTTATTTTGGATCTAGCAGCATGCATTTATGTGATTTGCAGTCACTTCTGTACATTAACATCAAGATTTTCATAGCTCAGTAAATGATAGAAGTAGGATTAAAATTGAGTTTGACATTCACATGCTTAACAGTTAATCAATAAGCCTTGGATACCTTTACTTGAAGGTATGCTAATGTCTTCCCAGTCAACTTCCAGCATTTGACCCCAGTTCCTACCTTCCTACCTGGCTCCAACACTTTCCGTTCCCTTTTTGGTTTTTCTTTTTTCTTTTTTGGTTACTGCCCTGCCCATACAGTGCTCTCCTTCCAAACTGAACTTTGCTGGACCATGTCTGTGCCCCTGCTCTTCCTTGGCCCCAGATGGCCTCAACCAATTATATTTATGCTGGTCCTTATTCCATTTTTATTACTTTAAATTGAAATATTAGCAACAGGCCAGGCGCAGTGGCTCAGACCTGTAACCCTAGCACTTGGGGAGGCCGAGGTGGGTGAATCACTTGAGTCAGGAGCTTGAGACCAGCCTGGCCAACATGGTGAAACCTCATCTGTACTAAAAATCTAAAAATACAAAAATTAGCCGGTTGTGGTAGCAGGCGCCTGTAATCCCAGCTTCTCCAGAGCCTGAGGCAGGAGAATCGCTTGATCCCGGGATGCAGAGGTTGCAGAGAGCCAAGATCATGCCACTGCTTTCCAGCCTGGGTGACAGAGTGAAACTCCGTTTAAAACAACAACAATAAGGCCGGGCCCGGTGGCTCACGCCTGTAATCCCAGCACTGTGGGAGGCCGAGGTGGGCGGATCATGAGGTCAGGAGATCGAGACCACCCTGGGTAACACGGTGAAACCCTTTCTCTACTAAAAAATACAAAAATTAGCCAGGCGTGGTGGCGCATGCTTGTAGTCCCGGCTGAGGCAGGAGAATCGCTTGAACCCAGGAGGCCGAGGTTGCAGTGAGCTGAGATTATGCCACTGCACTCCAGCCTGGGCAACAGAGGAAGACTCCATCCTAAAACAAACAAACAAAACGAAAACAAAATGCAATACCAGCATCAATCAAGATAAAATAAAACTGAAAACAAGAAAGATATTGATGACTAAGGGGTTGATGAGTATCATCAGTTCATGGAGTGTTTAGGACTAATCAGTGCTCTGGCTGGGCTCCGTGGCTTACACCTATAATACTAGCACTTTGGGAGGCCAAGGCAGGCAGATTGCTTGTGGCCAGGAGTTCGAGATCAGCCTGACCAACATGGCGAAACCCTGTCTCTAGTAAAAAAAAAAATTACAAAAATTAGCCAGGCGTGGTGGTACACACCTGTAATCCCAGCTACTCAGGAGGCTGAGGCAGGAGAGTTGTTTGAACCTGGCAGGCAGTGTTTCAGTGAGCTGAGATCGTGTCACTGCACTCCAGCTTGGGCAACAGAGTCTGGATCCAGCTGAAAACTAATTTGTGTCTATGTTAGCATTTTCATACTTGGGGAAAGATATCCAATATTGGAAAATAATTCAGAACATTTTTGAGTGGTGGAAATAGAACACAGGGAATGTCAATCAGCAAAGAAGAGAACATTGATTTCATTTCTGTTTAACTTTTATTTTAGGTTCAGCGGGTACATGTGTAGGCTTGTTACATGAGTAAATTGTGTGTTGCTGGGGTTTGCTGTACAAATGATTTTGTCACCCAGGTAGTGAGCATAGTACCTAATAGGTAGTTTTTTGACCCTCACACTCTTCCCACTCTCCTCCCCTCAAGTAGGCCCCAGTGCCTATTGTTCCCATCTTTGTGTCTATGTGTAAATCAATGGTTCGCTTTCACATATAAGTGAGAACATGTGGTATTTGATTTTTTGTTCCTGCATTAATTTGCTTAGGATCATGGCCTCCAGCTGCATCCATGTTGCTGTAAAGGACAACAATTCATTTTTAAAAATGGCTGCATAGTACTCCATGGTATATAATGTATCACATTTTCTTCATCCAGTCCACCATTGATGGGCACCTAGGCTCATTCCTTGTCTTTGCTACTGCGAACATACAGGTGCATGTGTCTTTTTGTTAGAATGCTTTATTTTCTTTTGGGTATATACCCAGCAATGGGATTGCTGTGTCAAATGGTAGTTTTGGAGAACATTCATTGCTAAAGGAGCTTCTGCATTAACAAAACTTGTTTACAACAAGCCCATGAAAAGTTTGGGAATAAGTGAGAGTTGCCTTCTATGACGATTGTCTTCTTGGCCAATCTTCTTTGGGCACTCTACCCTAATGTTCTATCGCATGGGACCCTGTCCTTCTAGTCTACTGTCATCCTAATCCCAGGGTTTACTCTGATCATTTTGCTCTTCCTTTAAGTTAAGAAAAAATGTCCCCCATCTCCTTCATTCTGGTTTGGTTCTCTGTGTGTTCTAAGGGTCTAGTCATCTTTCCAGCAAACTTTTTCTTTTTTTTTGAGACAGGGTCTCACTCTTTTGCCCAGGCGGGAGTGCAGCGGGGCATTCATGGCTCACTGCACCCTTGACTTCCCCGGGCTCAAGTGATCCTCCCACCTCAGCCTCCTGAGTAGCTAGGACTACAGGCGTGTGCCACCATGCTCCGGTAATTTTTATATGTTTTGTAGAGATGGGGTTTTTCCCTGTTGCCCAGGCTGGTCTGAAACTCCTGAGCTCAAGCAATCCACCCTCCCCGACCTCCCAAGGTGCCGGGATTACAGGCATGAGCCACCGCACCCAGCCCTGTAGCAAACATTTTTATGTATTAAGAGAATCCTTTTAGAGACAAAGTCTTAATCTTTGTAATGTAACCCAATCGTGATTTCTTAGCAGAATCTCACATGTGGAAGAGATCACTACAGTTCATTCTTCATATTTTCTTCTTTCTGGGAGCAGAGTTTGATTTCATTCTCCAAGCTCCCTTGCAGTTAGGTGAGGCTATGTGATCAAGGGCTGACCAATGAATGTGGTCATAAGTAGTTCACTCCGCTTCCAGGACTGTCCCATGAAGACACACCCTTCCCTTCCCCATAATTCTTTTTTTTGTTTGTTTTTGAGACAGAGTTTCGCTCTTTTTGCCCAGGCTGGAGTGCAATGGCACGATCTCGGCTCACCGCAACCTCCGCCTCCCGGGTTCAAGCGATTCTCCTGCCTCAGCCTCCCGAGTAGCTGGGATTACAGGCATGTGCCACCACCCCAGCTATTTTTGTATTTTTAGTAGAGATGGGGCTTCTCCATGTTGGTCAGGCTGGTCTTGAACTCCCAACCTCAGGTGATCCACCTGCCTCAGCCTCCCAAAGTGCTGGGGTTACAGGCGTGAGCCACAGCGCCTGGCGCCTTCCCCATAATTCTTAATTCTCTCTCCCTTTCTCCATCTGCTGGATCATGGACAGGATTCTGAGAATCTAGAGAATGTGGAGCCCAAGATAGAAGAAGCCTACCTTTCTGAATGACAGTGTGGCACTGTGCCCTCTTTCCGCAGATCAGCATTGGTCTGTGACATGAGCAAGAAGTAAACTTTTGTTGTGGCTAACTACTTAGACTGTGGATGCTTTCATTGCAATGGTTGGCCTACTCTGATTGATAAATGTGTGCCAGCTGCTTTGGCTTGAGCTTTATCATAGTGGGGATCACAGTACGGTGAAGTCAATAGATCTTAGCAGAGTATCAGTTGGATTGTCGGAGAAATCTCCTAGCATTATCCCTGTCTCTTTCACAACAGAGACTGGCAGATTCTCAGGTTCACTGATTAAACGATCATGCTTTTTATACCCTTTCTTTACCTTCTAATAGATTGAGTGGCACAGGTAAAGGAGTAGTGAGCTCCCTATGTACAGAAACAATGGGAAATTTGGGTCTGGCTAATCCTGCTATATAACGGGCAGTCAGTTGCTTCCCACGTGAGAACTTGGCATCTGCCTTTGCTAATTTTTTTCCCACACAATCAAAGGAGCTGTCCACAGCCTCAACAGTGATTCTTCTTCTTCTTTTTTTTGAGGCGGAGTCTCGCTCTGTCGCCCGGACTGGAGTGCAGTGGCCGGATCTCAGCTCACTGCAAGCTCTGCCTCCCGGGTTTATGCCATTCTCCTGCCTCAGCCTCCGGAGTAGCTGGGACTACAGGCGCCCGCCACCTCGCCCGGCTAGTTTTTGTATTTTTACTAGAGACAGGGTTTCACTGTGTTAGCCAGGATGGTCTCGATCTCCTGACCTCGTCATCCGCCCGTCTCGGCCTCCCAAAGTGCTGGGATTACAGGCTTGAGCCACTGCACCCGGCCGATTCTTCTTTATAAACACTCTCACTAACAGCATTATCTCCTCCTAGGAGGAAATTATGTCCTTAAAGTGAATTGGGGATTCTCTCTCCTCAACAGAAACCATGGGCTTGCATTGTTCAGGTGGTCATAAATGGAGTCATTCTTGCAACTTTTCTTTTAAAGGTCCAGGACCGGTATTCACCCCAAGAGTGCATTACACCATGGCTGCACTGAGTTCACTGTTGCACAAATGTGGCACAATCTCGCTTCATTTTCTTACTTTGCACATGCTGGTTTCTTTTTGTCTTTTCTTTTTTTTTGACAGGGTCTTGATCTGTCGCCCCAGCTAGAGTGCAGTAAAGTGAACATGGCTCACTGCAGTCTCAACCTCTTTTGCCTCAGTCTCTCAAGTAGCTGGGACTACAGGCATGCACCATTATGTCTGGCTAATTTTTATTTATTATTATTATTATTATTATTTTTGAGATAGAGTCTTGCTGTGTCACCCAGGCTGGAGTGCAGTGGTGCGATCTCGGCTCACTGCAAGCTCGGCCTCCCAGGTTCATGCCATTCTCCTGCTTCAGCCTCCCCAGTAGTTGGGACTACAGGCACCCATCACCATGCCTGGCTAATTTTATTTTTGTATTTTCAGTAGAGACAGGGTTTCACTGTGTTAGCCAGGATGGTCTCGATCTCCTGACCTCATGATCCGCCCGCCTTGATCTCCCAAAGTGCTGGGATTATAGGCATAAGCCACCGCGCCGGGCCTATTATTATGATTTTTTGTAGAGATGAGGTTTCACTAAGTTGCCCAGGCTGGTCTTGAACTCTTGGGCTCAAGCGATCCCTCCACCTCAGCCTCCCAAAGTGCTAGGATTACAGGCATAAGACACCTCATATGGACATGTACATGTTTTCTTTGCTTGGATTGTTCTTTTCTGATATTTTCCCCCTTGAAAATGTCTGTCTACTGGCTGTTAAATGTCTTTGGAAACTCTCGAGTAACATCGTGGCGACAGTCTCCCTAGCACTTTATTTATTTTTTATTTTTTTAATTTCCTTTGAGATGGAGTTTCACTCTTGTTGCCCAGGCTGGACTGCAATGGCGCGATCTCAGCTGACTGCAACCTCTGCCTCCTGGGTTCAAGCGATTCTCCTGCCTCAGCCTCCCTAGTAGCTGGGATTACAGGCATGCGCCACCACGCCTGGCCTATTTTTCTTTGTATTTTCAGTAGGGACTGAGTTTCTCCATGTTGGTCAGGCTGGTCTCGAACTCCCGACCTCAGGTGATCTGCCTGCCTCGGCCTCCCAAAGTGCTGGGATTACAGGCATGAGCCACCACGCCCAGCCTATTTATATTTTTTAAGAACTATTTTGGGTTATGCCTCCAGGAAGGTGACTACATGTAATCTTTTTGCAGCAATCTGAATCCCAGTACTTTCAGGCATATAGTGTGTGTTCTATAAAAATTTGTGGAATGAGTAATTGAAAGTGAGTAGGGAAAGACTTGAACGCATTTTGTCTTAAAGCAGTATCATCCACGTGGTCCCCAGCACATACTATCGAACAACTTCTTTTAGGACTCGATGGTAGCCATAGGTATCTCTTTATTTTGGGCATGAACATGCTTTTTTCCCATTTTGAGAAAGTGAAATTTAATGTCTATTTTTAAATATGGGTACTCTCTTACCCTTGTTGAATTAAAGCCTTTCTGATTGTCCTAGCCGTTTCTTCAGTTTCCTCATGGCCAACTTCATTTCCTGATTCCTCAGCGTGTAGATTATAGGATTGAGCAAAGGGGAGATGACGGTGAAGGTGACAGAGATGGCGGTGTCTGTGGGGAGGGCAGTGAAGGGCCGGGCATAGACATAGATGCAGGGCACGAAATGCAGGGTCACCACAGTGATGTGGGAGGTACAGGTGGAGATGGCTTTCCTCCTGCCTTCCCCAGTGTGAGACCTCAGCATCATCAAGATGACCGTGTAAGATACGAGGAGAAAGAAGAATATAAACCAACTGACTAGCCCATTATTTGAAATCATCAGGAGCTCCAGAGTGAAGGTGTCAGTGCAGGCAAGTTTGAGGACCTGGGGAACATCGCAGTAGAAAGTGTCAAGAACATTGGGTCCACAGAAAGGGAGCGGGAGCAACAGAGAAATCTGCACTATGGAGTGGAAAAAGCCCCCCACCCAGGAAGCCACGATGAGGGCTGTGCATCGTCCCCTACTCATGATGGTCATATAGTGCAGGGGCTTGGAGATGGCTATGTAGCGGTCAAATGCCATCACAGAGAGAGAAAAAACGTCTGCTCCCCCAAGAAGGTGGAAGAAGAACATCTGAGTGACACAGCCACTGAAGGAGATGGTTTTTCTCTCTGATAGAATATCAATCAGGACCTTAGGAGCTGTGATGGAGGAAAAGCAGATGTCAAGAATAGACAGGTTGCGGAGCAGGAAGTACATGGGTGTGTGAAGGTGAGATTCACAGGTAACTGTAACCATGATGAGGAGGTTTCCCATCAGAGTTGTCATGTACACCAAAAACAGGAAGATAAATAAGACCCAGCTCAGTTCTCGGGACTGAGTAATTCCCAGAAAGATAAATTCTTTCACTCTGGTGTCATTTCCCTGATCCATTGAATCACAGATCCTTTATCAGGTTCATCTCTGGAAGAAATAATAGTGCAGTTAAATTATATTAATATGTCCTAAAATCTAGTGTGGTCTTTTCTTTTAAGTTTTGGCTTAGAATTAGGAGGAAGTTCTTTTCTCTGTGCACTCACTGTGTCTGCAAGTCACTATGCCGCCCCTGGATGAAAGATTACCCAAGGTTTTGATTCCGTCATCTAAGGAGACGAGGTTCTCTCACGGCTGCTGCTGAAACAGAGGCTCTGTGACTCTATTCAATTGTACTTTCACCTAAAGTAATAAATAATAGGAAGAAATCTGAATATATTAAGAATTTCTGTTCATAAAGGCATCATTATGAGAATTCAAAGGTAACCTGCAAATGGAGCAAGATATTTACAATACGTTTATCTGAGAAATGACTCACGTTCAGAATATACAAAGAGCCTCTACAAATCAGTAAAAAAGCTGGATGACCCAACCTCAAAATGGCAAAAGTTGAAACCAGTACTTCGCAAAAGGGATATCCAAATGCCAATTTAACTTCATTAGTTAGAGCAATAAGCCACAATATACATACTAGAATGGTTAAATTGAAAAAGATAAAGACTGAAAAGATGAAAAAGTGGTGGTGAAGATGTGGAACAATTGGAGCTCTAATACGCTGCTAGTGGGTGTGTAAAATTGGTATAACCACTTTGCTATTTGAATATCTCTGCTAAGACTGTATATAGATATAGTTTTATATATGCATAGGAGGATATCTATACATCTACATGTATGATGATATATCTCTTTTAAAGGATCTATCTGTATATCATTACCCATGTATCTCCTAAGGACATATTTCTACTTCTAGGAAATATGTACATATGTTCATCAAAAGACATGTCTTAGAATATTCATAGCAGCACTGTTATTTTTTTTTTTTTTTATTTTTTGAGACTCCGTCACCCAGGCTGGAGTGCAGTGGTGAGCTTATAGCTCACTGTAGCCTGTAACTCCTGGGCTCAAGTGATCCTCCCACCTCAGCCTCCCTAGTTGCTGGGACTTACAAGTGCCTGTTACCACACCCGAATAATTTTTTTCTTTTTCTTTTTTTTATGCTGGAAAAATTCTTAACTTTTTTTTTTATAGAGTTGGGATCTCCCTATGTTACCCAGGCTGGTCTCAAATTCCTGGCCTCAAGTGATCTTCCTACTTTGTCCTCTTAAGGTGCTGAGATTACAAGCATGAGCCACCACACCTGACCAATAGCACTGATTATAATTTCTTCAAACTGGAAAATGACTCAGAAACCCATCAACAGTAGAAAAGATAAAAAAATTGTGTTACATTCACACAATGCTATACAGCAATGAGAATGATTTACACTATACATAATAATGTAAGTGAATCCCAGAAACATAATGTCGTGCTGAATAATCCAGTGACCAAAGAGTATGCACTCTTCCATTTTATTCATATGTACAAAACTGAAGGGAGCCTAAGGGAGGCTTCTGGGTGCTGGTGATATTCAGCTTCTTGATTTGGGTGCTGGTTTACATCAGTAGGCATATTCTCCTGGTGTAAAAACATTCATTGAGTTGGCCGGGCGTGGTGACTCATGCCTGTAATCCCAGCACTTTGAGAGGCCGAGGCAGGTGGAGGCCTGGCCAACATGGTAAAACCCCATCTCTACTAAAAATACAAAAATTAACTGGGCATGGTGGCATGTGCCTGTAGTCCTAGCTACTTGGGAGGCTGAGGCAGAGGTTGCAGTGAGCTGAGATCATGCCACTGCACTCCAGCCTGGTGACAGAGCAAGACTGTCTCAAAAAAAAAAAAAAAAAAAAAAAAAATTCATTGAACTGTACATGTATGTGCATTTTTCTGTATGTTAGCATATTATACTTCAGTATAAAGTTTTAAATAGCAAACATATAACATTTATCATTTATAATACTTTAATCTCATGGTTAAAGAATGAATTACATTTAAAGCAAAATTTAATGGACAACTCACTTTTATAACAGTTATTTTTATAGTTACGTGGTTATAGTCTTCACCAGCTATCATCTGAGAGTAACCTTTTTGTTGTGTTGTTTTTTTGAGACAGGATTTCACTTCCATTGCCTAGGCTGGAGTGCAGTGGTGCAATCGTGGCTCACTGCAACCTCCGCTTCCTGGGCTCAATTGATCCTCCCACCTCAGCCTCCCCAGTAGCTGGGACTACAGGTTGTGCCACCATGCCTGGCTAATTTTTTTGTATTTTTATAAAAAGACTGGGTTTCACCATGTTGCTCAGGCTGGTCTCGAACTCCTGGGCTCAAGTGATCCACCTGTCTGGACCTCCCAAAGTGCTGAGATTACAGGCAGGGGCCACTGTGACCATCCCAGGAGTTACCATTTCATTTTTTACTTACGTATGGATTTTAGGTGTTCTTAAACTTTTGTGTTATGTAGGTGACCCCGGTGTCCATACGTAGTTCTTTCTCTGATTCTGGCTTTATTATTTTTTTTCCATTTTACTCTTCTAAACTTAGGGAAAAAAAGTCCTTAAAAGACTATGCTTCCCTAAGCAGCACTCTTTCTTTTACTCACGCGGAAAAATAAGAGCTGTCTTTCCCATTCCCTTGGTATTTATTCAGATTCTCCCAATCACCCCCTAAAGTGTTTATGTCAACAACATGGGGTGGCAAGAATAAGTGTTCAGAATAATCACCACAGATTTCAAGTCTCCAGAATCCTTGAAGGAAGGACTCCCTACACGGTACTTACCAGGGCTGGAAAGTGAAGCAATCATCTAAGAAGGCACCTTTGGTTAATCTGGAATGCAGACACGTATTTTAGTAAATGACAGCAGCCCACTCTAGGAACTTTCTTTTGGATGTTGCAATGATCAGTTGATAGTTTTCAAATCTTCTCCTCAGGAAACCACTGTGACAAGCCTAAGAGTGTCCTGTATCACCGGTCCTCTCCTTCCCTCCCCTCTTTCTTTCTCCTGTTCTTTACTTTTTTCTATATTCTTTCTTATTTCCTTCCTCTATGTATGATTTCCATAACACTAAGGTGGTCTTTTTGAGGGAAAGGTGACTCAAATTAGATTCTTTCCTTAAGAAGTTTACAGTTAAGATAGAAAGAGTGGGCTGAGCACAGAGGCTCATGCCTGTAATTCTAGCACTTTGGGAGGCCAAGGCAGGAGGATCATCTGAGGTCAGGAGTTCGAGACCAACCTGGCCAACATGGTGAAACCCCGTCTCTACTAAAAATACAAAAATTAGCTGGGCTTGATGGCGTGTGCCTGTAATCCCACCTATTCTGGAGGCTGAGGCAGGAGAATCACCTGAATCTGGGAGGCGGAGGTTGGAGTGAGCTGAGATCATGCCACTGCACTTTAGCCTGGGCAGCAGAGCAAGACTCCATCTCAAACAAAACAAAACAAAACAAAAATGTAAATTAAATTAATTTTTGTGTGCAGTTGTAAATATAGATATTTGTATTATAAATCTATACTGGAAGAATATACACCATAATCCTCAATAAGAAATCCAGTCATCCAAGCATCAGACCCCAGGGATTCCATGCAATTTTCAAGGTCTCAGCATTATAGAAATGTGGGCAGAATGATGGAGCTCTGCTTTGCTAATTTTTTGTTTGCTTTTAGAGAACACTTATGAGGTGATTCTCATGTGTTATACCAACTGCTTCATTTTATTTTATTTTATTATTATTATTTTTGAGATGGAGTCTTGCTCTTGTTGCCCAGGCTGGAGTGCGGTGGCGTGATCTCAGCTCACTGCAACCTCCATGTCCCAGGTTCAAGCATTTCTCCTGCCTCAGCCTCCCAAGTAGCTGGGGTTATAGGCGCCTGCCACCACGCTCGGCTAATTTTTGTATTTTTAGTAGAGACCGGGTTTCACTATGTTGGCCAGGTTGGTCTCGAACTCCTGACCTCAGTTGATACGCCCACCTCGGCCTCCTAAAGTGCTGAGGTTACAGGAGTGAGCCACCGTGCCCAGCCTCCAACTGCTTCATTGTATCTGTTTCAGAATATGTAATATTCAGGTGAAATAGATATTATTATCCTGATTTTATAGATGAGGAAACTGAGGCACAGAAAGATTAAGTAACTTGCTTAAGGTCTCACAACTAGTAGAACTTTGTCTCAAACCAATATGTGTCTTATTTCAAAGACAGACGCTCTTACCTACTTCAACTACACTTCTTCCCGATGTTGATCAGTCCTTCCCAGAAGATGCTGCAAAAGAAAGAGTTCACAAAAAGTTTTAGCAAATCAAGTGAAAGTAGTATGAGTGTAAGGTGGAGCTGTTAGAAGCCAGGATATGGCAAGCGAGAGGTATGGCTAGGAGTGACTTAGCATGAGGGGATGTCAGAGGTGACTTTGAAAAAAATAAAGCAGAGTATGAAGAATCAGACTTTGCAGTGTTTAGATACATTTTCACAAAGAACGCATCAACCACATAGTGTTCCAATGGCAAGGTACAGAAATGAGTTGTGAGCAACATTATCTCAAACGTGAACTCCCCTTAAAAATAATAGACTGGGCCGGGCACGGTGGCTCAAGCCTGTAATCCCAGCACTTTGGGAGGCCGAGACGGGCGGATCACGAGGTCAGGAGATCAAGACCATCCTGGCTAACACGGTGAAATCCCGTCTCTACTAAAAAATACAAAAAAAAAAAAAAACAAAAAAAAAAACTAGCCGGGCGAGGTAGCGGGCGCCTGTAGTCCCAGCTACTTGGGAGGCTGAGGCAGGAGAATGGCCTGAACCCGGGAGGCGGAGCTTGCAGTGAGCTGAGATCGGGCCACTGCACTCCAGCCTGGGGGACAGAGCGAGACTCTGTCTCAAAAAAAAAAAAAAAAAAATAGACTGATAGGTTCCTATGGAGTGTGTGTGTGTGTGTGTGTGTGTGTGTTTGAGACAAGGTCTTGCTCTGTCACCCAGGCTAGAGTGCAGTGGCATGATCATGACTCACTGCAGCCGTGAACTCCTGAGATCAAGCAATCCTTCTGCCTCATCCTCCCAAAATGCTGCTATTACAGGTGTTAGCCACTATGTCCCCCAGAGGGTGTCTTTTACAGAGGGGGAAGGATACCTTGAAAGTATAGAATTATGCACATTGCATTGAAACACATGCACAATAAAGAGTGGGTGGGGGCCGGGTGCGGTGGCTCACACCTGTAATCCCAGCACTTTAGGAGGCTGAGGCTGGTGGATCACTTGAGGTCATGAGTTCGAAACCAGCCTGGCCAACATGGTGAAACCCTGTCTCTATTAAAATACAAAAATTAGCTGGGCATGGTGCTGCGTGCCTGTAATCCCAGCTACTTGGGAGGCTGAAGCAGGAGAATCACTTGAACCTGGGAGGCAGAGGTTGAAGTGAGCCGAGATCACACCATGGCACTCCAGCCTGGGCAACATCAAGACTCCGTCTCAAAAAAAAAAAAAAAAAAAAAAAAAGCGGGTGGGGAAATGAATAAAAATACAATTTCATGTGTTTTTGCAAGGTCACAATAAAGATACTGAGAATTTCTTAAAAATCACCTCAAAGGGGACCCTTCTTTGGAAACAAGCTTATCAAGTATCTTAGACAAAGTCTGCAAACTGAGGGATCCCCGCCATACCCCAGCATCCCACTGAGCAAATTCTTCCTCATTCTCTACATTAAGTTGACTTTCTAGGATGCCCCACATATCATGGTTTTCTCTTTTCCAATTTTGAAAATCCCTTACTCTTGATTGAATCCCTGAAACTTTTATTAGATGCATTCATATTCAGTGGCACATTAAGGCACAGATAATCCAGTCATGAAAACATCTTACTCAAAGCCTCCAAAAGTTCATTCCCAGCCAAGAGGCAAAACGACACGTACTAAACTCAGGAATTACTGCCTTTAAAAGCTGTTTTTCCGATTCAGTCATCCTCCTGAGAACTGGTGATGTCGGCACCTTCTCAAATACCTTCAATGAACTTTGAACCTCAATATCCCAACATGTAGAATACAGCCACATTTCCTGAAGCCAACTGACCGTCTTCCCATATTTTGCAAGCCATACTTTCCCTCTTTCTAATAGTGAAAAACAACTTCTTTTCTTTGCTTCTTGAGAGTCTTGGCTTCTATAGGAACATTCTACACATTTGCAGCATTTCTCAAAATTCAGCATGAACAGCTTTTCAGTTTCAGAAGTTCATAGGCACTAATACTAATTGCTGTTATTCTTCAAGTGGGAAATTGATCCTCTTATGATGCTCCAGCCGCATTTTAGAAGAAATAGGTACTGGGGAAATTCTCTGTTTAATGTAAAGCCTACCTCAAGGTGAGTGATTTCATTATCTTCTTTCCTCAGATGGGAAAAGGCAACCTCAGGTAATTACAATATTCTGACTCTTTTCTGCCTTATTACATTTTGGCCACCTGTATTAGTCTCTCAGCGACAAGCCCAAGATAGGAATTAGCAACAGGGAATATTGTTAGGCAGGAATGTGGAAGCTCAGTGGCCAATACAATACACTACAATACAACTCAGGGGTTCCTGTGGGAGTCATTAAAGTTACCAAGCGCTCTCTCTCTTTTGTTCTCTCTCCCTCTTTCTCATTTTTTCTCTGTTCCCTCTCATACATACATGCAGAGGCCCCAGTGCACTCAGGACATACCCTTTCCTCTAGAGGAAACACATGAGACAGTGCATTTTCCCATTTGGCCCAGGAAGAAAGTGTTTTGTTAAACCACACCAATGACTGTGCAGTCTTCCTCTTGACCAAAGGCACTCTGCCTGCAATCAGCTAGGAAATGAAACTTAAATAAATAAAAGAGTAGCGATGAAAAATTCAGAACTCTGTGGCTACTGTCAGAGCAGCTCTCAGAGACTGTATAGATTTATGTATGCATTTTCTATTTAATTAATTAATTAATTTAGTTTTCGAGATGGAGTTTTGCTCTTGTTGCCCAGGCTGGAGTTCAATGGTGTGATCTTGGCTCACTGCAACCTCTGCCTCCCAGGTTCAAGTGATTCTCCTGCCTCAGCCTCCCAAGTGGCTGGATTACAGACACCTGCCACCACACCTGGCCAACTTTGTATTTATAGTGGAAATGGGGCTTCACCATGTTGGTCAGGCTGTTCCTGACCTCAGGTGCTGCAACTGCCTTTGCCTCCCAAAGTGCTAGGATTACGAGCTTGAGCCATGGCGCCTGGCCGTATTTTCTGTTTAAAGCAACATGTACCTTGTCCCAGGACAGTTTTTTTTTTTTTTTTTTTTTTAAATATACAGTGTTTCACTCTGTTGTCCAGGCTGGAGTTGTACTGTGGCATGATCCCAACTCACTGCAATCTCTGCCTCCTGGGTTCAAGTGATCCTCCTGTCTCAGCCTCCCAAGTAGCTGGGATTACAGGCACAAGCCACTATGCCCAGTTAATTTTTGTATTTTTAGTAGAGATGCGATTTCACCATGTTGGCCAGGCTGGTCTTGAACTCTTGGCCTCAAATGATCCTCCTGTTTCGGCCTCCCAAAGTGCTGAGATTACAGGCATGAGCCACTGTGCCTGTCAGCCCCTACAGTTATTTCAACCTACATCTCTGAAATATATAGCTCACTTCACATCTAGGGACAGCTCTTGATATTCATCAACTCAGTTACTTCATAATTATTTTACGTTATTTTTTCACGCTTACCCAGAGATATTCATTATGAAAACATTTGATTTGGGGAGCACATAAACAAAAGAGCAGTTTGAAAGCCACATGTGTCTCCAGAGTCAGTTGACTTTTCTATAGTTCTTAGCAGCAGAGCTTAAAAAATAGTGAAAGCGTGAAAGTATACAACAATTTCACAATGTATATGTATAATAAAACATCACATTGTACTGTGCACTGTAAATATATATAATTTTTATTTATCTATGACAGCTGCTTGGGAGACTGAGGCAGGAGAATTGCTTGAACCCGGGAGGCAGAGGTTGCAGTAAGCCAAGATCGCGCCACTGTTCTCCAGTTTAGGTGACAGAGCAAGACTCCATCTCAAAAACAAAACAAAACAAAACAAAAAAGTAAAAACTAGGCCAAGTGAGGTGGCTCACGCCTGTAATCCTAACACTTTGGGAGGCTGAGGTGGGCAGATCACCTGAGGTCAGGAGTTTGAGGCCAGCCTGGCCAACATGGTGAAACCTCATCTCTATTAAAAATACAAAAATTAGCCAAGTGTGGTGGCAGGCGCCCGTAATCCCAGCTACCTAGGAAGCTGAGACCGGGAGGCTAAGACAGAAGAATTGTTGGAACCCGGGACGCGAAGCCTGCAGTGAACCGAGATCACACCACTGTCTCCAGCTTAGGTGACAGAGCGAGACTCCATCTCAAAAAACAAACAACAAAACAAACAAACAAAAACTAGTAAAAACTAGTTTAAGTGGGAAAAATGCTACTCAACTTGTGATTTTATGTCACTGTAGATACTTGTCTGTGTGATCAGATGCAATTGCTTTTTCTGTCCTGACTTATCGAATCAGGTTATGTTGCATGTTTAGACACAGTCATGAGGAAGTCAACAGGGACAATGATATGCCAAGAGTTCCTGGGTTCTTGATCTCTTGGGATTATGCTTCTGAGTCAGGCCCTACAGATCTGTGGTGTCATCTGATTCCGATATAGAGATAAAAACTTGATCTGAGTGAGTCACAAGAGTTAGGAAGGAAAGAAAACGGCAAAGGACAGATTGGCGTGAAATGGGCTATTAAGTGGCTCGTAGTGTGTATTTTTTCATAGGCAATTTCATAAAGAAAAGCCTAGGGACTCTTGAGACCAAACCTACTTGGGCAAACATAGCAGGACCCTATGAATAGTGATTTGGCGAGTGTGACTTTTTATTAGGATCTGTTTTCTTGCAGAAGTAAGTTAATATTGTAAGAGGTTAGATTTTGTCGATCAGGTGACAGGAACTGGCAAACATTTGAGCCGGTTAGTTCATGAATGCTTATAGGGCCAGGCAGGATCCGATGAGGGATTTAAGTAAAATTTGTCTTCAACATTCACTATCCTTCAACATTCGTTATCCTTTGGCTAATTTACTCTCCTTGGGCTCTCTGTTCCATCCCATGGGGCCTGTCCTCTTGGCTACTCTGTAAGCCAGGGTTTATTTTTGACCCATTATTTTCTTTTGATATTAAATTCTCCTGTACTGTTTCTCTCATCAGCTTCAGTGTGACTTTTTTTCTTTTTCTTTTTTTCTTGAGACAGAGTCTCACTCTGTTGCCTAGGCTGGAGTGCAGTGGCACAATCTTGGCTCACTGCAACCTCCGCCTACCAGGTTCAAATGATTCTCCCGCTTCAGCCTCCTGAGTAGCTGGGATTACAGGTGCCCCCCACCACGCCTGGCTATTCTTTGTGTGTGTGTTTTTAGTAGAGATGGGGTTTCACCATGTTGGGCAGGCTAGTCTTGAACTCCCGACCTCAGGTGATCCGCCTGCCTCGGTCTCCCAAAGTGCTGGGATTACTGGCATGAGCCACTGCACCCGCCCAGGGTGACTCTTTAAGCCTTATAAATAACAAGAAAACCTACTGTCATGTTTTAATAATAGCTAGACATTTTAACATGATAGATGTTTTGAACTCAATATACATTTTCATGTTTTCTACTCAACCAGTTTTTATCTAAAAATGAGGAGTATGGGTCATATAGGGGAAGGGTGTGACAGACCAATGGGGAACAGAAGGTGTGTTAGGTAAACCAATAAAGGTGATATTAATAATGACATTTATCTTTCATTGCACAGTCTTCAATGAAATGTCTGTGCAATGAAGACATTCATAAATGTCTTCAATGAAAGACATTTATCTTTCATTGAAGGGCCGGGCATAGACATAGATGCATTTATTCTCTGCCAGGTATCATATGTTTCATGTATACCATCTCATTTTGTCCTTTACAACAACCTCATGAGATGGATATTATAACGGGAATCTTTGTGTAGGTGAACTATGACCTTTGGAGAGAGAGGTGAAATAACTTGCTCAGGATCACACAGCTGGTGAATGGCAGAAATAGGATTCATACCTGGGTCTGTATGATTCTGAAATTAGAACTTTCATCCACCATGCTTTACTGCTGTCTCTCACTAGCTTATACCTATACTGCCTCTTCACGAGCACTAGAAGTTTGAAAAAATAGACCGGGTAGAGTTTTCCCTTCTTTAACTCTCCCATCCTCTCTCTTTCCAGTGAAAAGAAATGTGAATTCTCAATGGCAAGGCCAAGTCAAAATTGACCCTTGTAAGGCTACAACTGGAAAATCAGTCCTTTGATGGCAGAGCTAGATTGCTTCAAGTGTGTGGTTCCTGAAGTCTTGCCTTTATCCAAACTCATCAGGAGAATGTCTGGCATGTCTAGTTCTGCATTAAGATACATACCTTTAGGCCATGATGAGAAATCTTCCCAAGCCTCATCAATCTTGATAGGAATCCAGGAGGATAACCACTGTGTACCTATGAGGTTCTCAGTAGCTCATGAGCCCACTTTAGTTTAACTCAGGAGAGGCCAATTTCTCAATCTGCAGTAGGCCATACATACCCACATACATGTACACCAGAGGCGTTGATCATGAGATCCTTGTGGAACAGGATTATAGTTTGGTGTAGACAAGTCCAACAATGTAATACATTACATTCATGTGGTGGAAGAACAATGGGTTGGGCATCTGAAGATGTCTCTGTAATTAACTTAATATAAGACCTTGAACACATCACTTTATCTCTCTGGGCTTTTATTTCCTTATCTTCTGAAAAAAAAGTTGCACTTAATCATCTTATCTGCCTGCCATATAGCTGTCTTGATTGACATAAGGTTACTTAGTCTTTGGAAAAATAACAGTCAGTTCACTCCTATAACACTAGTTACTTCATGCTGCACAGAAGCTTGGGTTATCAGTTATCTACTAACTTAAATAGGAAGACAAATTGTTCGTAGTCAGTATTGTTCGTTTACTGACAGTGTATCTGTGTATGTAAATGTGAATTCATGGGAAAAATAATATAAGGTGTCCTTGATGATGAAGAGCTGAATTTGTTGTCTTTTCTTTTCTTTTTCTTTCAAGATGGAGTCTTGCTGTGTTGCCAGGCTGGAATGCAGTGGCGTGATCTCGGCTCACTGCAACCTCTGCCTCCTGGGTTGAAGTAATTCTCCTGCCTCAGCCTCCTGAGTAGCTGGGACTACAGGCGCATACCACCATGCCCAGCTAATTTTTGTATTTTTAGTAGAGATGGGGTTTCACCATGTTGGCCAGGATGGTCTCGATCTCTTGACCTCACGATCTGCCTGCCTTGGCCTCCCAAAGTGTTGGGATTATAGGCATGAGCCACCGCACCTGGTCTGGATTTGTTTTCTACTCCCTTTCAGAAGGCACGAGTCTTCTCTTCAGTCTTTTCATGGCTGACATCATTTCCTGGTTCCTCAGAGTGTAGATCAAAGGATTCAGCAGAGGGGAGATGACAGTGAAGGTGATAGAGACGGCCTTATCTGTGGGGAGGACAGTGAAGGGCCGGGCATAGACATAGATGCAGGGCACGAAATGGAGGGTCACCACAGTGATGTGGGAGGTGCAAGTGGAGATGGCTTTCCTCCTGCCCTTTCCTGCCTGAGACCTCAGCATCATTAGGATGACGGTGTAGGACACAAGCAGGAAGGTAAACCACAGGGTAGTGACCAGGCCATTGTTGGAAATCATCAGGAGCTCAAGAGCAAACGTGTCAGTGCAAGCGAGTTTGAGGACCTGGGGGACATCACAGTAGAAAGTGTCAAGAACATTGGGTCCACAGAAAGGGAGGCGCAGCAACAGGGAGATCTGCACGATGGAGTGGACAAAGCCCCCAACCCAGGAGGCAGAGATGAGGGCAGTGCATCGACCCCTACTCATGATGGTCACATAGTGCAGGGGCTTGGAGATGGCCATGTAGCGGTCAAACGCCATCACAGAGAGAGAAAAAATGTCTGCCCCACCAAGGAAGTGGAAGAGAAACATCTGTGTCATGCAGCTTGTGTAGGATATGGTCTTTTTCTTTGACAGAAGGTCCAGCAAGACTTTAGGAGCAGTTATGGAGGAGAAGCAGATGTCAAGGATGGCTAGATTGCAGAGCAGGAAGTACATGGGGGTGTGAAGGCGAGACTCACAAGTCACAGTGACCATGATGAGGAGGTTTCCCAGCAGAGTCGTCATGTACACAAGACATAAAAAAAGAAACAAGACCAAGCTCAGGTCTTGCGATTGAGTAAGTCCCAGAAATATAAATTCTTTTACTCTGGTGACATTTCCCAACTCCATTGAATCATGTTTTCTCTTTCCTGAATATCTTGGAAAAAATAATGTTATTTCAGAAAGTGTTTACTCTCTCTTAACAGATTCAAGTATTCAGTTTGAAAACTTGTGAGATATTACCACCACATGAAATACAATTTCAAGTTTATTGCCAATGCATGTAAAATGACATTTTATTACACAATCATGCACACACTTATGTAAATTACAATTTTAAAAAATGTATAAAATGCATAAAATAATGTTCCAGTTATTCAAGATACTTAGAACAATATTCAAGATAAACAAAGGGGGATGTTAACTATTTAGAAAGAGACTATTGTGGCATGTGAAAGATAACAATGGGATTAGTTTGTTGTGTGAGTAAGGCAGTGCTTACTTTGTGTGACTAGAACACCTTGAGTTTCACAGGGCTGAGGATTTTGTTGTTTTTTTTTTCTGAGACTGGATGCTCCATTTAAATGGTTCTAAGAACCCCTGTCTGCAAAATGGCCCCACACTGGATTGAATTCTACGGAAGCAGCACCCCTGTCTTCTTAAATCACAAACTTATTTCCATGAAAAATTAGAAAATGTTTAAGCCATAAAATTCATCTCTATTGCTCTACTCTTCTTTAAGGGGACTTCTTTGTTTCTTTCTTTACTTGAATCTACTTTAGGTACTGAAATCCCTGGGTGGTGAATAGCTCCTTAGCTATGGAAATAAAAATATTACTCAGAGCTTCTCTTCTGTTGTTTCAATTTCTTTCTTAAAAAATAATTTTTGTTGAGCTGTCATTGACATACCATAGACTGCACATATTTGAATTCACACTTCGATAATTTTTTTTTTTTTTTTTTTGAGACAGAGTCTTACTCTGTCTCCCAGGCTAGAGTGCAGTGGCACGATCTCGGCTCACTGCAACCTCTGACTCCCGGGTTCAAGCGATTCTCCCGCCTCAGCCTCCCGAGTAGCTGGGATTAAAGGTGCATGCCACCACACCTGGCTAATTTTTGTATTTTTAGTAAAGATGGGGTTTCACCATATCGGCCCAGCTGGTCTCGAACTCCTGACCTTGTGATCCACCCACCTTGGCCTCCCAAAGTGCTGGGATTACAGGCGTGAGCCACTGCACTCGGCTGATAAGTTTTGACGTATTATATACCTGTGACACCATCTCTATAGTTAAGAGAGTGAATATACCTATCACCCAGAAAATGTCCTTGTGCCCCTTTGTAACCAGTCCCATTTACCCTTCCTTGTTCAGGCAACCACTGATCTGCTTTCTGTCATTATATATTAGTTTGTATTTTCTACAATATTCTATAAGTGAAATTCTACGTGTATTTTCTTCTTGTCTGCCTTCTTTCAACCATGAAATTCATCCATCGTTTTGTGTGTACTGCTATTTTGTTCCTTTCTATTGTATGAATATACCACAGTTTGCTTATCTGTTTACTTGTAGGTGAACATTTGGGTTATTTGTGGCTTTTGAATATTACTCATAAAGCTGCTATGAACATTCACGTTTGGGTCTTTGTGTGGACGTATGTTTTCAGTTCTCTTGGGTAAGTAGCTGGGAGTGGAATGGCTGTAACTCTTAACATTCAATAGTAAGAGAATGAACAACCCAATTAAGCAACAAAGACAAATTATTTTAACAAAGTGAAGTCGCTAAAAGAAGTTGAAAAACAGAAGAGAAAAAGGGACAAATTATTTGAACAGACACTTCAGCAAGAAGACACAGAGATAGCAAATAAGCACATGAAAAGGCTCAACATCATTTATCACTGAGAAAATATAAATTAAAACCACAGTGTAATTTAAAAATAGTATACATTGGAGTCACTAGAAGGAAAAAGATTGTTATATCTAGAGTGGACAAAGATTTAGAGGAATGGAACTCCAGTGGTAAGGTAAAATGGTACAATCACTTTCGAAAATAGTTTGGCAGTTTTTTTTTTTTTTTTTTGAGATGGAGTCTTGCTCTGTCGCCCAGGCTGGAGTGCAGTGGCACGATCTTGGCTCACTGCAACCTCTGCCTCCCGGGTTCAAGCGAGTCTCCCACCTCAGCCTCCCGAGTAGCTGGGATTACAGGTGCCCACCACCATGCCCAGCTGATTTTTGTATTTTTAGTAAAGGCAGGGTTTCACCATGTTGGCCAGGCTGGTCTTGAACTCCTGACCTCAGGTCATCCACCCACCTTGACCTTCCGAAGTGCTGGGATTACAGGCGTGAGCCACCGTGCCTGGCTGGCAGTTTTTTAAAAAGCTGTTACACATACGCTTACCTTATAACTGTGTTGCTTTTGAATTCCTTTCTTCTTTCTTTCTTTTTTTTTGGTATATCTTTGAAATGGGCCTTATTTTCTTTCTTCTTAGTTTACCTCCTTTTTTTTCCTATAATTAGAAACAAAGGAAGGGCAAAAGTCCCTTTCTTCCCGTTCTTTGGGTGTGTTCTCCAATTTAAATGAAGATATTTCTTCTCACTTAGCCCACTCTGTCTTCAAGTTTTCTTTCCTCTCTATGCAATTTTGTCCAAAATCTATTTAATGGGTAAATCCAAAAGCAAGCTGCCAAGAAGTATTCTATCTTTGAGGTAGATGCCTGCTAGACTCTGAGACCACACCGCCTGTTCAAATCCCAGCTGAGCACTTACTGGTTGTGCTAACATGAGCAAATTGCTTCATCCCTTGACCTCATTCTCTGCATCAGTAATTTGGAGACAAGAGCATCTCCTTCATAAGACTTTTGTGAGGGTTAAATAAATTAATCTATGTAGAGCATCAGTACTTAGAGCATTGCCTAATCTCTAATAAGTGTAATTATATGTATGCTACCTTAAAGAAAACTCCAGGTTAATAATTCCCACACATGGCTTCTTTAATAAATATATTTCCAATATATTTATGGACATTCTTTTGGAGGAGCTGCATGTTTCCCAAATGTGTATCCTCAACCACTTCATCAGAACATTTGCTGTTTTGAAGGAATTAGGAGATATTTGCCTTCCAGTGACCCAGAGAGTGGTGACAGTGTAAGACAGTAAAAAGAGCACTTGCTTGGTTTGGCTTCTTCTCTGACATCTTATTAGCAGACCAGAGAAACTGTTCAGTGCAGGGGCTCTGGGATCAAGGCTCATCTGGGTTCAAGTCCTGGCTTTGCCACTGTGCGATTTGAGCAAGTGCATAACCTTATTGAGCCTCTACTTTTTCGTCTGTGGAATGGGGATAATAATATTACTCACCTCACAGGGAAGTTATGAGGGTTGGAGAATTAGCATGTGTAAACTTCTCAGCATATGGGCTGGTTATCTGTCATGATTAGTGCTTTGCCAGGTAACTCTAACAGTGGAGCTTCATCAGTAAATGGAGTGTGTTGAACTGAATGGTAGCTATCAATCCTGATTAGCTTAAAGAGAGAGGAAATGGTCGCTAGGAACACCAACTCAGTATAGGTACTAGAAATGTGAGGAAAACCAATTTAGTTATTAAACTCTGCAAAGGGACCCCCATGTAAACAGCACATTGTTTACACACACATGGGTGAAAGGTAAACCACATCCCAGACCCCAGGTCAGGCCTATTGGTCAAAAAGAAATAGGTCTCATGTTCACAAACTGCCTTTGGTAATTTAAAGACAATATCCCCCAGCTTCTGCTCCACCCTTCTGCTACTTTTAATCCATCCAATCATTTAGCAAATATTGATGGAGTATGGGAAGAGTTCTAGGTTATTTGAGAGACAGGAATAAAAATTAAATGCAGTGAGTGGGAAGCATTGAAATCTGATAGTTACATGGGAGTGATGGGGACCATCTAAGGACAGATGAAGAGCTGAGTGTGAGAAGAGGATGATTTCCAAATAAGAGGCTCAGTGAAGCTGTAAGGAGGAAGTGGCATTTATGTTTCGGACATATAGGAATGGGGAGAAAGGACCTTCTGCCCTTAGGGGACTATTTAAATATATGAAAGTTGTTAATGAGTGGGAAGTTTGGCTGGAAAGAAAGGGTGCAAACATGACAGCATGGAAAGACAGAGAAAAGAAAATCATTGCTATTGTAAGCTCTCAGAAAACAATACCCCATAATGAAGACTCAGAAGTAGCCTCAGAAGTAAAAGTTTTTCTCTAACCTCCTCCTGCCTTCCTGTGTCGGGTGGCTGGACCTTCATTCTTCCCCAAGGTTAGCTGTAGAAACTACAATACCTCTTCCCTAAGGCGGGTCATGGAAACCAGAACCTTTTTCTCCAAAGCCAGCCATAAAACCTAAACCATGACTCCACCTTTCTGTGTAAGAGTCGGCCATAAATAAATTCTCAGGTCTACTTTGTTTGATTGCAGGTCATAAGAACTCCATTCTAGAGAGAGAGAGAGACAGAGCACTTCCTCATACCCAGGAGGAAGGAATTGCTGCACAGAGAGGCCAAATATGATCTAAACAGACAGGCCTTGCTGGGTTTCCCCATTGTCCATTAGCATGAGATCATACCATTTTTTTTTAATTTTAAATTTTTATTCTTATGGAGTGCTTCACTAATTTGCATGCCATCCTGGTAAAGGGGCCATGCTAATTTCCTCTATATTGTTCCAATTTTAGTATACGTGCTGCCAAAGCAAGCGACCATACCTTTTTTGTCCAATCGTATTTCTACATGACTGTCCATACTTTGCTGAACCTAAACATAAAAATGAACCTTTTGCTTGTATCTTTGGGTCTTCATTTGGAAGGCTCCCATGTCATGTAAAACTATGATCAAATACATTTCTATTCCTTTCCTCCTAATTGTCTGCCTTTTGTCAGCTGATTTTCAGTGAACTTTCAGAGGATGAAGGAGAAGTTTTCCCCTGTCATCCACACTATAACCTTCTTATTTTGTGTTAGATCTAAAGAGGGGTAGACAGGTGTTTATTGTCTGAGTCTCTCAACTTTTGTGAGCGTTTGAAATATTTCATTTATTACTGCAGGTTGAAGTTCAGGCTAAGAATTACCTCTGTTGATTTCAGCCTGAGATCTGTCTAGCGAAAACAAGACTGAGAAAAATGTCTTCTCCGTATCATTCAAGAGGTCGCAGAGAGCAAAAGCTGCCTTTTCCCCAATTCCAAACTGACCTCAACTCTGTCTCTCATTCCACAACGTACTCTTTGTTAGCATTTCTAACTTGTGCTGTCTGTTACTAAAGGAAGGTTCTCCCCCGAATGCAGCATCTTGTATACATATTACATTATTTTTAGTCATAGTGTATTTGTGAATCTTAATGATTACACCTAGATTTAAATTTTTCTTATTCTTATTTCTCACTCTATGCATAAACACCCAGACACCCCAGGCACACGCACACATGCAGACTTTTATTTTTTTACCTAAAATCTGCAACCTTCTTCCAAGAATTCCAACATCTTAAATAATGTTCACATGAACCTCAGGAATCATCCAACTTCAGAAAATTCTGCTCAACACCCCTCTGAAGGCCAGTTATTTCAAAGGCATCTCTTCTATCTTAATGTGGAAAGGACTTAGGGAATAATATTGTCTTGGCTCTTTCACACTGATTCACGGTGTTCCCATGATATTTACCAGTTCCTTAATCCCAGAACTAGTGTGAGCATTATCTGAGGGATTACAGTTGGATGTAGTTGTGGAAAAATTCTGCTGACAGTGAGGTTGTTTCAGTGGGAGTAATTAAGAAGTCACTCAGACACATATACTTAGGAACACACATTTTGTCTAGAGCCTAAAATTTTCCAGAGGCAACTGAAAGAGTGAATTCCCTTTATCTTCTGGCTCCAAAAGGAAGAAAGGTTGTGTTGAAATATGTCAAGCTGTATTCCTGAGAAAGTCCAAAAAATGCTGTTCTTGGTGATCAGAGGGCACCCTTCCATGAGTGCCCATGGTGCAGAGAAACTTGGAGCTGACGAGGGGACTGGACTCACTGCCTGGTCTTCCATCCTATTCTATATCCAAGTCTAACAACTTACACAAAGAGAACTGGAAAGGGAACGTTTAGTAACAAACAGCACAGGGGCATGCAAGTTTTGGGGAAGGCTCATCCCTTCTCCAGATCTCAACACCTACTTTACTGACTGGGAATCCCCAGTTTGGGAAGAGGTTGAAGCAGGCACAGGACAGAGTAGCATGGTTGACTGTCTATACTAAGAAAAATAAAGTCAAATGAAACGAGACACCAAGATGGCCACACAGTGAGAAATGTGATTCTATTCAATAGCTAGCTTCATTGTTTGACCATCTTTAAGATCTATAGCTTTAAGCTTCTGAAAATGGAATATTGGCCATAATTGCTCCCATTGTTTCCCTTGTTTTTGATGACCTTGACAGTACTGAAGAGTCCTTGTCAAGTATTGTATAGAACAGGGGTCCCCAACCACCAGGCCATGAACTGTTACCAGCTCTTGGCCTGTTAGAAACCAGGTCACATAGCAGGAGGTGAGTGGGGGGCAAGCAAGTGAGAGAAGCATCCTTTGTATTTACAGCCACTCCTCACTGCTGGCATTACCGACTGAGCTCCACCTCCTGTCAGATCAGTGGGGGCATTAGATTCTTATAGGAGTGGGAAAACTACTATGAACTCTGCATGTGAGGGATCTAGGTTGCATGCTCCTTATGACTCTAATGCCTGATGATCTGTCACTGTCTCCCATCACCCCAGATGGGGCCATCTAGTTGCAGGAAAACAAGCCCTGGGCTACCAATGATTCTACATTATGGTGAGTTGTATAATTATTTCATTATATATTACATGTAATAGTAATAAAGTGCACGATATATGTAATGCACATGAAATATCCCAAAACCATCCCCACCACCTTCATCTGTGGAAAAATTATCCTCTGAGAAACCAGCCCGTAATGCCAAAAAGGTTGGGGACTGCTGTTATACAATGTTCTTCAATTTGGCTGGTCCTGATGATTTTCTCATGGTTAGACGGGGTTGCAGATATCTGGGAGAAAGAACACAGAGGCCAAATGCCACTCTCATCACATCATATCAAAGGGTATGTCTTAGTCTGTTTTTGCACTGCTGATAAAGACATACCAGAGACTGGGTACTTATAAAGGAAGGAGGTTTAATTGACTCACAGTTCCACATGGCTGGGGAAACCTCACAATCATGGCGGAAGGCAAGGAGGAGCAAGTCATGTCTTGCGGTGGCAGGGAAGAGAGAATGAGAACCAAGAAAGAGGGGAAACCCTTTATAAAACCATATGATTTCGTGAGACTTACTCACTACCATGAGAACAGTATGGGGGAAACCACCCTTATGATTCAATTATCTCCCACCAAATCCCTCCCACAACACATGGGAATTATGGGAGCTACAATTCAAGACGAGATTTGGGTGAGGACATAGTCAAACCATATTAGGGTACGTGCCATTAACATGATTGGTCACTGATGATGTTAACTTCGAAACCCGGCTGAGGTAGTCTTTGTCAGGTTTCTCCAGGATTTAAAAAAACTGTACTTTTTTGGAGAGAGGAGATAACCACTTATAACTCACACTTAGAGAGTTGGGGCTGGGTGTGGTGGCTTGTGCCTGTAGTTCCAGCAATTTGGGAGGCCAAGGCAGGAGATTGCTTGAACCCAGGAGTTTGAGACCAGTCTGGGAAACATGGTGAAACCCTGTCTCTACTAAATATACATCAATTAACTGGGCATGATGGCACCTGCCTATAGTCCCAGCTACTTGTGGGGCTGAGGTGGGAGGTTCGCCTGAGCCTAGGAGGTTGAGGCTGCAGTAAGCCAAGACGCACTACCACCCTCCAGCCTGGGCAACAGAATGAGACCATGTCTCAGTTAAAAAAAAAAAAGAAAAAGAATTGGAATCATGCTCCATGTCCTTGAGGGCAGAGAATCTACATACATTATTTGGAATTGTTCTGCATGCAAGACTTGTCTATTATCCTTCATTTATTTATTTATCTAATTATTTATTTATGATTGGGTTCATGGATATTTATTTTATACTTTGGATTATAATCCATGACTACTTGATGTATTTTGTTGTTCCAACTTTGGTTGTGGGGAGCTCTTTCAGTTGACTCCTGTGCCCCTTTGACATACTTCCACCGTTTTGCTTTTTAAACACTTCCTTGTTTTTTGGTGCTAAAAGATGCTCCAGGCTTATATTGTATATTCCCTGCCCCAGTCCTAAAATCAGTCATTTCTCCAAGAAATACTGCTGCCTTTGTTAAAAAATAATATTTATTAAGTGATTTGAAAATATAAATAAAGAACACAATACATGGTACCAACCAAAGAAAACAAAACAAAAACCTGACTTTTTACATTATTGATTATTTCCAGGTACAGCATTTATTCATGAATATACAAAGTTAATTTAATTTTAATTAATTTATTTTCCCAGCTTTGATTACCTGGATGCTTTCTGGGAAGCATGAGTCCGTAAGAAGATTCCACAGCTACATTGACTCCTACAATGGGACTAAAAGAGGTTAACCTTTGGCTTCTGCTGGGAAATAAGTTTCTATTCTTGCAATCCCATGCATGCAGGATGAGTCTGAAGTGTGACACATAAGTACTGAAAGGAGATATTGGATCTGAAGGGATCATTCAATGGCCTGATGACCAAATTGGATGATGGGAGTTCTCATGGGATATGTAGCAGTCAGGAAACCCATGTTGGGTTCATCTGCAAATCGTGCCAACTTGACCTTCAAATTTTTTCAAACTTCTCACCATGACCACCATTACCATTCTAAGTCATGTCTCCATTCTTTCTCTCATGGGGCTATTGTAGTAGGCTCTGAATGGCTCCCCAGTTTTTGTCCTTACCCCTCTTCTGCTCCTCAAAGACCTCCAGATGTGTCACAGCTTACTCAGTGTGAAAGCTAAAAGTTTTGCAGCAGTCCACAAAGTTGCGATGACCTGGCCCCATGACCCTACCATCTCTCTGAACTCAACTGCAGGCACTTCCTCTCTCTTACTTGCTTCTTCTCACTTAGTCCCAAGGGCCTCCTTGCTGTTTCTTGGACCTTGTGTACACATCCCTATCTCAGGGCCTTTGCATATCTGATTTGTGAACTGAGATTTGTATACCGACATACACATTTTGCTAGTTTCAACAAATTTAAGATATCTAGGATCTACCTTCAGAAATGGGTGAAAGAAAAAACAAAAGAATAACTCCCAGCAGCTGTAATAGCACATTAAATAAACAAATAAAAACCAACTGGATATATTGCATAATATTTTCCATTTTATTATTCTAGCTTTTTGAATAAGTATGTACAGTCTGAAGCGGCTTCCAAGATTTCAGTCCTTTTTAGAAAGTCATGTCTTCAGAGAGTAAAAATGAATTATTTTCTTAACAATACCTTCCAATGATTTGAATGCCAGAAATGAGTGAGAGGTGATAGTCCTTCACTGAATGTTTTAATTCAGTAATTTTCAGTAGTGTTTATTATATTATACTTGTGCCAGGTGTTGGGGATATGACAATAAATAAAGCATAATCCTACTGGGGGAGATTGGGAGAAATTGAATCTCCCAATTCCCAGGGAATTGAAACAAGGTCCCAAGTTCTTTGCTACAGCCAAGCACAGGCTACTGAGGGAATGTCCTGGAGTGGGGGCCAGCAGACCTGGGATTCAGGGGAAGATCAAGTTAGAACTATGTTCAAGGTTATAGAGGTCACAATATGTGAGGTCATGTTCTAACTCAAGCTGTGCTGATCCAAGCACCTGCTGTCAGCTACGGGTAGGTGGGCTTTAGATTAAAAAATCTAGCAGTGATATTTATTTGGTTCATATTATAGGATTGGAGGAGGAACTTAACTTGGATGTGATTTCTTTAATTAGGATATGAAGTCTCCATGAAAGATCTTACGGAATCCTAATGCCCAAGCTGCATCATATTTCTAATGTGTGTCTCAGCTCCCTCCCTGGCAGTAGTACAAGATTGTAGTGGAAATGTCTGAGTGTATTTTGATTTCATTTCCTTTAGTTTTTCCAAGGCTGTATTGCAAAAACAATATACACCTCTCCCGCTAACAATTTTATCTCTGTACTTTCTCCTGTGACACAGAACCAATCTTTTTTACATTATTATGACCTGCTAATCAGAATATTTGAAAGTCACGTGTTTCTTATTAGTAGACTAAAAGATAATTAGCAATCAATTAGTGAGTAGAATGTATTTGCTGGGCAAGCATTTTCAAAAGTGGTGAGAAGGAGGGAAGTATTGGTCTATTTCCTATCAGGTCAGAGTCTTCTCTTCAGTCTCCTCATGGCTGACTTCATCTCATGGTTTCTCAGAGTGTAGATCAAGGGGTTGAGCAGAGGGGAGATGATACTGAAGGTGACAGAGATGGCCTTATCTGTGGGGAGGGCAGTGAAGGGCCGGGCATAGACATAGATGCAGGGCACGAAATGCAGGGTCACCACAGTGATGTGGGAGGTGCAGGTAGAGATGGCTTTCCTCCTGCCCTCTCCTGATTGAGACTTGAGTAATGATAATATGACCATGTAGGACACCAGAAGCAGGAAAAACCACAGTGTGGTGAGCAGTCCATTGTTGGAAATCATTAGTAGCTCAAGTACGAAAATGTCTGTATGGGCCAGTTTGAGGACCTGGGGGACATCACAGTAGAAAGTGTCAAGAACATCGCGTCCACAGAAAGGTAGTGGGAGCAACAGGGAAATCTGCACGATGGAGTGGACAAAGCCCCCCACCCAGGCAGCCACTATGAGCCCAATGCAACGGTCTCTACTCACGATGGTCGCATAATGCAGGGGCTTGGAGATTGCCACATATCGATCCAATGCCATCACTGACAGAGAAAATACGTCCACCCCTCCAATAAGGTGGAAGAGAAACATCTGAGTGAAGCAACTATTGAAGGAGATGGTCTTTCTTTCAGACAGAAGGTCCACCAGAACCTTGGGTGCTGTGATGGAGGAGAAGCAGATATCGGCAATAGATAAATTACGGAGCAAAAAATACATGGGCGTGTGAAGACGAGATTCACAGGTGACAGTAACCACGATGAGGAGGTTTCCCAGTAGAGTCGTCACATACACCAAGAGTAGAAAAAGAAATACGACCAAGCTCGCTTCCCAATTCTGGGTCAGGCCAAGGAAAATAAATTCTTTTACCCTGGTGCAGTTTTTCATCTCCATTGAATCATCCTCTTTATTCTCTTTGGTTTTAAACCATGTCATATGAAAGCACTGGGAGATTTATTTTGTTTTCTTCCTAAACACCTAGAATTTAGTGCAGAAACTTCCCATGTGGTTGTAGTTTTTGCAATTTGTTGCATTGTTCACGTTTTTCAGATTAACAGTTAGTTTGGTGATAAAATCAAATTATCATATGCAAAGTCATTCAATAATTCTTCTCATATAGAACTATTTTGGGAAAGAAAATATGTTAAGTAGTGACATACTGTATTTTAAAAAATCAATTACCCAAGTTTAATTTGATGTTTTTGGTAAAAACTCCCAATGTAATAAATCTTTCCTCTCTTTATTCTGCTTTAAGGAAATCTTTTCATCTCTTCTTGTCACTTATACTGCTTTGGAGGTCAAAAGTTCTGGCTTTCTCAAAAGACAGAAGTGAAAGTACTAGTTTTTTTTTTTTATGTTGTGGCTGCTCCTGGTTTATGGTCACTATTATTATTATCAGTTTTTTTTTTTTTTTTTTTTTTTTTTTGCCCTGTACAGGAATACATTTTGATAGGAACCAACAGAAGTTTTGAAAATCTGAAAGGTGATTTATTTTTTTCCCCAAAGGAAGAATTTCCCTGCTGAGAGAGGCAGTGGGATGTAGTGAAGAGAGCTCTGGACTGGGGAGATTGGAGCACTGGTTCCATTTGGTCCTTATTCTGCCATCAACTAGCTGAATGCCTCGGGCTCTAACTCCTCCACTGTGCCTTGTGTCAGACGGATTCTGCGTGTTTAATACCAGTTCGAGTCAGCAGGGAGGAGTAGCAATCTGAGTCAAGGGAAAGATTCACTTGAGAGAAGACAAGATTGAGTGAGGCAACATAGGGAGACCCTATCACTACAAAACATAAAAAATTAGCCATGCGTGGTGGCACACACCTCTGGTCCCAGCTACTTAGGACGCTGAAGTGGGAGGATCACTTGAGCCCCGGAAGTCCAGGCTGAAGTGAGCCATGATTGCACCCGGCACTCCAGCCTGGGTGACAGAGTGAGACCTTTTCTCAGAAAAAAGAAAAGTAGACTGAGTGACGGTATAGACCCTGGGGTCTGAATGTTGATGCCCAATTTCAGGCTTTGTCGAAAGGTCTAACCTCCTGTCCTGTTTTTCCTTCCCCTTTCCTGTCTTCACCAACAGTAGATCCTGTTTTCACCAACTGCATGTGGCTAGGAGAAAATCAGCTGGAGAGTTGATGTCCCTGCAGTCTCCATACCCCAAGAGTTAACGTGCCTTGTGAATTATTCTTTTATGTATTCCTATAAAGAAGGTTTCCTAAAAAAAATCTCTCCCCACAGATAAAGAAATGATCTTCAGAAAGGTGGGCTCATTTTCTCAAACTCACAGCAGTAGTAAGTGGTGGAACTGAACTTCGGATGTGATTCTGTTTACCTCCAAAGCTTACAACATGACGTGTGTTGCAACATATGATCATTGTTTAAGCATTCAGTTGATCAGTTATTTCTTCCCATTTACTTTAGGGTAAAGGTGGCAGAAAAACAGTCTCAGAAGCACTGTTTAAAAAAATTATAACATTTTCAGGTGAGTTTGGATCAGCATAGGTTCAGCCCAATATTCCACACCTCTGCAGCACCTCCGATAAGACTGTGTTGCAGAAATTGATGTCATTAAAATGGAACCTGACTCTTTAATGTTGGATTTGATTACATTCCTGACCCTCCATTTATTAGGCCAGTGAGAAGGCTTTCGTTTAGCCAATGAATCCTTCAGTCCTTTGGCACACATTTTGTAATCCTTACAGTGTGGCTGGGATTCTGCTAGTACCAGCAGTATACATATGACCACAGCAAAGTTCTTACTCTGGAGCAATTTTCGCTCTGATGGAAAATATAAACATGTAAGTGCATAATCACACATGGGAGATGAGGCTGGTACCAATATAGTGCTGTGGAAGCACGGCAGTGCTCTAACTGAGACTAGTGCAGGAAGCCTTCCTAGAGGAGGGGAAGTTTTCCTTCAATTTAGATGAATTTCCAGGAAACAAAAGCAAGATGTATCATGCAAAGGAAACAGCCTGTAAAATGTCAGTCAGTGGTGAAGATGATATGCTTGTACAGAGAACACTGGAAAATGCAGTGTGGTTGGCACAGAGGGAGGAAGTGTGGAATGGAAGGAGATTTTTGTTAGTAACAGAAACCTCATTAATAAAAGCTTTATTATTACATTCAATGATGCCTAGGTATTCTTTGGTTTGTGAATGAATGGTTTAAGCCTACTGAGCTTCTTGTTCTCCTAATCATGATAGGAAAGCCTGAAATGTTCATCCATGGTGGGTAGGGACAATGTCCTTTGACTTCTCCTTCTTTTTTTTTTTTGTTTTTTATTTTGAGACGGAGTCTGGCTGTGTCGCCCAGACTGGAGTGCAGTGGCGCGATCCCTGCTCACTTCAAGCTCCACCTCCCGGGTTCACGTCATTCTCCTGCCTCAGCCTCCCAAGTAGCTGGGACTATAGGGGTCTGCCACCACGCCCGGCTAATTTTCTGTATTTTGAGCAGAGATGGGGTTTCATCGTGTTAGCCAGGATGGTCTCGATCTCCTGACCTCATGATCCGCCCGCCTTGGCCTCCCAAAGTGCTGGGATTACAGGCGTGAGCCACCGTGCCCGGCCCTTTTGACTTCTTTACTCCTCAACTCTGATCCATGCACTTCTAGTATTACATGGAGTGGCCTGTTATGGAAAGTGGTGATGAAAGGTTATGGATCTTGCTTGAGTGTTGGGGTGAGAAAAAGAGAGTGACCCCCTTCTGGGAGGCAGCTGATACTATACCATCACGCTTTCTTCTGCTCTATCCCTGTTTGGACCAAAGCTTAGAGGGTGGAGGGATCACACAGCAATGAAAGACACTGTCATCTTTAGAATAATGCCTATGTTTATAAGCTGTCATTGGTCATTTGAAATAAATTTTATAATTATTATTACTCGCGCCACCTTATACATAGCCTGTGGACATTTATCACAATCTTCAAATTATACAAATAAGTTGGGCCACATTTCTAAAGTGTTTACAGACCAATAGAAATGGAAAATTTATGCAAATAAGTGAACATGGTACATGATAAAAAGTGAGATGTGTTGTAAGAGATTTGGGTGGCACAGCACATATGGTAGGAGATATGATCATTTCTGGCAGTAACAAAATCCATTATTTGAGTCATTTGTATATGTGAAGTGGTATAAAAACTTGATTTATTTAATTCTCACCACCACCCATTAGGTAAGTCTGCACTAGTGTAAATCTTGTCTTTCTTATGGAATATAGCATGAACCTTTGTTGGGTGAAGAAAGACCGTATGAAATGGAAGGTATGGAAACAGAATGGAAGATACAATATTTTATTTTTTCCCAAAGTTTAGTCATTATAGGTTGAAACTTTGTATTGGGAAAGCATTTGAAAAAGTCTTTCTGAAGGTAAGCATTTGGCAGAAAGCGGTTCTGGAAACCCTTTTTGCATTGACCTTAGACTAAGGGGGGCCTCACGCATAAGCAATTCAAAGGGTCACAGCGAATGCATGATGCCTCCTCTCACACCAAGTGGATCATGTTTCCAGCATCTCTCTTAACACAGTATCAACTTTTCCAGTATTTAACACCCACCTTTGTTGTTTCTGTCATTGAGATGATTAAGTCTGAAGCACTTGGTATACCTGGAAAATATTCAAAGTAAAATTAGTCATACATAATCAATAACAACGTCTCAATTTCACTAGGCATAACCTTAATTCTACCTAGAAGTTTGTCTTTACCTAGTTCCTTTGATCCCAAAACTCAAACTACAAATTGGATGCTATTAGGTACAGTGCGTAACAGAAGACTACTGACATTGATTCTTGAAAATCTTGCCTAAAGATTAAGCCCTTTGCAATGCTAAATATCTCAGTGTCTTTGCCCCACTTTTGGAGAGAAAAGTCAGACTCAAAGAATCACATCTATAAAAGTTCTTCCATTGTGTCCTTGACTTATGTTCAAACCTCTGAGGCTTATGCTTAATTTATGAATTGGAAAGAGAATGTTATTGGACAAAAGAGAAGTCAAGTGGCTGATTTTGCTGTTGGTGATGGAGTTTCAATGGGAGTTATTAAAGCGTTGCCAAAGCATACCATGTATACATAGACACATCTGGGTACATTTTGGTTGATGTCCAAATTCTCTAGAGGCAATAGAGGAAACCCATCTCCTTAACCACAGTTTATTCAGAACTTTGTTAATACATGCCAAATGCTATGCCAGAGAGGCTTGGAGTCCAATTTTCACAGCTTGGAAGGCTCAGAGGACATCATCTACCTGTGGGTTCCAACTAGATTGCCAAAAACCTGGGAGAACTGGACCTCAAGTAATTTGTTACCAGTCTAGTTTCTAATTAAACTCAGAATGAATATAGCCCCATGATGTATTTTTTTGTTTTACACACACACACACACACACACACACACACACACACACACACTTACTGTCCATCTCATTTGAGTATGACCATGATGTTTTAATAAATGTCCATATAAACATATACAACTTAAGTGATATTTGGGGAATATACATTTTCCTGTTTCCAACACCACTTATGTGAACTCTTTCAATTGGGAGACAGATGGGTCAGTGCAAGATAGTAAAACTGTTCACATAAATGCAATAATTATTTCAGCCTAACTCAATTTGTTGAAAGATTTGATTTTCCATAGAATCCACCTCCACTCTTTCCAGAATGACAATGAGTTTGAACTTGTGTTTTATTACATTTTTTTTTTTTTTTTTTTTTTTTTTGAGACGGAGTCTCGCTCTGTCACCCGGGCTGGAGTGCAGTGGCTGGATCTCGGCTCACTGCAAGCTCCGCCTCCCGGGTTTACGCCATTCTCCTGCCTCAGCCTCCCGAGTAGCTGGGACTACAGGCGCCCGCCACCTCGCCCGGCTAGTTTTTTGTATTTTTTAGTAGAGACGGGGTTTCACCGTGTTAGACAGGATGGTCTCGATCTCCTGACCTCGTGATCCGCCCATCTCGGCCTCCCAAAGTGCTGGGATTACAGGCTTGAGCCACCGCGCCCGGCCGTGTTTTATTACATTAAACTAGTCTACAAAGAACAGCATGAGACTGAACATGCATGTTGAGATAGAAAATGCTTGTTTTTTTTTTTTTTTCTTACCTTTTTCTGGGTCTTACTAACCTGGTTCTGGAGTAGTAGACTGAATGGACCTTTGTCTCCATACTCTTCTGTCTCGGTCATCAATGTCTGACTTGAGTCAGAAGCAGCAGGTACAAGGAAAGGAAGAGAATCACTTAATAAAAAGAACAAGAATGTACTTTACCTGCAAGCTTTATGGTGAATTGTGTTACATGTGTGGAGACTCCTGATTCAGACGTATTAAATGGGCAATGAGTCTGAGAGTGGTTGATGCCTTTCAATGAAGGTGAGGAGAATAATGAATTGGATCCAGACAAATGTGAATCTGTTTTGGAATTTTAGTACTGGGGAATAGAGCTTTAAGATTTAAAATTTAACTGGAAACAAGAATTAATATGTGAATAGGATGCAGTAATGGCATTCATGTGACACAGGGACTTAGTGATTATATAAGCTCTCTGGCATCTGTGATTTATATCAAATACACAGAAAAGTGTAAAAACCTGTTTACACCACAATTACTTCTCGAGAGTCTCTTTTATACCCAAGGAACTGAAAGTACAGCAGTGAATAAAACAGACCCAAATCCTGTCCTCCTGGAGCTACTATTCTAGTGGGATAGCCCAGGCAATAAATAAAGCAAATCAGTCAAATGTATAGAGTATGTTGGTGGTAAACAGAACAAAAACCACTAGGTAGGCAGTGAGATAGGTGGGAATGGATAGGAACTGAGTTTTATACAAGCATATTAAGGTGAGAGGCAGCATGTTTTTGGAACATCAAAAAGACCAGTGCTTAGCAGATGATGTTAAGATTATATAGAACGAGTAGTCCATTATGAGAATTTTATTTTTATTCTGAGTGAAATTGGAGGGTTTAAATAGAGCACTGACATAATCATACAGGATTGAAGCTGTATAAAAGACTGAGGCTTGCACTACAGCCTGGGCAACAAGAGCAAAACTCCGTCTCAAAAAAAAAAAAAAAAAGACTGACAAGAAGCATTGGAAACATATATACACCTCCCACCAAGATATATAGATATAGAGAGAACAGAATATATAACAAGATATTTATATTAGAACAGAAATTTTTTTATAATAGTCAAGAAAATAAATATATATATTCAAAAAATTTCATTTCTGTTCTAAAAAATCAATTTTATAGAATTATAATATAGAGGAACTCTTTTTTGTTCGGCTTTTTAAAAAAGTTTTTGAGATTCATCTGTTTTCTTGAATGTGTTAGTTACCCCTAATTATTGTGAATGGTATTCCATTGAATAGATATATCACAATTCATCTGTCCAGTTGACTGTTGATGGGCATTTGAGTTGTTTCTAGTTCCTAGCTATTACAAATAAATCTACTCTAAATATACTTGTTCAAGTCTTGTGGACATAGGTTTTTATTTCTCTTCAGTAAATACCTGGAGGTGTTAGGGCACTATATGGTAATGCATGTTTAACTTTATAAGAAACTGCCCAACTCTTTCGAAAAGTGATTGCAGCAATTGACAGATCTACCAGCAGTGTTGCAGTTGCTTCACGTTCTTCCCAACATTTGATATTGTTAGCATCATGAATTTTCATTATTCTCATGGGTATGTGGTAGTATCTCATTGTGGTGTTTTTCTTTTTTCTGACAGGGTCTCACTCTGTTGCTCGGGCTGGAGTGCAGTGGCGTGATTTTGGCTCACTGCAACCTCCAACCCCCTGGCTCAAGTGATCCTCCCAACACAGCTTCCCAAGCAGCTGGGACTACAGGCACATGCTACTATGCCCGACTAATTTTTGTATTTTTTTGTAGAGACAGGGTTTCGCCATATTGCCTAGGCTGGTCTTGAACTCCTGGATTCAAGTGATATGCCTGCCTAGACCTCCCAAAGTGTTAGGATTACAGGTGTGAACCACTGTATCTGGCCATGGTGTTAATTTTTATTTTCCTGACTACCAGTGATGTTGCACATTTTTAATGTACTTTTCATATAGTTTATTTTGATTTTGTGTCTATTCAAATTTGTTTCTATATTAATTTGTCTTAATTTGAGTTTTAGGATATATTTTGGATACAAGTCCTTTATTAGAAATATGTATTGCAAATAAATCTGCCCAGTCACAGCTTGTTTTAATTTTCTTGATATATTCTGAAGTACATAAATTTTATTTATTGTTTTATAGTCACTAAAACTCTTCCTTCTTTCCTTCCTTTCCTTTTTTTTTTTTGATGGAGTTTCACTCTTGTCACCCAGGCTGCAGTGCAGTGGCACTATCTTGGCTCACTGCAACCTCTGCCTCCCAGGTTCAAGTGATTCTCCTGCCTCAGCTTCCCAAGTAGCAGGGATTATAGGCACACGCCACCATGACTGGCTAATTTTTTTTTTTTTTTTTTTTTGTATTTTTAGTAGAGACAGGGTTTTACCATGCTGGCCAGGCTAGTCTCGAACTCCTGACCTCAGGTGATCCACCTGCCTTGGCCTCCTAAAGTGCTGGGATTACAGGCTTGAGCCACCATGCCTGGCCCAAAAAAGGAGTTTAAATTTTATTTTTTAGGCAATAAGAAACCATTAAAAAGCTAAAACTCATATTTCTTTATTCATCAGTTTTTTTTCACTAATCGAGTGCTTATTATGTGTGCATTTCGTGCTGCTCTCTCTGTTGGCCTCTGGCTCTACCAATAAAGAGCCAACAAAAACCTCTTTTTTTTTTTCCAGGAAGTGGACGTATTTAGTTTGTAGCCATCTATAACTTGCTGAAACTTAGAATTTTTGTTTTTTTGCATTAATTAATTCAACTGTATTTGGGTTTATTTCTGAGTTTTCCACTCTGTTCCACTGGTCTATGTGCTTATTTTTATACCAGTACCACACTGTTTTGGTGACTATGGCCTTATAGTGTAGTTTGAAATCAGGTAGTGTGATGCCTTCAGATTTTGTTCTTTTTGCTTCGTCTTGCTTTGGGTATGTGGGCTCTTTTTTGATTCCATATGAATTTTAGAATTTTTTTTTCTAATTTTGTGAAGAATGATGGTGGTATTTTGATGGGGATTGCATTCAATTTGTAGATTGCTTTGGGCAATATGGTCATTTTCACTATGTTGATTCTACCCATCCATCAGCATGGGATGTGTTTCCAATTGTTTGCATCATCTATGATTTCTTTCAGCAGTGTTTTGTAGTTTTGCCTGTAGAGGACTTTCAACTGCTTGGCTAAGTATATTCCTAAGAGTTTTATTTTTTTTGTAGCAATTGTAAAAGGGGTTGAGTTCTTGATTTGATTCTCTGCTTGGTCATTGCTATTGTATAGAAGAGCTACTGATTTGTGTACATTAATCTTATATCCGTAAACTTTGCTGTTTCTTTTATCAGTTCTAGGAGTTTCTGGAGGAGCCCTTAGGGTTTTTAAGGTAAAACATCATATTGTCAGCAAACAGTGAAAGTTCGACTTCCTCTTTACTGATTTGGATGCCCTTTATTTCTTTCTCTAGTCTGATTGCTCTGGCTAGGACTTCCAGTATTGTGTTGAAGAGGAGTGGTGAGAGTGGGCATCCTTGTCTTGTTCCAGTTCTCAGAGGGAATGCTTTCAACTTTTCCCCATTCAGTATTATGTTGGCTGTGGTTTGGTCATAGATGGCTATTATTACATTAAGGTATGTCCCTCATATGCTGACTTTGCTGAGAGTTTTAATCAGAAAGGGATGCTGGATTTTGTGAAATGTTTTTTTTTTTCTGTATCTGTTGAGATGATCATGTGGTTTTTGTTTTTAATTCTGTTTATGTGGTGTATCACATTTATTGAACTGCGTATGTCAAACCATCCCTGCATCCCTGGTATGAAATCCACTTGATCATGGTGGATTATCTTTTTGATATGTTGTTGGATTCGGTTAGCTAGTATTTTGTTAAGGATTTTAGTATCTATATTCATCAAGGATATCAGTCTGTAGTTTTCTTTTTTGATTGTGTCCTTTCCTGGTTTTGGTATTAGGGTGATGCTGGTTTCATAGAATGAGGGTTCTATGAAGAATTAGGGAGGGTTCCTTCTTTCTCTATCTTGTGGAATACTGTCAAAAGGATTGGTACCAATTCTTCTTTGAATGCCTGGTAGAATTAAGTTGTGAATCTGTCTGGTCCTGGACTTTTTTTTGTTGGTAATTTTAAAATTACCATTTCAATCTTGCTGCTTGTTACTGGTATTGGTCTGTTCAGGGTACCTAATTCTTCTTGATTTAAGCTGGAGGGTTGTATTTTTCCAGGAATTTACCCTTCTTTTCTAGGTTTTCTAGTTTATGTGCATAAAGGTGTTCATAGTATCCTTGAATGATCTTTCATATTTCAGTCGTGTCAGTTGCAATATCTCCTGTTTCGTTTCTTAGTGAGGTTATTTGGATTTTCTCTCTTCTTTTCTTGGTTAATCTTGCTAATGGTCTATCAATTTTATTTATCTTTTCAAAGAACCAGTAACCTTTTGTTGGTTTTGGATCAATTAAAGGAAAGTAAATTTCCTGTTAGGCTCAAGTGACATGTAGGAGACCACACAGCAAGGTAGTGGTGAAGTCAGTTTTTGACTTTCAGCCCAATACATTTTCCATTCACCACACTTCAATATATATATATTTTTCTGGAGTCTGACACCATAATCTCAATAATTTATAAAATTTATGATGGTGGCAGCATGACAAAAGTTAACTCAGGGGAAAATAGCCATACTCAGCGTAAGCATCTGCGTGAGTCATGTGGTACCATATTACAGATAGAAGGTCCCCAGTTCAGTGCACAGCTGGGAGGCATTGTGCTCTGGCTGCGGAAAAACAAGCTTTGGAAAGGTGATAACCTTAAAAAATCATGTGGATAAACAAACTCAAAACACACATTGCCTCTCACATGCTCCAGAGAATGTGACCCTTTGTTTCCTGAGTCTATTTCTTCCACGTGGGCACAGTGAACTCCACAGCATGTACTAATGGGGACGGCATTTCATCCCAGTGACATATACTGAGCTACCCACTTGGAAAGGCACCAGGACATTGTGCAAAATTAACTCTCCTAGGATTCCACTTTCTTTACTTCTCTCATTCTCTCTTCTCCATCCTCAGTTAAAGCCTGTCATCTTTTCTTAGATTATTGCAGGAATTCCCTAACTGGTCTCCTTTTCTTTGGTCTACATTCCTCTTACCTCATTCTCTTTGTTGTTTCCAGAAATGTCTTTATATCCTAAATGAGACCATGTTATTTCTTTGTTTAATTTTTAAATGGTGCCCTATTGCCTGAAAAATAAAGTTTAAACTCCTTTTTTTTGGATCAGGCGTAGTGGCCTAGGTGGGCAGATCACTTGAGGTCAGGAGTTTGAGACCAGCCTGGTCAACTTGGTGAAACCCAGTCTCTACTAAAAATACAAAAATTAGCTGGGCATGGCGGTGCGCACCTATAATCCCAGCTACTCAGGATGCTGAGGCAGGATAATTGCTTGAACTAGGGAGGTGGAGGTTACAGTAACTGAGATCGTACCATTGCACTCTAGCCTGGGTGACAGAGTGAGACTCTGTCTCAAAAAAAACAAAAACAAAAACAAAACAAAACACCAAAAAACCCCCAAACTCCTTTTTTTTTTTTTACATCCAAGACTTTTCTTCATCTTGGATATTATCTGGTGCCTTGTTTCCTTTGATTCTGGTTTCAGTGGCTCAAATATTATGCAAATTATTGTTTGCCTATGCTTTTTGGTCTACGTTCCTGTTGCTCCCTCTGCCTAGCATGTCCTTCCCATTCTCAGAATATCCCAACTATCTACCTTGACAAATCCCGGTCTTTCAACATTCAGGTTCATGGTATACTCTTTTGAGCACATGTTCCTAACACCCCTCACCCAGGTCCCTCCTTTGTGTCTCCACCATTCTTTGCCCTGACACCTATCATGGTTTATAGTATCTAATTTCTTATATGTCTGTCTCTCCTTAATTTAGTATAATTTTCCTATTAAGCCTCAAGTTCATCCTGTCTGCTCAATATTTTATTCATCCCAATGTTGTTAAAGCCTCACCTAGTCTGGGGCACATGTTAGGTGCTTATTAATGTTTTTTGCTTTAATGAATAAATCTAGTTGATAAATGCACATCGTGACTTATATGTATTGGCCTTTGAGTCTGAGTGAGTGAGAAGGATCTTGACAAACACAGGCTAATAAACTATGTTACTCTTTTTTTTTTTTCTTGAGACGGAGTTTCACTCTTGTCACCCAGGCTGGAGGGCAATGGCGTGATCTCAGCTCACTGCAACCTCCGCCTCCTGGGTTCAAGCAATTCTCCAGCCTCATCCTCCCGAGTACCCAAGGTTACAAGTGCACGCCACCACGCCCGGCTAATTTTTGTATTTTTAGTAGAGATGGGGTTTCACCATGTTGGCCAGGCTGGTCTCGAACTCCTGACTTTAGGTGATCCTCCCACCTTGGCCTCCCAAAGTGCTGGGATTACAGGCATGAGCCACTGTGCCCAGCCTATGTTGCTCATATCTTTGACTTGGTTTCAGGGATGCTAGGTAGAGATTCATGTTCTGATCCAGACCATGAAAAGATTCTGTGAGTTTGAGAAAGCCGCTTTGCCTCTTTGTGCCTCAGATCCTCAGTGGTGAAATGCTGCAGTGGTCTATGACAATGCAGTGTGGGATAATGTTAAGAGCTTTGGAGTAGGGCACGCCGGGGTTGGAATTCTGTCTCTTCCTACTTTGTTACCTTGGCAAGTCTTTTAGTTTTCTTTAGTTTACTCCTCTGGAAACTGGGAAGCGTAACACTTTGTTAGGTAGCATAAGGAGTAAACGAAGTAGTGTTTGTAAAATACCCGTCATTGAGTAGTAGGCATTTAGTTAACTTGGTTCCTTTCTGTTTCTCCTAAAACTGAATCTTTTTTTAAAATTAATTAATTTATTTTTTTATTATACTTTAAGTTCTAGGGCACGTGTGCACAACATGCAGGTTTGTTACATATGTATACATGTGCCATGTTGGTGTGCTGCACCCATTAACTTGTCATTTACATTAGGTATATCACCTAATGCTATCCCTCCCCTATCCCCCCACCCCATGACAGGCCCCGGTGTGTCATGTTCCCCTTCCTGTGTCCAAGTGATCTCATCGTTCAGTTGCCACCTATGAGTGAGAACATGTGGTGTTTGGATTTCTGTTCTTGCGATAGCTAAAACCAAATCTTTCCTGCCTATCATGAAAGGTTATTTATGAAGACATTTGCAAAATGTAAAATGCCATTCTGTGAAAGGACAGCTTCTCTTTGAATCCGCTTGCTTATTTTTGTTTCAGTGAACATGTGTGAATTGACTGAGTGGAACCAAGTCTTCAGCACTGGGTGAATGGGTTTGGGAATAAGGCTGTCTCCGAATCAAAGAGAAACAACACCCAGTGAGCCATGGGCAAAGTATGCATATGGAGCTGACTCTGAAACCTTCACAGTTGTTAAGGGAATTTGAGGTTAAAGTCATGTCTTTGTAAGGAAGCACCTATTTTGTAGAAAGAGCTTCATGATCCTCATGGGCAAACCCTAAACTGAAACAAAATCTGCTCCTTTCTTTTTCTTTTTTTATTTTATTTTACTTTAATTTATTTTTGGAGACAGAGTCTCATTCTGCTGCTCAGGCTGGAGTTCAGTGGTGTGATCTCTGCTCATGGCAACCTCAGGCTCCTGGGTTCAAGCAATTCTCATGCCTCAGCCTCCTGAGTAGCTGGGACTACAGGGGTGCGCTACCATGCTTGGCTAATTTTTTGTGTTTTTAGTAGAGATGGGATTTCACTATGTTGGCCAGGCTGGTCTTGAACACTCAACTGAGTTCAGGCAATCTGCTCATCTCAGCTTCCCAAAGGATCACAGATGTGAGCCACTGCCTGGTCTATTCTTTCTATCAAATACAAACTGCCTTCTCTTTTATTATGCTGACTCCATTGCTGTGGTTCCTTTTTATGAAGATATTACTTATTTCCCAATATTTAACATCCATTTTTTTTTTTGGTTTCCTGTTGCTAAAGTTTTCAACTATTTTTGCCGTATCTTATACACTTGACACGTTTTTCATGCTCATCATATTCATGCATAATCCATAATATCTCACACTCTGACAGTTCAATATTCTTACCTAAATCCTTCAGTGTCCAACTATGAATTTATACCATCTGAGACTGGGTAGCTGGGCCTCAGCATATACAATGGTGGGGAAATATGGCGCTTGAAGGTAAAGTCCTTCTGAAAATAAATCATACCAGATTTCAATGTCTTCTCTTCAGCCTTCATGTTGGAAAGAGGCGACTAAGAGAGCTACATCATTGTTGGCTCTTCTCCTTGGCTCAAAATGTCCTTGCTACGTGCACTAATGTCTCAGGCTCAGGCCTAATATGAGAATTAGCAAAGGAAATTTTATTGGATGTGAGTGTGGAAATAGAATGGGCATCCTTCTGGTAGTGTCAGAGTTCCAGAGGGAGTTATTAAACAGTTTCCAAGTTATTACTGCAAGCAAGTCCACACATATGCTCTCTCTCTCTCTCACACACACACACACACAGACACGCACAAGGATGCCCGCGTTTCTCTGCTTTCCAAATTCTTTCAAGGCCCCAGAACACATGGACATGAATCTACCTATTCTGTGATTCTCTGAGTTTTGGGGAAATATTGGTCTCTGGAAACATCTAGTGTCATATAATCATTCATACTCAATGAGAGCCTGACATGTGCAAAGAGACAATTCATTCTCAGGGGAGCAACAAAACTTACTTATTACAATGATGTATGGCGGCCCTTCAAAAGGCCTCAGTACACATAAATATATATAGTATATTTTTATATATATACTATATATATATATAAATTGTATTTATATATATATACAATTCACACATGTTCACTGAAACAAAAATAAGCAAGCGGATTCAAAGAGAAGCTGTCCTTTCACAGAATGGCATTTTACATTTTGCAAATGTCTTCATAAATAACCTTTCATGATAGGCAGGAAAGATTTGGTTTTAGCTATCGCAAGAACAGAAATCCAAACACCACATGTTCTCACTCATAGGTGGCAACTGAACGATGAGATCACTTGGACACAGGAAGGGGAACATGACACACCGGGGCCTGTCATGGGGTGGGGGGATAGGGGAGGGATAGCATTAGGTGATATACCTAATGTAAATGACAAGTTAATGGGTGCAGCACACCAACATGGCACATGTATACATATGTAACAAACCTGCATGTTGTGCACATGCGCCCTAGAACTTAAAGTATAATAAAAAAATAAATTAATTAATTTTAAAAAAAGATTCAGTTTTAGGAGAAACAGAAAGGAACCAAGTTAACTAAATGCCTACTACTCAATGACGGGTATTTTACAAACACTACTTGAGGAGTAATATATGCTCCTCATAAGGGAGCAATTAGGAAAAATAGCTAATAAAGCTCCCTGAGGGGGCTAATAATTTGTGTGTGTGTGTGTGTGGAAACAAGGTCTTGCTGTGTTGTCCAAGCTGGTCTCCAACTCCTGGGTTCAAATGATCCTCCTGCCATGCATAGCTGTAACTTTAGGCCCTTGGGGCTGCACGGTGAGCTGTTGCAGGGTCTTGGCTCATTATCTCTGTCTTGTAGGACTCAGGGAGGATCACAGATGTATGTCAACTACTAGGATCTTTGTGGCCAAATATTAATGCATTGTAACAGTTCGGTACTTTGCAAAACTTTTTTCAATGTGTTGCAATTTCTTGAGCTTCCTTACTTCTCTTGGATAATTTTTGAATGACTATTGAAGGCTGAAGGGTGGATTTGAGACGAGTATAGAGGAAGAAGGAGGATTCATTGTCTTTACATATCTACTCTCTTGGAATCCTTCCCTTGAGAGAGAGGTGGATTATAACACAGACCCAGTGGCTATTCCCAAATGACCCTGAATACAATGTGTTTCTCTCCTGGAACAAAAAGTGGGCCATGAAGGCATAAAATGTATTTATTAGACAGATTTTGTTTTCTTGAACCACCATGAGTTGTCTTGAATTGTCTACCCATACATAAATAAAAACTATGGTTTTATTCCAGTCACAAAAGCCCCAAGGGTAAAATGTAAAGAGTGTATAAAGAAGAAAAGGAAGTTCAGGTTAACATAAAGAAATTGTCTCTGCGCATATATGTACCAAACTGTATAAGCATCTTTTCAATTTCAGTTGGTAAATCAGTAGACTAGACCTGAGAACAGGAAATACTTGGTCCATGTATAAATTTGTCCATGTACATATTTGACTTACAATTTAAAATATTCCTTCCATTTCACTAATTGGTGAAATATACTTAAAATTCTGTACTTAAAATGTAAAATCAAGTGATTTTAATAATTGACTGTATATAGCATAGTCACCACAGAAAGCATATATGAAATAAATGTGTCTATATTCTGTGTATATACACATTTAGGAAGAGACGGATAGGTAATAGGGAAAGTTGATTGAATACTTGATTAATGCCAGGAGCAGTACTAACCTTCACGACTATCATCCTCACAGCATTGATCACATGTCATTCTTTTGACAACCTTGTGAGCAAGTAATGATATTTCCATATTATGGGTGCTGAAAGTGAGATACGTGTTGGTATGAGTCACAGATAACACCAAAAAGCATTTAGGGGATTGATTTCAACCTTATACTTCCTTCTTCTCCTGAGTCCACAAGCTCAATAGTTCACATTGTTTAATCTCATTTCTTCTTGTTTGTATACTCCCGCTAATAGAATCGAGTGGCTATGAAGATATACAATGAAGTGGTGGAAGAAGAGCTAGCTACCTGTTACTCTTAGGCTAGCATTTTGAGAAAACTAGATCAGATGGACTTCCACTCTCCATCTGACTGCTCACCCCCATTTTCTGCTCTCGGAAGGCCCAAGTCTCCTCTGCAGCCTCTGCATGGCTGACTTCATCTCTTGATTACTCAGGGAATAGATTAAGGGGTTCAGCATGGGGGTAATGATAGTGTTATTAATGGATATGGTTGTGTCCATGGGCAGCGTCATGAAGGGTCGGCAGTAGATGTAAACGCAAGGCACGAAGTGAAGAGTCACCACCAGGATGTGGGAAGTGCACGTGGAGAGGGCCTTGTTCCGCCCCTTCCCAGAGTGGGATCTCAGCATCACCAGAATGACAGTGTAGGAGCCCAGGAGCAGCAGGAACGAGAGCAGGGTCACCAGTCCATTGTTAGAGATCATGAGAAGCTCCAAAACAAAGGTGTCAGTGCAGGCCAGTTTTACCACCTGGGGCACATCACAGTAGAAGGCATCCAGCGTGTTGGGGCCACAGAAGGGGAGTGAAAGCATCAGAATTACCTGGACGATTGAATGCAAACCACCACCCACCCAAGATGCCACCACCAAGGCCACCCACACCTCTTTCCTCATCATGTTCACATAGTGCAGGGGCTTGGCGATTGCAAGGTATCTGTCATAGGCCATCACAGAGAGGAAAAATATATCTGCCCCACCAGCAAAGTGGAAGAAAAAGATCTGTGCCATGCAGCCATTGTAGGAGATGGTTTTCCTCTCTGATAAAAGATCCACCAGGAACTTGGGGACGGTGATAGATGAAAAAATGATGTCCAGGACTGATTTGTTCCTCAGGAGAAAGCACATAGGAGTGTGCAGGCGGGACTCACAGGTGACAGTGACCACAATGAATGCATTTCCCAGGACGGTTGCTACATACACAGCAAAGAAGACCACAAACAAGAAAAACTCCAGCTCTCGGGATCGAGTAAGTTCCAGGAAGAAAAACTCCTTTACATTAGTGTGGTTGATCTGGTCCATGACGGGGATGACTGTCTTCCAGATCCTACCTTGGGTGAAGATATATTAGAACTTGGATTATGGTGACGTGAGGTGGCAAAATCATTGATCACATACTGCTCTCAAGCATCGAGGTCATCATGACTACACAGAAAAACTGGGCCAGACTTCCCTTTGTGGTCTGGAAATTCTTCTTTCATATGGTTCTTCTTTCTTATTATAAATATCCTGGGTTGACAGGGAAAAACCATCACATGTCTGTATCCTCACTCTGATCAGAAAGAGATAGATGGACTGTGGCCATTCGCCTATGCTTTACCAAGGGCTTTCACCTGCAATAGCTCATCTTGATTTCGATTCTCATGAAGTTTCTGAAGAGTCTTTAGAACGATTATCTACATTTTATATATGAGGAAACTGAAGCTTTAGAGCAGTTAATGACTTACTCACATCTGCATAGTTGCAAAATTAGTGAATTGTAAATCGAGGATTCAAATCCAAATCATTTTCCTGACTTGAGAAAGATTCCCTCCTTGACCAAACATTGCTTAGGCTCCTCTGAGCCCTTTTCTTGACTATGACTTAATCTTGACCTTCGGTGTCTGTCTTTGCTGAGCCCAGTTTTAACAGGAATCTTGCCAAGTCAGTTTAATGAGAATTCCCCACCCTTGAAATCTAATCAAATTCCTCACTCGTTACCCTTTTACATATTTATTATTTTTAACCTCATCCCTCACCCTCGATATCTAAGTCCTTGTGTCTAAGTCCTTGGCCAGTCTTTAGCAAGAATTCTTTTATGCCAGTTTAGCAAGAACCACCCTACCTTTGATATCACTTCTTAGTAATTTTCAATCCACTGACCTCCCTCACTCTGCTCATTGCTTATAAATCTTCACTTGTCTTTGCTATATTTCAAGTTGAGTTCAATCTTTTTCTTCTATTGCAAGAGTTTTAAATGAAATCTATCTTCCTGTCTTTAATAATTGTCTGGTGAATAATTTTTCTTTAACACAACAGTCTCCATAGGTTTTTCCACTGTACCACTCTGAGAAATCACGGAGTCTGGGGCTTACTTTGGCTTACAAGAATTCTAGTGTGTATGTAAGGCTTAAACAGTTTATTAAGTAGCCTGACTACCTAATCCTCATCTCATCCCTTATAAAAAGAGAAGAGTCAGGCCCTCATAAGTACTCCTCTTTGGCACTCTGGGAAGCCTGGACCTTGCTATTGACACACAGGGCTCTTGGTAGAGTATAGAGCTACAATCATTATTAAGGGCATGTTTTAGTATCACAGAAAAACTGATCATTAGAGCGTCACAGGACTTCAGAGATAAATCAGTCTAATGCTTCTTACTTCAGGAGTGACTAGAGAAGGACATTTATTTTTTTCAGAATCAGAGTTTGAATTGGTGAAAGAGAACTGTAACCAGGTTTATTGACTCAAATTCTAGGGATATTCTACTATTGCTATATAATAGCAATTTACTATATTAATACTGCTTTTCCCCAAATCAGAAATTCAGTCATGTGAGGACAAACTTCTTTCAGTAAGAATATCTGTATGAACCACGTGCCGTGGCTAATGCCTGTAATCCCAGCACTTTGGGAGGTCGAGGCGGGCAGATTGCTTGAGATCAGGAGTTTGAGAGCAGCTGGGGCAATAGTGAGACCACATCTTATCAACAACAACAAATTAAAAAAAATAAATTAGCCAGGCATGGTGGTGCGCACCTGCGGTCCCAGCTACTCAGGAGGCTGAAGTGGGGGGATCACTTCAGCCCAGGAATTCGAGGCTGCAGTGCGCTATGATTGTGCCATTGTACTGCAGCCCAGGTGACAGAGCAAGTCCCTGTCTCTATAAAACAACAGCCCTGCCCCCAAACCATTTGGTACAGCAGGCCTGTGAAACAAAAGAATATCTGTATGTCCCAAGGATCCATATTCTAGATAATTTTTAAAAATTTAAGGGGCCGGGCATGCTGGCTCACGCCTGTAATCCCAGCACTTGGGGAGGCTGAGGCGGGCGGATCACACGGTCAGGAGATTGAGACCATCCTAACACAGTGAAACCCCATCTCTACTAAAAATACAAAAGTTTAGCCGGGCGTCGTGGTGGGCGCCTGTGGTCCCAGCTACTCAGGAGGCTGAGGCAAGAGAATGGTGTGAACCCAGGAGGCAAAGCGTGCAGTGAGCCAAGATTGCACCATTGTACTCCAGCCTGGGCGACAGAGCGAGACTCTGCCTCAAAAAAAAAAAAAAAAAAATTGAGATGACCAAAATCTAATTCAACAATAAAAAGTAGGCAATTGGCGTTTGAAAAAACATAATTATGCCTGAAAAATATAGGATAAGAAATAAGACAGTATACCAGATGAAAAAATGATAGAGCACTTTCCCTGAAATAAAAGCAAAAGAAAGCATTCCATAAGCAACACAGTTCTTAATTTTTCTTATTTCAGTTCTCTTACAGTTGAGTGTATTTTACAGTTTAGTTTGTGGGGTTAGAACATACAAAAGTCCTCTTAAACAAAAATCTTGTTATCTTGTTAGATCCCTGATGGTTCCACCATTAGAATAATTTCATTCCTGTGGAAGTGAATGGCTGCTTTTATTTTTATTTATTTATTTTTAATTAAAACACTTCTTATAGTCTTTTAAAAATTGCACATATTTAAGGTATACAGCCCAAAAGAAATCTTACTTTAATATGCCAGCATCCAGTAACACACTAACTGGTACAATGTATTTGGAGTTATGTTATTGCCTTTTATTAGAGTGTCTACAAGGAAGAGCATCCATCTTTGGATTGTCCTCAGGGCAGGATCTATTTAGCTCTTCCCAGGAGACTCCAAAGAAGACATTTATCCTAGACGCAAGTGCAAGGCAGAGCTCCTGTGGGACATCAGTGTGCGTTCTTTTCTGAGGCAATAAGAATTTTGTAACTGACTGTGTATCTTTGTGTGTGTGTGTGTGTGTTTTAACACAGAGTCTTGCTCTGTTGCCCAGGCTGGAGTGCAGTCGTGCGATCTTGGTTGACTGCAACCTCCACCTCCCAGTTCAAGCCATTCTCCTGCTTCATCCTCTCGAGTAGCTGGGATTGCAGGCAGGAGCCACCATGCCTGGCTAATTTCTGTATTTTTAGTAGAGATGGGGTTTTGCAATGTTGGCTAGGCTGGTCTGGAACTCCTGAACTCAGATGATCTACCCACTTCAGCCTCCCAAAGTGCTGGGATTACAGGCATGAGCCACCGTGCTAGGCCCTGACTGTGTATCTTTGTTTTGGCTTTCATACATTCAAAAACATATGTGTGACTTAATTTCCTACTCCATAATTTTTCACATGTAGCCTCTTAACAGTTCCTTATGTACATTCTATTGTTTTACTGTATGTAGTTCTTTGTTGTTGCTGCAAGGTCTCCCTGATCCCTTGTGGAATGTGATGGGAAATACATTGGTTACTAAGGTAGAGACAGGTTTTCATAGGTATGTGGGAATCAGGCAGGTGAAGAGTAAGCGTCAGTCATGATGGCTAAAATGGAATGAGACACCAGCCAGGAGAGCACAGCAGTTTGGGATTCAGGACTTAAGACAGACAGTATGGAAACCAGGGTGAGTGGGAGGCATTGTGAGTCAGGCTTGTAGAATGTACAGGAAGTGAGGGGCTACAAAAGTCATACCTTGATCTCTTCAGTTGCCTAGTCAGTCCCTGATTAGTCTTTTTGAATAATCCTGCACTCAACATTTTGTAAATGCATTTTCATGTGCATCTATGATTTCTTTTAAAGATACATTTCCAGAAATGAACTTACTAGGTCAAATGGCACGTTAGTTTTCTAATTTTAACTGATGATAAAGGTATTGTAAAGAGCTGCCACACAGCACAAGAAACGATCAACAGAGTAAACAGACAACCTGCAGAACGGAAGAAAATATTTTGCAAACTATGCATCCAACAAAGGTCTAATATCCAGCATCTATAAGGAACTTAAATAAATTTACAAGAAAAAAATCGAACAACTCCATAAAAAAGGAGGCAAGGGATGTGAACAGACACTTTTCAAGAGAGAAAATACATGCAGCCAATGATCACATGAAAAAAAGCTAAACATTACTGATCATTACAGAAATGCAAATCAAAGCCACAATGAGATACCATCTAATACCAGTCAGAATGGCTACTATTAAAAAGTCAAAAAATAACAGATGCTGGTAAGGTTGTGGAGAAAAAGTATGCTTATACACTGTTGGTGGGAATGTAAATTAGTTCAGTCATTGTGGAAGACAGTGTGGAGATTTCTCAAAGATCTAAAGACAGAAATACCATTCCATCCAGCAATTCTATTACTACGTATACACCCAAAGAAATATAAATCATTGTATTATAAAGACATGCACATGTATGTTCATTGCAACACTATTCACAATAGCAAAGACATGGAATCAACCTAAATGCCCATCAATGATAGATTGAGTAAAGAAAATGTGGTACATATACACTGTGGAATACTATGCAGCTATAAAAAAGAATGAGATCATGTCCTTTGCAGAGACATGGGTGGAACTGGAGGCCATTACCTTTAGCAAACTAACGCAGGCACAGAAAACCAGATATCGCATGTTTTCACTTGTAAGTGGGAGCTAAATGATGAGAACACATGAACACGTAGAGGGGAACAACACATACTGGGGCCTTTTGGAGAGTGGAGGGTGGGAGGAGAGAGACCATCAGGAAAAATAAGTAATGGATGCCAGGTTTAACATTTTGGTGATGAAGTAATCTGTACAACAACCCCCGCGACACAAGTTTACTTATGTAACAAAGCTGCACTTACATCCCTGAACTTAAAAGTGAAGAAAAAAAAGAAAAAGAAAAAAGTAAAAAAGAAACAGAATGGGTGTGGTGGTTCACGCCTTTAATCCCAGTAATTTGGGAGGTGGAGGTGGCCAGATCACTTGAGGCCAGGAGTTCGAGACCAGCCTGGATTACATGGAGAAACCCTGTCTCTACAAAAAATATTAGCTGGGCCTGGTGGTGTGTGCTGTAGTCCCAGCTACGCAGAAGGCTGAACTGGGTAAATCAAATTTGCCTGGGACATCGAAGCTCTGTAGTGAACTGTGATTGTGCCACTGCACTCCAGTCTGAGTGATGGAGCAAGAACCTGTCTCCAAAAAAAGAACCAAAAACCAAAAAACAAAACAAAACAAAAAAACACAGCCCAATTCTAACTGTGTTTGAATGTTTAATGTCTTTTCTTTTTATAGATAGATACTGTGAGCTGAAAGAAATTGCAACACTCTTTAACTTCTCATAGAAATGGAAGACAAGAAGATTTTGTCACCCTAATAATATAAATACCAAAAAAGCAATTAAAATATTAGAATAAAACTTATATAAATGTTTTCATAATTTTTGGAGTAGGGGAGCATTATGCCAATAATAATTATATTTGACTAAGTAAAAATGTAAAGCTTTTACATTTTAAAAGCATTATAAATAAGCTTAAAACTAAATATAAATAGAAAACTTGGGAAAATATCTAAAAAAGTATAAAACAAGCTTAACATCTTTAATATATAAAGAGCTCTTATAAATCTGTAAGACACAGACATTTTGATATTTTAAAACAAAAATGAGTCATGATTCACAGAAAAATACAGTTGGTTAGTCCACATGTGAAAAGACAGTCAATCAACTATTGATCTAATAAATATATTGGGAGGCCAAGGCGAGAAGATATCTTGAGCTCACAAGTTCGAGACCAGCCTGGGCAACATAGGAAGATCCTGTCTCTATTAAAAAAGGGAAAGAAAGAAAGAAAAAGGAAATACAAATTAAATTGCAATGAGGTATCATTTCTCATCTAGAAGATTAGCCAATGTTGAAAAGTCCACTGTTGACGTAGATGTGGGGAAAGTGACACCTTCCTATGGTTAATAGGAGTGCACACATGGGCAACATTTCTGGGCTCATTCTGGAAATATGTGTCAAAATGTAAAACGTACAAACACCGTGACTCCAAATTTCTACTTTAGGAATTTATGCTAAAGAGTTAATAAACCAAATGCTTAATGTCCTAAATATAAACAAAGTTCATCACAGTGCTGTTTCAAATAGTAGAAATTAGAATTTAAGTTAGTGTCCGATACAGAAAATTTGTTCAATAAATATGGCACAATAGTACAATGAAGTATTTGCAGACATTCAAAGTGATAACATAGAACTGCACTTTTAAACATGGAGAGACTTCTTTTTAGTGACAGATTAAAACACTGAATATGTCACATGATGTTATTTTGGCGAAAAATACTTATGTGGCTAGAAGTTTGAAAAGATGTATTAATATATCACAACAGTAGTAGCCATTATCGGTTGATAATTGGATTTTGGTGTTTTTATTTTAAAAAGACATTCTGTTGTGCCTAATTGAAAAAATGATTTTAAATGGCTTCTGATTTTGAACATCAGAAAAACGACTATACCTATTTACAATTTGAAGTAAAAAGTTCTCCATTAATTTGAGCTCTGATATTATGTATCTTGTATTTTTATTTTTTTTGTTTGTTCTTAAAATTGTTCTAAGAAGCTGACTTATTACAGAAAAGGGTGTGTGGGAAAGACAGCTCTAATTTTTCTTTGGGTGTGTTATGGCTCCATGAGGCATTGGCTGGAGGCACCCAGAGGAGAACCTGGGACCAGCCAACTCAGGTCTCTGGGAACTGAGATCAAATCTACTTATTGTTGACTTCTCTTTCAGATTAATATTATTCCATAATATTATTATTCTGGCCAATCACCTTAGAAGGTTCTGGACTATCAGGTTTAATGTCAGGTCAGGGTCAAATGACAGCCTTTCTATTTTGTAACCTCAGGGTTACATTATTGAACGTAGAATTAGCTTGTTCAAAAGAGCACAGCCTTCGAAGCCAGGTTCCAGTATTTTAAACTTGGAGCAAGTTAACCTTTATGAACCCCGGGATCTTATTCCATGAAGTGGGGAACATACACCTTACTTGCATAGTGAGGTTTGCTTGTCATAATCTAGCACTTTTCACTCCTTGCCTTTATGGGTCTATGTGTGTCTGCCTTTTCCTCCAAGTGTAAACTCCCTGAAGGCAAGGATTTGTCACTATTGTATCCCCAGCTCCTACCTGGCACATAGCAGTTATTCAATAACTCTTTTTGAAGACGAATGAACAAATGGGTGTCCACCTCCTGATGTGCAGTAGTTCCCCAACAGTATTTGTTTTCCTTTACGCCATTTTCAGCCTCATCTTACATCCTCTATTCACTTATTTTGCTGTATAAGTCAATTAAACGACTTAATGCATATGAGAGAATACTGTAAACTTCAAAGCATTATACAAATGTAGGGTATTAATATTATCATAATCCTAATATCATTATATAGTTTTCTTCCTGCTGCAATCTAACTTTTAATCACCTTTTAAGAAAGAGATCATACCAGTTTTTCTTTTTTTCTTTTTTTTTTAACACATTGTAGGGGCTTAGTAATGTTTATGGAATGAGTTTTAATTTTTGAAAAATTACCTTATTTGAATGTGTCTTAAGAAGCCTGGTATTTTAGGTTAGAGGCAGGAGATCTTAATCGGCCCCAAACTTTTAGTTCAAGATGACATATCCTTCCAGAATTGCAAATGGACATTTTGCCTTTCAGAGACACTATCGAAAGCATAAGGTTGTAGTTATGCGAAATTTTCAGGATGCCCTCACCTACGTTTGCATTGGTAAGGTGAGCCTGACAAGTTCCCCGTCATCACTGCTCTGCCCTTCTTCACCCAAACACAGGAACAGTTTACACTGTTCGTAACTGATGCTGAATTAGAAGTCTACTATAATAATTAGCATAGGGAATAATGTTGGATATTTGTAGGAAATACAATTTTCAGTGGAGAAGCAGGCAGTTGCGGATGCAATGGGAGTTATTAAAAAGTTACTAAGCAACACATGTGCATGTTTTTTCTCTTCTTTACACACACACACACACACACACACACACAACTATTATGATAGCACATCTAATAAGGAGGTGATGAAACTGTGTACAGGGAAGTCTGAGGAATCTCCAAAGGCCCCTTCTCTAAATTATAACAACATCAATTTGATGCAAAGTCCTTGTATGATAACCATTACAGCAATTTCATCAACAATATTATAGTTCAAGAGTCTATTTCTTGTGACAGTGGTTACAATCTGGGCTGCATAATTGATTTTCTTCAAACAGATCAATTACAGTGATTGACCAAAAATGCATGTTTACTGCTTTTTGTGTGTCAGGCAGAGTTCTAGATGCTGACAATATATTCATGAAGAGACAGATGTGACCCCCACCCTCAAACACATACTTACAACCGTGATGATTCACACCAAAGGGCAAGAATGGGGCGAGATTGGCCCAGGGATTTAGTGAGGTCCAGGGAGTCTGGGAATGCTTCCTTGGGGGAAGCGGCATTTGGTAATAACAAGAATCTCTGGTTTTTACACAATGTTTTAATTTTTTTCTAAGAAGTTTCTAAAAATCAATTTTCTTTTTTTGGGCTCATAATAGTCCTGTAAGATCCAAGCATTGGATGTGACCAATGTCATCATAAAGAGTCCTCGACTGAGACCTGGAGATACTGGCAAATTGGATTCCACTAGATGAGGCCTCCTGGTCTGGTGGCCCTTCATAGTCATAGATAGAACTTCAGTTTAGTGCTTCTTAGAGGATCAGGGTGAAGGAACCTTAAAGGTCTTAGTATGTGTATGGGGAGTTCCTTCCCTTGTCCTCCTGTTTTCCTGGAGAGGAACTTACACTGAAATGGCATGCAGGTTTTATGCCTCCTCCTTCACTCAGTCCTTTCTAGGAAGGTAGGAGTGATATAAAGCAAGTGTGTGCAACCCACAGCCCGTGGGTTGCATGTGGCCCAGGACAGCTTTGAATGCGGCCTGATACAAATTTGTAAACTTCCTTAAAACATTAAGAGTGTTTTTGTGATATTTTTTAAAGTTCATCAACTATTATTAATGTGTTTTTTTGTGTGGCCCAAGACAAATTCTTCCAGTGTTGCCCAGGGAAGCCAAAAGATTGGACACCCCTGATTTAAAGGACTGGTGAATCAGGGGAAAACAATTAGGCAGGAGAACTTGGCCTCCTGATCTTCCTTCTCTTTCTTTGGGGTCTGTCTCCCTGCAGACAGCGTGTGGACTGATTTTCTCTCATCTACGCAATTAGTGCAACAGGGCAAGCCTGCTTCTCCTGGGTTAGCCTGTCTAATTCTGGTGTACAGTGTGGGGCAGCCATAGGACCAGATCAAAGCCATGTCCTCCAACAGAACATTATCTGTCCGTTTAACATTATTAAACTGATATTTTGATTTTTGTCTCCCTGCCTCCTGCTGTTCTCTACTACCCAGTAATACCTAAAGAAGCTAATGATGTAACTGCAACCAAATAGGGGTGAGGATCAGACAATCTCTCCTCATATTCTTTCTTGAATTTCCCTTGTAATGGTAAAATGCCTGTAAATTTTTGATTCGTTTGCTTCTATTTCTGTAAAGCAAGTATCCCTTAATATACAGATGTACTGTCAGCTTTTCATTCCTAAAATGTTACTGACTTAATTGTTGCAGTTTCATACACCAGCTTGACCCCAGTGGCAATGGTTCTGTAGTTCTAGGCATAACTGTGGCCTCTGCTTCTGGGCCTACATTTGGAAGATGTGCAATAGAAAAATGGAGGCATGGGATACTTCCAGTAGACAGAAGTGGGAGGCATATGTTGAGTTTCTCTAGTATTTTCCCTAGGTGGCATATTTGGCTGCCACTACAAAACCTCCCCACTTCAACCTAATCAGGGGCCCGCTTGGGGGAAATGTCACAAAGTGTTGATGAGTTTAGTCTCAGGAGCCGTGCTGAGTCAGTTTCCACTCAATGGCTGTGTGACTGGGGATTCAATGGCTTAACATGTATGAAATGTTCAGAATAGAACTTGAAACTTAGTAAGCACTCAGTAAATTTCAACTGTCTCTCTCTGAGTACCTGTATATATGAATTGTAGGAGTCATTCCACGTTTTATTGGCCATGGATGGGAATGAATTTAGAGGATGAAGAACCCAGGAAACCTGAGACAGGGATCTCTGCTTTCCTATGCATTACTTATGTTCTTCCAGATACGGAGGAAATAATTACTTCTCTTATATGAACGATCAAGTCAAATATCTACTTATCCAATTGACCTACACCAAGGAAAAGTGAATGTGTTGCAAGTGGCCAGAGAGAGAGATTTACCAGCAGAAATAGTTGTGTGGGACAACTCCACTGTAACTGCCTGAAATGAAGGGGTAAATATCTGGAGGTGGGAACCTGGGATATACTCCCTGAGATAATGCCAAATAAATTATACCCAATGTGGGCTGGAAGGTTTAATTTATTTAAGAGGGGAAACAGGAATTTTATAGGAGCAATGGGTTCAGATAGAAGATAGTAAGGGGAGGCCGGGTGCGGTGGCTCAAGCCTGTAATCCCAGCACTCTGGGAGGCCGAGACGGGCGGATCATGAGGTCAGGAGATCGAGACCATCCTGGCTAACACGGTGAAACCCCGTCTCTACTAAAAAATACAAAAAACGAGCCAGGCGAGGTGGTGGGCACCGGTGGTCCCAGCTACTCGGGAGGCTGAGGCAGGAGAATGGCGTAAAAAAACCCGGGGGGGCGGAGCTTGCAGTGAGCTGAGATCCAGCCACTGCACTCCAGCCCGGGCTACAGAGCGAGACTCCGTCTCAAAAAAAAAGAAGATAGTAAGGGTAATTCAGGGTGTGGTGATCAAAAAGGACACTAAACTGTGAAATGGAGGCAGGTCCTGAACTGGTAAAGGAATGGCATGGTTAAAATCAAGGAGATAGTATGTATAGCCAAGACAACCCTAAGCAAAAATAGCAAAGCTGGAGGCATTACACTCCCTGACTTCAACCTATAATACAAGTCTACAGTAAGCAAAACGACATGGTACTTGTACAAAAACAGACACATAGACCCATAGAACAGAATAGAGATCTCAGAAATAAGATTGCACATCTACAACCATCGAATCTTCGACAAACCTGACAAAAACAAACAATAGGGAAAGGATTCCCTATTTAATAAATGGTGCTGGGAAAACTGGCTAGCCATGTACAGAAAATTGAAAATGGGACTGTTTCCTTACACTTTATACAAAAATTAACTCAAGATGGATTAAAGGTGTAAACGTAAAGCCCCAAACTATGAAAATCTTAGAAGAAAATCTAGGCAATGCCATTTAAGACATAGGCACTGGCAAAGATTTCATGATGAAAACATCAAAAACAACTGCAACAAAAGCAAAAGTTGGCAAATGGGATCTAATTAAACTAAGGAGACTCTGCAAAAGAAGCTATCATCAAAATGAACAGACAACCTACAGAATGGGAGAAAATTTTTGCAATCTATCCATCTGATAAAGGTAACTTAAACAAATTCACAAAAAAACCAAACAACCCTATCTAAAAGTGGGCTAATGGCTTGAACAGACACTTCTCAAGAAGACATTTGTGTGGTCAACAAACATGAAAAAAAACTCAACATCACTAATTATTAGAGAAATGCAAATAAAAAATCACAATGAGATACCATCTCACACTAGTCAGAATGGCAATTATTAAAAAGTCAAGAAACAACAGATGCTGGTGAAGCTGTGGAGAAATAGGAACATTTTTATACTGTTTGTGGGAATGTAAATGAGTTCAACCATTGTGGAAGACAGTGTGGCAAGTCCTCAAAGACCTAGAAATGGAAATATCATTTGACCCAGCAATCTCATTACTGGGTATATACCCAAAGGAATATAAATAATTCTATTATAATGATACATGCATGTGTATGTTCATTGCAGCACTATTTACAATACCAAAGACATGGAATCAACCCAAATTCCCATCAATAATAGACTGGATAAAGAAAAGATGGTACATATATACCATGGGATACCACGCAGCCATAAAAGGAAGGAGTTAGTGTTCTTTGGAGGGGCATGGATAGAGCTGGAAGCCATTATCCTCAGCAAACTAACACAGGAACAGATAACCAAATATCCCATGTTCTCACTTATAAGTGAGAGCTAAACAGTGAGAACATATGGACACAGAGAGGGAACAACACACACTGGGGCCTATCGGGGGCAGGGAGGAGGGAGAGCATCGGGATGAATAGCTAACGGATGTGGGGCTTAATACCTTAATACCGTAATAATAATGTGGGTTAATAGGTGCAGCAAATCACCATGACACGTGTTTACCTATGTAACAAACCTGCACGTCCTGCACATGTATCCCAGAACTTAAAATAAAATTAAATTAAAAGAAAAAAATACAACATTTAGCAAAATATTAAAGAAAAATCAAGGAGGTTCTGACTGAGACTGAAAAAAGAAGAGTATCGGTGTGACACCATTGGACTCAAATTTCCCCAGCCCTTACATAGCTGAGATAGAGAGAAATGGCAGCCAAGGGGAATGTCCTTCAGCATTTGCTTAGCAAATTACTCAGTAGCTATAATGGGAATTCAACAGGGAGATCCTAGAGAGGGCATTTGATGAGGTGTCATCTTGTTCTTGTCATTTACCTTAACTACACACAGTGTATCTTTTCAGACTCTGCCATATGCTGATAACAAGAGTTATATACTTGTACTACTTTTGGGCTGTTTTTTGTTGAATGTGGACTGCAGCATTTGGGCAGAGTCACAGCTCCATGGGCTCTGGAGTCAGGAAGGCCTTGGTGTGAATCAGAGTTCTGCCCCTTCCTTGGTGACCCTGAGCAAGTTAGTTTTCCTTGCTGACACATCGTTTCCTTATTTTGTAACATAGGGGATAGTTCAATGTGTATTTTACTACTGCAATGAGTATTTATTTAAATAACTTTTGCGCCTGGTACATACTAAGTGCTCAATAAATGTTAGTTATTGTGATTATTGTGGAGGTTCTTTTTCTTTTTTTTTCTGAAGAAATTCCTTTTCCTTTTCGGCTATCTATGGCACGGTCAGTAGACAAGTGACCATGAGGAAGGGTGAGAGGAATCTGGAGGGAAGAGTCTCCACGTTCAAGTAAGAGCACCAAATGTCTCCCTTGCCTGAGGCAGAGGTGGAGGTGAAGGCTTGGATCATTTAATTCTCCAGCAATTTGGACAAATAAGTTTCTACACATGACCTAAGAAAACACTTTCTTCCTTTCCAACACCTTCCACAGGGCATCCTTGATCTCTTTGTTCCTCAAACTATAAATGAGAGGGTTCAGCATGGGGATCACCAGTGAATAGAAAACGGACACCACCTTGTCCCTGCCTAGCGAGTAGGTGGAGCTGGGTCGCAGGTACATGAAAAGGGCTGTCCCAAACAGCAGAGTCACCACCATCAGATGCGAGGCACACGTGTTGAAGGCTTTCCATCGGCCCTCTGCTGAAGGGATCTTCAGGACAGCAGACACTATGTAACCATAGGAGATAAGGAGTTGGAGGAACGATGTTCCTCCTACAGTGACCACCACGAGGAAATTCACCACTTGACTGAGGAAGGTGTCAGAGCAAGACAGAGCCAGGACTGGTGGGAGGTCACAGAAGAAGTGGTTAATGATGTTGGGTCCACAAAAGTGAAGCCTAAATATGGAGCTGGCCTGGATCAGGGAGCTCAGGAAGCCACCAACATATGCCCCAGCCACCATGCGTGTACAGAGGCCCTGGGTCATGATAGTGGGGTAGAGAAGGGGGCGGGAGATGGCTGCATATCGGTCATACGCCATAGCAGTCAGGAGGAGGCACTCAGACAGTCCCATGCCGACAAAGAAAAAAAAAACTGAGCAGCACAGCCCACAAATGATATGGTCTTCTGCTCCCAGAAGAAGTCAGTGAGCATCTTGGGAGCCACAGCAGAAGAGTAGCAGATGTCAATGAAAGATAAGTCGCTTAGGAAGAAGTACATGGGTGTGTGCAGATGGGTGTCACCCCTGATCAGAAAAATGAGGGCCAGGTTCCAGGCCAGGGTCGTAAGATAGATGCCCAGGAAGGTCACAAAGAGGAGCGCCTGGAGTTCTGGATGGTCTGTGAATCCCAGGAGGATGAACATGGTCACTGATGAGCTGTTCCAGGGTTTGGTTATGGACATGCCTCCTGTGGACCACAAGGACAAGATGCAGACCTGAGATAGTAATGACAGTCCGCATCACAGGTGGTATTAGCAAATAATGACAAAACACATGAGAGGGAAGGCAGAGGATTACAGGTTACAGCTTTATGCAAAGACTGTTTCTCTTTTTTGGTCTCAGTCTCAGTCTCTCTCTCTCTCTCTCGAAGGCAATTGCAGTCATCATCTTAAATATTAAGGCAGTATAGTGTAGCTGATATGAGTTTAAACTTTGGATCCCAAATCCCTAGGATCAACTCCTGCCTTGACCATTTACTAGTTGTGTTACTTTGGGTGAGATAGCTAACATCTCTGGCTTCAACTTATCCTTAAAACTGGATGATAGCAATTACTTTATAGATTTGTTTTAAGTGCCTGACACATAACAAGTGACCAGTGAGTAGTTATTAGGACAGTCCTGTGTGCCTCAGGTGAGTCAGGTCATGCCTTGGAATAACTATTCATCTCCTTTACCTAAGTTTCCACACTAGGAGGGAAAGATCAATGGAACTAGGTTCAGCTATGTAGTTGTGAGATGATTAATGAGATAGAATGTTTTTAAAGGGAAAGGATTAGGCCACATGTATATAAAAATGTTCTTAATTGTCAAATATTGGGTCCAAGTATACTAATGTAGGTTGAATTTCAAATTTATCTCAGTCTGAGCTTTCTGAGTTATTTTATTTATTTTTTAAATTTATTATTATTATTATTATTATTATTATTATTATTATTTTTTTTTTTTTTTTTGAGAAGGAGTCTTGCTCTGTCGCCCAGGCTGGAGTGTAGTGGCCGGATCTCAGCTCACTGCAAGCTCTGCCTCCGGGGTTTACGCCATTCTCCTGCCTCAGCCTCCCAAGTAAGCTGGGACTACAGGCGCCTGCCACCTCGCCCAGCTAGTTTTTTGTATTTTTTAGTAGAGACGGGGTTTCACCATGTTAGCCAGGATGGTCTCGATCTCCTGACCTCGTGATCCGCCCGTCTCGGCCTCCCAAAGTGCTGGGATTACAGGCTTGAGCCACCGCGCCCGGCCCTATTATTATTATTTTTTTGAGACGGAGTTTCACTCTTGTTGCTCTGGCTGGAGTGCAATGGCACGATCTTGGCTCACTGTAACCTCCACCTCCCGGGTTAAGCGATTCTCCTGCTTCAGCCTCCTGAGTAGCTGGGATTACAGGTATGCATCACCACGCCCAGCTAATTTTGTATTTTAAGTAGAGATGGGGGTTTCCCCATGTTGGTCAGGCTGGTCTCGAACTCCCGACCTCAGGGGATCCACCTGCCTCAGCCTCCCAAAGTGCTGGGATTACAGGCGTGAGCCACTGCTTCTGGCCTGAGTTGTTTAATTGTTGAGTGTGGGCTCTGGATCTAGACTGCCTGAATTCAATTCTCAGCCTCACTTAGTAGATGTGCGATGTTGACCAGGTCTCTGTAAAATTAGAGATAATAGTAGCATTTACGTTGTTATAGGATCTGTATAATTATCTGTCATCTGTCTGTCTGTCTATCATCTATCTATCATCTATCATCATTGTCATGTATCTTCTAATGTTAAAATATGCCTGGCCCATAGTAACTGTTCTATAAGTATTTGTTGTTGTTGCTGTTGTTATTTTAAACCTAAGTTACCAAGTATCCTCAATCAAATTATTTGAATGTTCAGTGCATGAAGCATCTTTCAAGATCAGGGACTTGATTTTATTAAATCCACACCAGTAAGGACTCTCATTGCTCCCTCACACATCCACACTGAGTCTCAATGCACATCAATCAGAAGCTAACTGCGGTCATTGGGTCTCTGAATCTGGGTCCCTAATCCTACAGAAAGTATCGGGAAACATGTGGTCAGATGGCCATGTGGCTCATGGTGAATGACCCTTAAAGGTTTGGAGTATATCTTGATCCTTCTTCAATTCTTAACCCGAATAATTTGGAAATCAATGAAATTATTTTAACTGGCTTTTAAATTAAAGAACTGTGAGATATTTTGATTAATATGATCAATATACAAATGTGAACTATTGAAACAAAAAATGATGTTCCTGATTAATAAAAAAAAAGGAAACTGAACATGATGATCTATCTCCTGAAATAATAACTCTTAACATTTTGGTGTATAGTTTTTATGTACAAATATATGTTTATGTGCATAGGTGTTTGTATCACAGTACACAAACCTTTGTAACTTGTATACATTATAGAAATCATTGCAAGTCAATAACTTCACAATTTGGGAAGTAATACTCTATTTGTGCTGAATTTTTCTTGCTCAGTTTAGGAGAGCCACTTTATTTTGACATCCTCAATTTTCACAAATCAGTCCACATCTACTCATTGCCAGTTAAGGTCTCATTAACATTCTTAATGTTTTTTTTCCTGGAACTTGCTCAGACAGATGCCCTTGAAATTGGGGCTCATTTGCTCCCCTCTCAATAGTTCCTTCTACATATTTTTCAGTGCTAAACCCCTCAAATTTGGATAATGGGAGAATGTGAAGCTCCTTTTAGTTATCACCATGCTGTCATTTGTGCAGAGTTTTAGATATTCATCACATTAGTCACAATATTGTCGGTATGACTTTAAGCTTCATCCTATATTCTAAGGTTTTGCTCCTGTTTGTGAAAGGTTTGTGAACTTTCTAGAGTCAAGAGAGGATTCTTTATCCTTTGAGGAAATAAAAGAGGAACGTGCAACAACCTTTGGCATAATCGAGAGCAGATGTAGAGCCACATGGAGAAATTGGGAGCTAAAACAAAAAGAGCTCTGCGAGAAGGCAGTGGTTTGATCCTGGGTAGGCTTTAGAAAAAGCCTGGTTCTAATTCTGACTCTGCCACTTGCCAGCTGTGGGATGTTGGGCAACTCATTTAGCCTTTCTGAGTTTCAATTTCCTCATTTGTAAAATGGGAATAACAGCGACTACTGGCCAGGTGTGGTGGCTTATACTCATAATCCTAGCACTTTGGGAAGCACAGGCGGGAGGATTGCCTGAGGCCAGGAGCTCCAGACCAGCCTGAGCAACATGGTGAGACCTCATCTCTACAAACAAAAATAAACATGAAAAAAATTAGAGGGGAATGATGGCATACACCTGTGGTCCCAGCTACGTGGGAGGCTGAGGTGGGAGGATTGCTTGAACCCACGAGGTTGAGGCTGCAGTTAGCTGTGATTGTGCCACTGCACTCCAGACTAGGTGACAAAGGGAGACTTTGTCTCAAAACAACAACAAAACCAACAGTAACAACAGAGCTTGAAAATTGCTTAAGGTAATATATAAAGGGCTCATGATGGGTCTTGAGATAGAATGTTTGCTTAATAAACTGGGACTGTGACTGTTATCAGCAGCAACTATTCCTTAAAGTATTATTGATAGAACCGACCATCAATTTTGAAACACTTCCTCCTTATGTAGTAGGTTGAAGTATGCTTATGTTAGAGAAATAAGAAGTTCGCCAATGGACCATGCAAGTTTGTAAGAAGTGTTTACGAGTGAGGTTGAGGAACTTAATGACTGGAGTTCTGATGGGTTAATTGAAAGTCTGTTTTGAATATTGTCATCAGGAGGGAGAAATTTTGTATTTAAGGATGAGATTTCCCAGCCCCAGAAACAGAAAGTGGAGCTGGACAAATTGGAACAAAAGGAAGAGCATATGTAGAGTTTTATTCCCACGTATGGATGCCCTGGAGCTTATTTTAGAACATTAGAGAGAAGGTATCTTAAGGGTCTTATGGAGTGCTTTATGGCACGGAACCCCACTCACGGAGAGGTGCTTCTTCCCTTGAGAGGGAAACAAGGTTTTATTCACTCTTGCAGCAAACTTGGGGAGCCTGGACTCCCTACAATTCTATGATACAGGTGTAATCAACAGCAGGTCTATTTTACAGAGCTGAAGAGGAAGAGTCTGAGAGGCTCAGTGACCTCATTAGACTCATAGATGCAGTTCCAGGATCTTCATGAACTACACTGTCCTTGATAGACACGGGAAGATAATAATACAGTAAAACCAAGCACCTAGCACAGTCCTTTGCACATAGAAAATACTGGGTAATTGATGGGGACTTGTAGAGTTGATTTATGGTTCTGTTCATTTTCCATCAAATATATCTGGAAGAAGTGCTACACTGTATAACCAAGTTTGCCTCATTTGAGCTTCACAGACACAGTTGGTGATGGAGGAAAAAATTGAATGATGAGAAGGACCTCAGTCAGCCAAATTGTGGAGTTGGAGGTGTTCTGTGATTCCCCGTCAATCCTGATCTGAGCTGCATGTCCTTCACTTCATGATGCCATTTCCTCTCACTCCTGTCGGTGCCTGGTGCCCTCAAGATACTGCTCTTCCAGGTCTTTCTTTCATCTGAATGTACAAATGATTGATGAAATGAGGAGTTCCTCTCAATGTAAGGTGATAATGCTAAAGGGGTCAAGACTTTAATTCAAGAATTAAGATTCAGATGGTATGATTCACAGCATTAGGGAGAAAAGAGAAGGAGGGTTTTGGAGTTTAGAGGCCTCTGCAGTGTTTAGAAAACCTGCTATGTAAAGTGTGTCTGGATTACAGGCCTTCTAAATTACTTTGTGGATTACTTACTAATAATTGAGGCTCTGTTTAAGGGCATAGAGGTTCCTTCAAAATGTCATTCCCTTTGAATCATCTTGGTAGTTGCAAGGGCTCAAATGTACTTCAGGAAGCCCATCACAGGAGCAGTAGAGAAGAACCAAGATTGGGCTGTGATTTCAGAATCAGGCTCTTAAATGCCTTACTCAGATTATCATGGTGAGCAAATTTCCCCCCTTAGAGTAACCTTGGTTTTTGAAAAGACTGGTTTCATATTGATTTTACCGTAGCATCTAATAGTATGCTGGGTTTACTGTTCACAAAATTTGTAATGAACAATTAATGCATTTATAAAGCTAATAATTCATCATGGTTTTCTGAAGACTTAAAAAATACTACTGAATACTTAATAGTCAACTGCTTACCAGTTAAAGAGACCATGTGTTTCTTTTAGCTCTCTTTTAGTAATATGGCCCTTTTAAGACAACATAGAATAGTGTATTAGGCCCTTTTTCAGGACTACCTGAGGCTGGATAATTTATAAAGAAAAGAGGTTTGGCGACAGAGCAAGACTCCATCTCAAAAAAAAAAAAAAAAAAAAGAAGAAAATAGGTTTAATTGGCTCACAGTTCAGCAGATCGTACAAGAAGTGTGGTGCTGGCATCTGCTTCTGATGAGGGCGGCAGGAAGCTTATAATCATGGCGGAAGTTGAAGGGGGAGCAGACGTCTCATAGTGTGAGAGCAGAAGCAAGAGAGAGAGCAACAGAAAAGGGCCAGGCTCTTTTAAACAACCCGCTGTTGCCTGAACTCACTCATCACCAGGGGGATAGCACTACCCTATTCACGAGGGATCCGCCCCATCACCTCCTACCAGGCCCCACCTCCAGCAATGGGGATTACATTTCAACATGAGATTTGGAAGGAACAAACACTCAAACTATATCAAACAGAGTCCAGCTTATCGTATACAACAATTAATAAAACACTGCACTGGGAAATCTATTCAACTGATAAATTAAGAGCGTAGAATTATCTGAGACAGATAACAAAATTGAATGTAAATCCTAAATTACTGCGTATTATCTGGAATTTCAATTTTGAATTGGAGAAAGCTCAAATATGAAAAGAATAATGTATATTTAAAAAACTGTGGCAAAAAAATCTGTAAATTCAAATTTTCCATATTCTACTTAAGTACTTAAATGACAGCAGAGAATGCTTGAAAACAAAAAAGTATACAGCAGACACCTTGAAAAGTATAGTACTGAAAAGAAATGAGCTATTAAGCCAGGAAAAGACATGGAGGAACCTTACTTGCATATTACTAAGTGAAAGAAATCAACCTGAAAAGGCTACATAGTATATAATTCCACCTATAAGACATTTTGGAAAAAGCAAAACTATGGAGACAGTAGAAAGATCAGTAGTTGCTAGGGGTCAGAGAGGGAAGGGTGAACAGGCAGAGCACAGAGGGATTTTAGGACAGTGAAGCTACTATGGATGATCCTATAACAGTGGATACATGTCATTATACATTTGTACAAACCCACAGAATGCACAACACCAAGAATGAACCCAAGTGTCAACTATGGATAATGTGCCAATGTAGGTTCATTGATTGTAACAATGTACCACTGTGGTGGGGGAGGTTGATCATGGAGGAGGCTATGCATGTGTAGCAGTAAAAGGATAAATAGGAAATCTCTGGTCAATATTGCCTTGACTCTATACTTGTGCTAAAAAAGAAGGTCTATTTTTTAAAAAGTACAAAAAAAGTATAAAAAAAAAGTACAAAAAGATTTGACTGAATTTGAGGAAAGACAAATCGCATTGAGAGGTGCAGGGAGAAAAACTAAAAGTCAAAGAACTTCTTGGTTACCTAAATGGGCTTGTGGATATAGGGGATTCTATCATGTGAGCTTAATATGGGAATGAAGACAAAGAGTAAACTGCACTTATCCTGTTGCTCCTGCTCTGCCTGCCCTTTAGCTGATACCTGTTTTGAGTTGTCCTGCTTTGGAAGGAGTTTAATCGGGTTTCAGTGGCTGCTTCCAATTCCCAAAGTGCTAATGAGTTTGGAGAGAGCTTGAGGCTGGTTTTTTCATCAAGGATCAAAATATCCTCTTGGTGCATAGAAGGTGTGTTTTGGGGCAGAGTAAAGGAGGAAAAAGACAGGTACAGAAAGGATGGAGGTTGCAATCTTTAAGAAGCTCTTCTGGTATCAGCTAATATCTGCATTTAGGGTCATTTTGGGAAAACGTTCAAAGTTGGGGTTGGGGGTAAATTGGGGAGAGGTTTTTTTTTTTCTTCTCTCCTTGGAGATGTTTCATTACATTTGCCCCTGAGGGGCTTTTTGAAAGGGAGGAATGTATCACCTGAACTTCACGGCTTTTTGGTTAATTGCTCTCTGGGGTTGTCTAGAATACTAATTCTAAAAGCTCCAAAACTGATGCTTATTAAACTTCATCCCGGTGGCCAGGGCCTCCAATCCCTCAAGGCCAATCAAGACATTTTCTGGTAGTACATGATGAAAAACCTCAAGATAGCAGTGGAGCATAAGGATAGGTTAAACACCACTCTGCAAAAGAAAGCAACATTGCCTATCTATACATATATATTTATTGACCCTTTTCCATTTCTTAGTATAACCTATTTGGCCAGAAGTATGTTAAAAGGGTGGGAACTTAACCTTCCTGAGCTCCTACTATGTACTAAGCACTATACTATGTGCCTTATGTGTGTTAGCTCAGTAAGTTCTCCCAAATTCCCCTTGCAGAGGAGGAAACCGAAATTGAGAGAAGCTAAATAAATTGCTTGAAATTTTATGCTAGTAAGGGATTGATCCAATATTTGAACCTGTGTAATACCAAACATTGCATATAAACATATGGCACATGCATTTATTTTGAAACTCACATAAATGTGTTGATATGGTCAATCATACCCCTTAATTGATAAATCCATTTTCTTTCCACAGAAACCTACTATCTTCTTCCAGGAAAGAGACATTAGGAATAGGGCATTTTGTTTTTCTGAAAACATTTAAAAAAACTTACTCTGCTATGGAATATAAAGGTGTAATATAAAGATGTAGGACTTTTATTCTATGGAGAGCTATATACAAATAAAAAGTAATATTGGTCCACACATTTAACAAAAGGCAAGCCATTAGTACATGTGCTTGCAGGTGGAGGGGAAAAAGTAAAATATTTGATTCTCTTGTTTCTTAAGCTGAGAACATGGAACTTCGGCCTTTTCAAAGTAGCTACGATAAACAGTGGATGATTGATCTCAATTCCATGGCTAATTGAAGGAGAGAAAGTTATCCAACCAGGCAGAGAAAAAAATGGACGGAGATACAGCCAGGATAGACTGAGTAGAATTCAAAGAAAAATATAGATAAGGGAGAAATTCATTTGTGCATTCCTTAAGTATGTATGTATTTATTTATTGAGAGTTAGGTCTCTTCATTTATTTATTTAAATTGACAAATGACGAATTATATATATGTATGATACATAACATAATGTTTTGATATATGTGTACATAAAAGAATTATTAAATCAAGCAAATGAACATATCCATCAGCTCACCTACTTATCATTTTTCTGATGAGAACATTTTAAAATCTACTTTTTCAGTGATTTTCAAGTATACTACACACATTATCATTAATTATAGTCACCATGCTGTACAACAAATCTCCAAGATTTATTTCTCCTGTCTAACTGAACCTTTGTACCTTTTAAGTGACATCTCCCTGCTCTTTCAACCCCTGCCCCTGGTAGCCACCATTCTACTCTCTGCTTCTATGAGTTCAATTTTTTTTAGATTTCACATAATTGAGGGCATACAGTATTTGTCTTTCTGTGCCAGGTTCATTTCACTTACCATAATGCCCTCCAGGTTTATTCATGTTGTTGCAAATGACAAGATGTTCTTCTCTTTGAAGGCAGAATAGTGTATATATACTACATTTTCTTCACCCATTCATCCATTGATGGACACTTAGCTTGATTCCATATCATGGCTATGGTGAATAGTACTGCAATAAATATGAGAGTGCAGTTACCTCTTTGACGTATTGATTTCATTATCTTTGAATATATACCCAGTAGTGGGATTGCTGGGTCATATAGCAGTTCTATGTTTAGTTTTTTGAGGAATATCTATATTGTTTTCTAGAATGCCTATACTTAACTATATGCTACTTGTTTTCTATTTTTATTTTTTGCCATTCTAATAGATATTAGTGAGGTTTAGTTTTGATTTTAATTTCTTTTTTGTTAATGAATAGTGGCGTTGAGTATCATATGTCCATCCATATATCTATTTTGCTGAATTATACGTTCATATATATTTTGCCCATTTAAAAACTTTCTAAAATGTAATACTTAGTTTTGAAAGTTCTTTATATATGCTACATACAATTCCTTTATCAAATATATAATTTGAACTTTTTTTCCAATCTGTAACTTGTCTTTTCATGCCATTAATAATATTTTTTGAGAGCAGAATCCTCAATTTTTGCATATCTGATTTATTATTTTTCCTTTTCTTAATTGTGCTTTTGGTGTAACATCTAGGAAATCTTTGCATAACGCTGTCATAATGACTTTTTTCTATTTTTTCTTCTAGAAATTTTATAATTTATATTTTACATTTAGTTGTATGATTTAATTACTTGTGTATGGTGAGAAGTATGAACTGTTTCATATTTTGGCACAATGATATCCAATTGTCCCAGCACTATTCATGGAAAAGTATATTCTTTCTCATTTGAGCTGTTTTTTGCATATTGATGAAAGTCATTTGATTGTAAGTATGTGGGTCTATTTCTGTTCTTCAGAACAGAACTGTCTATTCTGTTTCATTGATTTATGTATTCTTTTCTTTCTCCAGTGTCATACTTTCTTAATTATTGTAGATGTATGCGTATCTTTTCAAAGCAAGTAATGTGTGTCCCTCAACTTTGTTCTTCTATATCAAAATTATTTTGATTCTTCTAGTTCCTTTATCTTTCCATAAATATTTTATTATTTTTATTTTTTCAAAGTGATCATCATCAACATAAAAATTTTAGAATCAATTTGAAAATATCTACAGAAAATCCTGTTGATATTTGATTTAAAATGTATTGAATATAGAGATCTATTTTGGGGGAATTGATATTTATTATGATACTACATTGAGTCCTCTAATCCATACACATGGTATATATCTCCATATGTTTAGATATTTGATTTCTTTCATCAGTGTTTTATAGTTTGCTGCACACAGATCTTTTATTTATTTCATTAGGTTTATACCTAAGTATTTCATGTTTTTAAAAATGTTATTGTATTGTAAATGATACATTTGAAAATTTCAATTACCAATTATTTACTAATAGTGTTCAATTACTAATTGTTCATTACTAGCTCAATTACCATTGTTCACTACAGTTAATTTTTATAATTTGACTGTTTATTGGGGCACTGTTTAACTTATTAGTTCTTGAACCTATGCTATAGATTCTTTGGGATTTTCTACAATCATATTATTTGAGGATGATATGGTTAGGCTTTGTGTCCCCACCCAAATCTCATCTTGAATTGTAATCCCCAAGTGTTGAGGGAAAGACCTGACGGGAGGTAATTGAATCATTGAGGTAGTTTCCCCCATTCTGGTCTCATGATAGCAAGTGAGCTCTCATGAGATCTGACGGTTTTATAAGGGGCTCTTCCTGCTTCGCTGTTTCACTCTCTCTCTCCTGCTGCCATGTGAAGAAGGTCCTTGCTTCACCTTCACCTTTCACCATGATTGTAAGTTTCCTGAGGCCTCCCCAGCCATGTAGAACAGAGTCAATTAAACCTTTTTCCTTTATAAATTATCCAGTCTTTGGAAGTTCTTTATAGCTATTGAAAACAGACTACTACAATATATAAAGGAAGTTTTATATTTTTCGTTGCAATCTATGTAACTTTTACTTATTTTTCCTGCTTTATTGATAGGAACTCCAGTACAATGTATAAAATGAATGGTGAAGGCAGACATCATTGCCTTTTTCCTGATCTTAGGAGAAAAACATTTAGTCTTTAACTACTAAGTGTAATAATAGCTGTAGGGTATTTTTGTTGTTGATCTATGAACTATATCAGTTTGCAGATGTTCTTTCTAGTCCTAGTTTGCCAAGAGTCTTTATCATAAATGGATATTGGATTTTGTAAAAGACATATATCAAATTGATTGATTTAATATATTTTCTTCTTGATTTTTACTTTATTGATAAAGAGAGATTCATTGACTGATTTTTAAAATGTCGAATCAGACTTACATATTTTTGGGGATAAATCCAACTTGGAAATATATATATATAATATATATCCCTAACCAGGTATTTGGATTTGAGAGAAGGTAATTCCCAAAGAACCTAATTCTAAGAGAGATAACAGAACAAGAGCCACACAGTTGATCTTCAGGAGTGGAATCCTAAAGCAGAAACAGATGCAATTTTCAATTCTGAAAGCCAAGGTAGCCATGGGTGGCAGTTCAATAAAGACATAGCCAGGAGTTACTCTGGTACTATGGAGGAGTCACCAGCTGCATTTGTTTATTGTTTATTTTTTCCTTGCCTTCAGCCCTCACAATTGTAGGTGAAAATATGTTGCGTGTGTGTGTGTGTGTGTGTGTGTGTGTGTGTTGGGGTAACAGAATGAACATGAGACATGGTAGGCTCGTTGTAATCATCAAAGATTCTCTCTCCCTCTATATCCTTACATGCGGGAATAATCCTCAAAGTCTTGTCTGTGGGCTGTTTTTCATCTTCTACACATTTTACCTAGGCCATTTCCTCTTATCTCAGAGTTTAAATTAATAATGCTATGTATAACCACTCTTCTTGCCCACATCAGCTGAAAGACTGAAACATGATCACAATAATAGTTATCAAAACAAAGTTTCCAGGGTGTCTTACTACCCCAGATTCCTTTGAATTCCTTCTATACCCACATAGTCCTCAACATTCCTCCTCATTCTGGAAGCCATGAGGGAGTGGCTCACATACTCTTTGTATAATAATCTCCTATTGTGTTATCTATTGTTTTACTTCTTTCCTGTTATGGATCAGGATGGTATTTCCTGCAGTCACCATGTCACTAGCTCTGATAGTCACCATGTCACTAGCTCTGATGCACAACAGTGTCTCATGGCTGAGGTGCTGGCATTGAAGATACAGGTATCTGCATTGAGAGCATCATACCCAGCCACTACCCAAACTGCTGGCATTAGTACTACTTGTACTTTAATACTCTTTTCAGTTTCTTTTTTCCAGCATTCTTTCCCCAGTCCCTTTGGGCCAGGACTCAGGAATGTGTCTTTGGGCTGGGCTGAAGGATAATTTAAGTGATAGAAAACTGCTTTTTTCCAGAACCTCCTTTCTCTTCTGAGCTCAGGTCATTGTTCTGAAACTAGATGAGTACCTTGTGATTCTTTTCTTTTGAGATGCTCCCTTTGAGAGTTCCTGAGGGAAATTCATTTCAATGGATGTTTAGTCAGAGCAATGTTCAAAGTCTTCTTGGAAAATTTATACTCATGATGTTGTCAATTCATATGAGTCCTCAAATACTTTGATAAGTAGAGAAACTTGTGCTTTATTTTTTGCATTAACATTATTTTAAATCTTCACTGCAACTTTCACTATATCAATGATCAAGCACATTTTCATTTGATTTGGAATTAACACTTAAAATTTTCTAATGATTTGTTTTTTAGTTTAAGTCTTACCTGGCAATTTCATGAGAGTTTAACAATTTCAAGTGTTTTTCAGGAGCATAAAATTTACATTATTTACAAATAATTAGGGCTATAATATTAAGTACACGATTAATAAAAATGACCCTGATAGCTAAGGTAATTTTTTATTAAAAAATACTGTGCCAAGATTGGCTAAAAATGAAAGTTTTAAAAAACCATATCCAAATTAGATGACATTTTAATGAAAACATATAGCTAACTGGTATTTAACAAAAACATATAGTCAGCCAGGGACAACAATAATATAGATTATCATGCTATTTCTAATAAACTAATTATCAGAATATTACAGCTGGAGATGTTTCTTTTGAGACAATTGGGCAATTTAAAAATCAAAATGATAACCCCTCATGATTGAATAGATTATATAATGGTTTTCATATAGATTGTATATTATATGCTCTTCACACAAACATACAATGTTGATATATTTGGTGCACTTTCAGAGATAAAGGAAAAGCTTATGTAAGATCAACTGAGGCATCCAAGAGCACACACTGGCAATAGGATGGATTTCAACCCATGACGTGTGGTGCCACTACCAATTATTTTTACTTCTGATGCCTTCTCTTCTCATTTGCTCTCCTGTTATGTCATTGCATCTCTTTTTAAATATTTAAAAGCTGATTACAAAAAAATATACCATGAATGTAAATGTATGACTTACCTGTTATCAGTTACATCATCCTTATCTAAATGTATTTGCTTATTATTGTTATTTACCATTTACATTATGCTCAGTATGTTGCCCCTCTCCCTGATCTGGTTTATTTCTTAGAATTGAACTTCATGATAATATTGAGTTCAGGTGCTTGAGAAGCACATGGTTCAGTGCTTGGATCACAGTGAGGATGTAATGTGTTTGAAGATATCAGTCACTACTGCAACTGACCCTACAATTTAGGCATGTTTCCACTAGGTGGCAGCAACATTCCATATGGATAAAAATCAATAGGCGCTTGGTTTTGACAGACAATGGTTTAGTAATAAAGTTAGTTGTAATCATGCTGTTTGAGTTTTTAGAGGTTTTCTATTTTAGCTCTTTGGTTTCAGAATAAAAAAATTGAGGTCCAGAGAAGGGTCAGGAGAGATCAACAGCCCCATCTGCCATAGTAGAATGGGAATTAGAATTCAAGTCCTATGATGTCTTTGCGCTTTCCCTCTTGTATAAATTGTTAAAGACCTCTACAGCTTTTCCATATACCTTCACTTTGGGTTTGTTAGGGATGTCTTGTGAAAACACTTTGGATCCGTATCAGGTTGAAATTTTTACTAGTCGCTAGTGGAAGAAATGCACCCCGTGATAACTTTCCAAATTCCAATTTGAGAGTTAAGATGTTTTACTACTAAGCATATTTGGATTTTTCTCTGGGGTTTCTTTGAAATGATTCAAGTAAACTCATCAAAATAGCTATGCTAAAATGTTAAGCTAAAACGAAAGTAAATAATATTTCAGGAGATGCTGTCAGAGAACAAGCTCTAAGATGCATAGGATCCTAGGAAGATACATTTTGAGTTGAACCTCAAAGCACTTCCAATTGTAAACATTTATAATTCTGTGTGGAGTTTATTTGCCTTTGTGTGCTATTTGCTTTCATACTTTTTTATTGTGGTAAAAAGCATATGACATTAAATTTACCATATTTATTAGTTGGGGTTTTCTAGAGAGACAGAACCAGGAGGATATATTAATAGATAGATAGACAGATAGATGAATAGATGGACAGATATTAACAGATGGATAGGTGAGAGTGGGTTTATCAGGAGAACTGGCTCATGAGATTATGGAGGCTGAGAAGTCCCATAATGTGACATCTGGAAGCTGAAGAATCACAGAATCCCGACTTCCTGAGCATGGTTCAGTCTCTAAGTTCAAAGGCCCCTAAACCAAGAAAGCCAACGTGTAACTCTCAACATGAGGCCAAATGCCTGATAACGTAAGGGGCTACTAATGCAAATCCCAGACTCCAGAGGAGACCCTGGAGGTATGATGTCAAAGGATGAGAGAAAGGTATCTCAGCTTCAGAGGAGAGAAGGGGAATTTACTTTTTCACTGCTTTTTTGTTCTTTCCAGACCCTCAACGGATTGGAGGGTGCCCATCAACATTAAGTGAGGGCGGATATTCCTTACTCAGTCCACTGATTCAAAACATCCTCTGTCTTACAGACATACCCAGAAATAGTGCTTTACCAGCTATCTGGATATCTCTTAATCTAGTCCGATTGACACCTAAAATTAGCCATCACATCATCTTAATTATTTTTTAAGTGTACACTTGACTAATATTAAATATATTCATATTGTTCTGTAACATATTTCCTTGGATACTTTCTGATGTTCACTTAAACTTCTGCTATTTTGATTAAATTTGATTTTTTAAAGGTCATGAAGAGTTTATGGTTTTATCCAGATGGATTTAATAGGATGACTTTCTTCCTCATTCTCAGATTTCTTATAGACTAGGTTAATAAATACATTCTGAGTCCTCATTCTGCATTTTTGTGTCCAATGTAGACATTGTTAATTTATAATTTGTTCTTTTTTTATTTCAATAGCTTTTGGGGTACAAGTGGTTTTTGATTACATGGATGAATTCTATTAGTGGTGAATTCTGAGATTTTAGCGTTCCTGTCACTCAAACAGTGTACGCTATAACCAATATGTAGTCTTTCATTCCTCATCCCACTTCCACCTTTCCCCCTGAGGCCCCAAAGTCCATTTCACTCTGTATGTCTCTGTGTTCTCATAGCTTAGCTCCTACTTTTAAGTGAGAACGTACAGTATTTAGTTTTCCATTCCTGAGTTACTTCATGTAGAATAATGGCCTCCAGCTCCTTCCAAATTGGTACAAAAGACATTATTGCTCTTTATTCTTAAGATTCTCAGTCTTACTTTGTAGATAGTCATTATCACTATAATCAGAGTTGCCATGACAGATGAACTCTATCACTACCCTATCTTATCAGCCTTTTCTAATCCTAGAAAAATGTATCGATCTTAAGTGTGTGATTTACCTTTTAAATTCCCCAGATCTTAACTCAGTATCAAAAACTCATTCATAATTAGTTGGGGTTTACTCTTTCAGCACAGAATTTCCTAGGACAGTTTATCTTCAACCTTAGATAAGAATGTTTCTCTTGATGAAGAACTTCCTTGCCTTTTCATCTTCACAGTTGATTCTTGAAGCCATTTACCTTCCTTTCTTTCAACAATCTTAGTTACTAAATTTCTTCGCTAAATAAAGCCTATTACCTTGTAAGTCAAGAGTCTCAGTAATTATATCCCTTTATATAGAAGACATTTCTCTCATTTAATTTTATTTCTTTTGAGACTGAGGATTACTAACTTGGTCTCCATGAAATAGATTAATTCATTTTTTATGAACTTTATTCCTAAAGAAAACATTTCAAAAAACAGGAAATCAATGTTTTAAAACATCAGACTTTCAGGGCTCGATGAATTCCTGGAGAGTGAGTCCAATTCACTCAGGCTGGAGGGGTTAATTGGACTTGCCCACAGTGGCACATCCAGGTAGTGGCATTGCTGGCAGTAGCAGCCAAAATATTAAAAAGAGAAAAGAAGAGCCCCATCAAGCCCTTCATCCCATCCAGCCTCATTAAAAAAAAAAAAAAAAAAAAAAAAAAAAGAGAAAAGACATCTTTTTATTGTGGTGCAAATAAGTCACAAGAAAAAGACGGAAAGGAGAGACACATTTTTGGCCATGACCCAAGAAACAGAGTTAATGACATCATTAGTTTACATTCATTGAGTGATTTCTGTTTGTTAGGCACTGTGCTATGCCTTCCTTATTCACAGCTTATTTAATTATCACAACTCTTGAGGTAGGTATTCTTGTTACACCAGTTTTACAAATGAGGGAGTTGATAAGTTTAAGACATTAAACAACGTTGAACATGTTTATATTGATAAAAGGGCAGAGCCAGAATTTAAACCCAATTCTCTGTGTTGGAAACATGTGTTTCTAACCAGTATATTTCAGTACAAGGCTTGGTGTGTTTATGTGTGGTTTACTTCTGATGAAATTTCTCTTAAACAAAAGGCCTCTACTAACCCAGCAGGGAGTTTTCCTGGACTCAAATCAGAGAAAGCTCAGAGAAGAATAGGAAGGGGGATGGAAAGAGGCTCCTGTGATGAGTGGTTGGCCCTTTTCGCCACCACTCCAGGGAACAATTAGTGCTCAGAAATGTTTAGCTCTAATGATTGCTGGGCTTTTTATGTTGGACCCTGGAGTGAGTGGCAGAGGGCAGTCTCTTGGAGAAAGAATGTGGCTACCTCTTCCCATTAAAATAATGAACTCCCACAGCCCATTTATTTGGAAGACTTGTTAACAAAGGCGTGGGGATTCCAGAAGCATGGTTTACTATTTACAGGAGGCCAAAGCATAAGAAATTGAAGAACCAGAAACCAGCCATGGAGCAGTGGGAAATGCAGATGACCTGGTTTGCAAAAGATGTTATGGCAGCAAAGCAATCAATATTTCTTGTCTTGTAGCACAAGATTGAATGATCCTTCTGCCCAGTATAATCCAGTAAATCCAGCTCATTCCCTCCTACCTCATCCATCCAGCGGCAAATCACAACTATACATTTACAGCCTATTCTGTCTTTTATTTGTAAAAGGGGCCGAGTAATGCTGCCACTTCTTGAGTCTATTAAGATAATTAAATGGGTTTATAGAAATCAAGCCTTTCAAACAGTACCTGGCACACAATAAGCACTAAATAAGTGTTTGATTATATTGTTATATTATTATGATTGTTATATGATTATTGTTTGTGATTAATTGTATATTACATGTTTTGTTATTATAATAATAACAGGCCAAATATAGTAAGTCATAGGCCAAACCATTCTGCCAAACTTTGAGGATAAGTGGTGGAAAAAAATCTATTTATTCAACAAAATATTTACTGGGCACCTATGTCCCAGGCCCTATTCTTTGTACTTATGATAAAACTGCCTTTGCAAAATTTTAACTGAGGAAATTATGACAGTCAAATAAATCATAACTACCTGACTCTGTCTTGCTTCTAACCTTTAAGCTGTCTTTGTCCATTCTTGGGCATAGGCTGAAGTAATGTTGGGAAGGAATTCAGTTCATGGTTTGACTCTGAAACAAAATTAATAGCAACTCTTCCTTGAAGAGACCCGCTTTTTGCCTGGGGACCAGTCTGTCTTTGCAGGACTAACAAATTAGCTGCAAGACTAGAGATTACAGTTTAGGGGTCATGCAGCCTCTGGCTCCAAGAGTCTGAATCTTCCCAAATTGGTGCTAGGGGTAACATCACTATTGGAAAATCTAAGATCAGTGCTTGAGATATTTGGCAGACCCTGCACTGGATGAATCAGCTGACACCACCCAGACCCGTAAACTGGCTCAACCAGTGCTGCCATCCCACCCAGGAACCGAAGAAAGCAAGAAAAACTCCATTCGATCCGTTTGATTCCATCTCCAACCTAACCAGTCAGCACTCCCCACTTCCGAAGCCCCTACTCGCCAAATTATCTTTAAAAACTCTGATCCTGAATGCTCAGGGAGACTAATTTGAGTAATAATAAAACTCCAGTCTCCTGCACAACCGGCTCTGCATGAATTACTCTTTCTCCATTGCAATTCCCCTGTCTTGATAAATGAACTCTGTCTAGGCAGTGGGCAAGGTGAACCCATTGGGTAGTTACAAGGATAGATCAGTAAACAGAATGGGCAAAACTGTCTGCCTGTCTTTGAGTAACTAAAATTCTGGTAGGGAAGATTTCACCAAGATAAGAGATACCAAATTCATCTTACTTCCTTTTTGATAGGATTAAATAGATTGATGTTTTAGTGAAGATCAATCTACGCTCTTCTTGGTTTTGACTGCTTGACCAGTGACTTGCGGGGAGATTAGAAATTTGTAAAAAACACAAAGTTGGAGAAGTTTTTAATATGATGAATGACAGAGAACCACAGTTACCATTGGGTGCAAACATGCATGGGCAAACAAATTCCATACAGATAATGAAATACAGTTTAACCTTAATTTCACCACTGAGTCTTTCTCAGGGCATTTCTGCCTCTTTATACCCATTTGTATTTCCTAATTTTTAAAAAAAATTTCCTTTCTTTTGAGACAGGGTCTCACTCTGTCATCCAGACTTGAGTGCAGTGGCGTGGTCATGGCTCACTGCAGCCTAGACCTCCTGGGCTCAGGTGATCCTCCCACCTCAGCCTTCCAAGTAACTGGGACTACAGGTGTGTGTCACCACAGCCCACTAATTTTTGTGTTATTATTATTATCATTATCTGAGATGGAGTCTCGCTCGGTCACCAGGCTGGAGTGCCGTGGCATGCAATCTCAGCTCACTGCAACTTCTGCCTCCTGGGTTCAAGCGATTCTCCTATCTCAGCCTCCCCAGTAGCTGAAACTACAGGAGCATGCCACCACACCCAGCTAATTTTTGTATTTTTAGTAGAGACAGGGTTTTGCCATGTTGTCCAGGCTGGTCTCAAATTCTTGAGCTCAAGCAGTCGGGCTGCCTCCACCTCTCAAGTGCTGAGATTACAGGAGTGAGCCACTGCGCCTGGCCTGTTTCCTCAGTTTGATCTTACATCAGTGCCAGTCTGTTTTTCTTAACTGCCAGATATGTATGGGCTTACCTCTTGTCTTCATAGTGATCGTCTGATCTGGCCTGATGACATCGAAGTTGTCCCTTGCTTATCACTGTCTTTAAATATTGAATGAACCCTCTTCTCCCTGCTGCTTTTCTTGCCCAGGAAATATTGATTGCTGTTGGTTCTTGACCACAATGGCTCAGCCCATCTCAGTCAGCTTAGGTAATGCTCCCTTTTCCCCTTCATGGAGACCTGTTCATATCCCTTCTTTCCTATAATTGTGCCGACTGTGCTAGTTGAAATTTTCATCGTTCTATGAATTTTGTGCAATGACTTTTATTAAGAACATTATATAATTAGAATAAATGTTCTGGTCTTAAACATGATAAGTGTGTGTGTATATATATATGCACAAACATACACATATATACAATTATCTCTGTACACATATGTATAACATATATATCTATATATATACACGCCAGTATACATCTACACACAAATATGTATACATACACACACATTTTTTTCCCACTTAGTTTTACTACCTAGAAGAATAGATTGTTAGACTGTTGCCTGGATTTCTTCCCGCAAAATGGAATATGTCAAAAATTGTAGCCCATTGTATTCAGTTCCCTTCTTTTGAGTTCGTATGCTAAAGATCTATAATGTATAAAAATGCCTAACTTTATTATACTTTATTTATTTATACTTATATTTATTTTCTTTTTTTTTTTTTTCTATTTTTTGAGATGGAGTCTCGCTCTGTCGCCCAGGCTGGAGTGCAGTGGCCGGATCTCAGCTCACTGCAAGCTCCGCCTCCCGGGTTTACGCCATTCTCCTGCCTCAGCCTCACAAGTAGCTGGGCCTACAGGCGCCCGCCACCTCGCCCGGCTAGTTTTTTGTATTTTTTTAGTAGAGACGGGGTTTCACTGTGTTAGCCAGGATGGTCTTGATCTCCTGACCTCGTGATCTGCCCGTCTCGGCCTCCCAAAGTGCTGGGATTACAGGCTTGAGCCACGGCGCCCGGCCACTTATATTTATTTTCAAGTCAGAAAGTCTAAAAAAGCCATAGCGAACCTAAGTCCAAAGGGACACTTCAAACTCTTCTGATTCAACTTTCATTTCCCATTTGGGAAAATGAGAATCTGGAGAAATGACTTTTCCAAAGTTCCCAGGAAGTTATGAATGGAGCTGAAGACAAAACTTGGGCTTCTGACTCCCAATCAGTTTCTACTTTATTATTAGATGGATTCTCTTTTGGTCAACAAACATAGAGCGTGTGGATTATCCTAGGCTGACTTCCTCTGAAAAGTCTTTGCCTGGCAGGTGGCTGGGCTTTAACTGGGTGGTGTTTAACTGGGTGCTGACTGTACGATCTTCCAGGAAATACCCACTCTTACAATAACAAACAAAATTTAACTGACCACAGGATTCTTCTTTCCTTTATGCAGGAAGCAGGCCTATGGCTACAGGAAGGAACAACACAACTGTGACAAAATTCATCCTCCTGGGACTTTCAGACCATCCTCAAATGAATATTTTCCTTTTCATGTTATTTCTGGGACTCTACCTGCTGACGTTGACCTGGAACTTAAGCCTCATTGCTCTCATCAGGATGGACTCTCACCTGCACACGCCCATGTACTTCTTCCTCAGTAACCTGTCCTTCCTGGACATCTGCTATGTGTCCTCCACTGCCCCCAAGATCCTCTCTGACATCATCACAGAGCAGAAAACCATTTCGTTTGTTGGCTGTGCCACCCAGTACTTTGTCTTCTGTGGGATGGGGCTGACTGAATGCTTTCTCCTGGCAGCTATGGCCTATGATCGGTATGCTGCAATCTGCAACCCCTTGCTTTACACAGTCCTCATATCCCATACACTTTGTTTAAAGATGGTGGTTTGCGCCTATGTGGGTGGATTCCTTAGCTCTTTCATTGAAACATACTCTGTCTATCAGCATGATTTCTGTGGGCCCAATATGATCAACCACTTTTTCTGTGACCTCCCTCCAGTCCTGGCTCTGTCCTGCTCTGATACCTTCACCAGCGAGGTGGTGACCTTCATAGTGGGTGTTCTCGTTGGAATAGTGTCTGTGCTAGTGGTCCTCATCTCTTATGGCTACATTGTTGCCTCTGTTCTGAAGATCAGCTCAGCTACAGGTAGGACCAAGGCCTTCAGCACTTGTGCCTCTCACCTGACTGCTGTGATCCTCTTCTATGGTTCCGGATTCTTCATGTACATGCGACCCAGTTCCAGCTACTTCCTAAACAGGGACAAGGTGGTGTCCATATTCTATGCCTTGGTGATTCCTGTGGTGAATCCCATCATCTACAGTTTTAGGAATAAGGAGATTAAAAATGCCATGAGGAAAGCCATGGAAAGGGACCTCGGGATTTCTCATGGTGGACCATTCATTTTTATGACCTTGGGCTAATGTTTACAATGAAGCTGTGAGCTGGGTCAATTATGCAGGCATTTATGTAATTTAAAACTAGTTGATCTATAGAATGAATTGTGTGAATCAGGCTTTTTTCCCTCCTTCTTAAGATTTCACTAATAGTTTGCCTGTCGGCTATTAGAAAACATTTTGGCCATTGTTGCTTTGTAAAATGAATAGCATTGTATAGTTTGAGATTTTAAATGCTCTTCCTAGCAGAAAACTTCACCATGACAAAACACATCCTGGAATGTCAAAACAGAGTTTGTATGTATAGGAAGAAAATCATCGAAAAAATGTTAGTCCAGCTTTTAGTGTGGTGATTTTTAAGGTACAACATGGTATAATGACCTGAAGAGGATGATGCTTTTTCTAAACACAGTTGCCTTTCCCTCTTCTGAGATTCTCAAATGGTTTGCTTTAGAGCCCATGAAAATCACAGGGCAGACACTTTCCTGTGTTTCAGAATCATGGCCATAGGAGGCCCTGTGACTGATGGGGGAGTTTTAATACTCTTCAGATGCATTAAAGCAAGAATTCTGATTTGGGCCTTGATGTAATTTGGATATTTGTCCCCACTCACATTTCATGTCTAATTACAGTCTCCAGTTCTGGAGGTGGGGCCTGGTGGGAGGTGTTTGAATCCTGGGGGTGGATCCCTCATGGGTTGGTGCTGTATTCATGATAGTGAGTTCTTGTGAGATCTGGTCATTTAAAAGTGTGTAGCACTCCCCCCACCCCCGTCACTCTCTCTCCTCTCACTCTGCCTCTCTGTCTCTTGCTCCTGCTTTTGTCATGTGATGTCCCTGCTCCCGCTTTGCCTTCTGCCATGATTGTAAGCTTCCTGAGGCCTTCCTAGAAGCTAAGCTGATGCCAGCACCGTGCTTCCTGTAAAGCCTGAAGAACTGTGAAGCAATTAAATCTTTATGAATTACTTAGCCTAAGGAATATTTTTATAACAGTGCAAGAACAGTAGTCCTTAATGACTGAACAAACGACCTCTTGGCCAATTCAATCAACTACAAAAAGAGGCCACTAAAACAATTTAAATAAAACCAAATAATTATTGCTTAGGCCCAAAGTGATAGCTTTCTAACCAACAATTAAAGTTTCTTAGGAATCTAAAGAGAAGCATACGCTCATTTGGGATGAAAAGTTCTCTATTTTTACCAGGGTTGTGATTAATTCTAGAAGAGAACTTAGCCAAGGAATTGAAGAAAATGATTTTTCTCCTCTACATTTTCTCAGAACTTGTTATGTATCCTTGAACTGGCAGTAAAGAACTGGAATAAATTCATTCAGCTGTGGCCTTTCTTGGGTAGGCTATAAATAAGTGAGTAAATGATATCTGCCTGTGTGGCTTTAGGCACGTTGCTTGGACTCCAGGTGCCTCAGATCCTCATCATAAAATGGAAATTATAACAGTAATTTTATCCTAGGATTATTGTGAAGAATTAAATGAGTCAGTACATGTAAATACTTAGAATACTGCATTGTGAATAGAAAATGTCCAAGAGGTGCTATTACTATTATAGGATAGCACCTATAATATAGAATAGGAACTTCATCAGTAAATGGAGACATAGAGAAACAGTCAGACAACATCTACGAAGTGTCAGTATCAAGCGGCAGCTTCAAAGCCGAAATGGTGGTTTGATGTGAAGTGATATAGTAGTTGGCGAATAAGGCAGATGGTGAGAAATGTGGATCCGATAATAAGGTGAAGTCCGTGGAAACCGGTAGCAATAAAAAATGTTGAGCCATAAATGCCATCGGAGATGGTAAAGGGTGCTTCATAATATTCTGAGGCTTGTAGTAGGGTGAAGTAGATACCTAATAAAATTGTAGTGGATAGGGCTTGGATTATTTGCTTTCGGTTACCTTCTCTCAGGCTGTGGTGGGCTCAAGTGATTGTGACTCCTGATGCAAGTAATACAGAAGTATTTAGAAGAGGTACTTCTAGAGGGTTTAGTGGGATAATACCTGTTGGTGGTCAGTGTCCTCCTAAGTGAGGGGTGGGGGTGAGGCTTGAGTGATAAAATGCTCAGAAGAAACCAGCAAAGAAAAAAACTTCTGAAATAATAAATAAAACTATTCCGTAGCGAAGGCCTTTTTGGACTGATGCTGTATGGTGGCCTTGATAGGTGCTTTCTCGGACGACATCACGCCATCATTGATGGTAATGATAAGATAATGCTTAATCATTATCTAAATAGAAGAAATAGAAGAGATTTCCTTAGTTTGGTAGGAAATGTTATTTTTGCAATGGCTTTATTGCATTAGAAAGAGGATCTGGAGGGACTTTTGCAAAGAGGGTTAAGAATATTCACTTTTAAGTAATTGAACCTGAGATTATTAATTTCATCTCTGCCATTTTGTAGGTTCATAGCCTGATCCAAGTTAGTTAGAAACTCTATTTTCCTCATCTGTGAAATGAGGATAGTATGCAGCTACCTGAGGACTAAGCTCTGATTTTTTTCTCTTGCTCAAATTCCTTTCTAAGGAGTCTGGGGAGTTATGCCCTACAAACCATAAATTCTCATCAGATGGGTTTTATTTAACCCTGGATATAGTGACTTACTTTACAATCTGACTCTAGCATAACAAGGAAGAAAATCAAAATGTTTTACACCAAAAACAATTTCCTTGCCACACCTTGAAATTGCCCTGCAAAGTCTCTGGTGGGAAAAATCCACATGCTACAGAGAATCTCCTCTCCCCTTTGTTTTCCTTCCTTTATTCCCTGATGTAGGAGATAATCAACTAAGAGCCGGGCACCCTTTTAAGTCCGATAAGAAGCAATTTACAACCTGCTCTCTCTGAAGTCTGTTATCCGAGAGCTTCTTCTGCACAATAAAACTTGGTCTCCACAATCCTTTACCTAAACCTGAACATTTCTTTCCATTAATCCCAGGTCTTCAGATGAACTCAACCAATTGTCTGCCAGAAAATGTTTAAATTTACCTAGAGCCTGGAAATCTCCACTTTGAGTTGTCCCGCCCTTCTGAATGAAACCAATGTCTTTATTTTTCTTCTTTTTTTTTGAGAGGGAGTCTCGCTCTGTCGCCCAGGCTGGAGTGCAGTGGCCGCCACCTCAGCTCACTGCAAGCTCCGCCTCCTGGGTTTACGCCATTCTCCTGCCTCAGCCTCCGGAGTAGCTGGGACTACAGGCGCCCGCCACCTCGCCCAGCTAGTTTTTTGTATTTTTAGTAGAGACAGGGTTTCACCGTGTTAGCCAGGATGGTCTCGATCTCCTGACCTCGTGATCCGCCCGTCTTGGCCTCCCAAAGTGCTGGGATTACAGGCTTGAGCCACCGCGCCGGGCGAAACCAATGTCTTTCTTAAATGTATTTGATTGATGTATCATGCCTCCCTAAAATATATAAAACCAAGCTGTACCCCGACCACCTTGGCCAAATGTTCTCAGGACCTCCTGATGGCTGTGTTGCGGGCCATGGTTACTCATACTTGGCTCAAAATAAATCTCTTCAAATATTTTACAGAGTTTGACTCTTTTTGTCAACATACCCCATAAAATTGATGCAACAATTCAGTGAGAATACACATAAAGAGGGCTTAGCCCAGTGCCTGGCATATGGTAATACTTAGTACAAGTTAGCTTATATTATTAGTCAATATCTTTACTCAGTTTTATATAAATCGAGAAAAATCCAGGGTAATGTGTTAAAAAGAGACCAAAGAAATAGGTTTAGGGTATTTCACTCCAATTGAGACATATTAGTCTCAGCCAACAGGCACACCCATATTACTATCTCTATGATTTCTCTTGTATATCAGAAGCAGTTCTTAGGGAATTAGAGTGCGCTCAGGTTCACAGCTGTGACCATTTCGCCAACTGATAGACCAACTCTATCAGCTACCTGGATGCCTCTCTCCCTTTTTCTTATAGCTTTTTTCCCCTCCACCTTTCTTGACCTGTACTCCAACTCACCAAGCTCCTATCCTTCAGTTTGTCAGTTTTCAAAATGGTAGTTAATCTTAAGTTCTCCTAATGTCAAAAGTCGTTGAAATGACACAGTTAACTAATGAAAATGTCTCATGCTTTGGATTTACATGGAGCTATTATCAATCTTTACCATATCCAAACTTTTTTGATGAACAGAGATTCTGAATAAAAAGTCTTCATAAAATTTTTTCTTGTTCAATCACATATATATCTACCAGTAATGGTAATTTTCTCATTGCACTGAGAAGATATAAGGTACTTTTGCAGCTTGCCAAACTACCAAGAAGAATGTAAGTCTTATTAGTAGTGATTAATTCTATTGCATAAGATGGAGATTGGTTGTAAGACTTGAATGTTTTGGGGTTTACAGTAAGCTACATGTTAAATGTTTCCTAAACAAGTGTATTTATTATGAGGCTTATAATCAGACATACATTAAACAGAATATTTTGGGCCCTTAAGGAATCAGGCATTTTATAGCCATTTGGAGGAGGAGGTAAAACTCTTTCCTGGGAGGGCTAGTCAGCTGGAGATAGAATTCACTTTAGTAAAATTACCATCATCCAGGGTGTGGCACTCATGTTTGCGACTTCCAAAAATCTTTTCCAGATGGACTGGAAGTTAACAAAGCTCAGAACAGCTAGCTGCATAAGCCAGAATGACAGATTTAATTTTCAGTGGAGAACAAAGCTGCCAAGCTTGAACTTGTGCCAGTGGCACAATTCTCCATCTGTCAGGAAGCCATATAGAAAGACAAATTACAATGAAAAGTCTATTTGGAGAGAAAGGGATCACAGCAAAGCGGATAAAGTGGATCAGTTCCTGATACACCCAGCCAGAGGGTCCAGATCAGCTGAGGCCCTGGGCAAGGGCACTACCAAATTTTCTCCCCAAGCATTCCTTTTCCTCTCTTCCAAGATGAGTGTCCTCCCTTCTAATCAATACTTATAGATTGATGAACTTACAACTTTTCCTACTTTTAGTCTAAGAAATACATATTTTTTTCTGTAAAATGCTTCTGTTACACAACTTACACATAGAGAGTGCATAGTGAAACCACGGGCTGATTTTATGGTTTAAATTTTAGAGTTTTGTAGACACCTTGTTGTTGTCCTAGGCACCAACAGCATTCACCTACTTTTTTTTTTTGATTTGTAGGTACATACAATTATGCACACCCATGAATTAATGAGTGATGCATTAAAGGAGCTCTGATGAGATGCTTAACATTTTTCTAAAGATGAATAGTCTTATGTTTCTAGTCTTAAACCTTCACAAACCTAGAGCTTGCCTATTCTGTGATCATCCACAGAAATGAGGAATCATTTGCATTTCACTTGCTTGTGTCCAGATAATGGATCTGGATCTCTCTGACATAAAAGTAAGCAGGGGCAACCTGACTATCTTGCATGTAGGGAGATATGCCATGTATACCAGCACATTCTCCCACCAGCTTGATCTGTGACTACCTCCCTGATTTCCTGGTGACTTGTCCTCACGTTTGTAACATTTTCAAACCCACTGGGGATGATAAGCCAGCTGTTTATATCAACCTTCACTGACTTTATTCCACCCTCTCTCTTGTTGTGCTTCTTTCTCCCCTTATGCTGGTTAAGACCTCCTGTATGCAATAATGCTTATGGGCCTGGCCAGGGATGAGAGTTCACTCTTTCCTACAAGCAAAGAAATAGTGACACTAGTCTCTTGCATGCATGGCTTGGAACTTTTACAAACTAGATATAGCAGCATCTCTCTTCAGAGTTGCCAGACCAAATGGCTGGCACCATCTAGTTGAAGAGACTAACCACACACTTTGGGTGGGACCACATTCTATAAATAAACCAGCAGCTGGGACCCAGGGAGACCTCATAGAAAAACAGAGAATTCATCTTGTGCTCAAAGCCAAGTTCTTCTGAAAGAGAACTATGATGTCAAACTAAACTTAAATGTCAGCATGCATAGAACAACTGGCATGCATAAAGTATCGCTTTGATATTGTATGGATTTCCTTGTTTGTTCTAATAAAACATCTTTCTTATGCAAAAAGAGGCTGGGTTGCTTTGATCTTAAGAAATTCTTAAGAAGCAAAATTGCTCCGCATGGTTTAGAAGGAGAAAAGCCTATAAGTCAGACACAACACTGAAACTCATAGCTCATTTCCTAACAACAGAAAGCTATGTATGTAGCCTGGCAGGATTGGCAGTGAGACTCCATCTGGGGCTGAGCTGCAGGGGGAGATGTCCTGGGAGAGTCATCAAGAAGATGTGGGTTCTGAGAAGTCCTGCACCAATCTAGTCTTCCCTCTCCACATTTCATGTGCCCTGTGAGAGATACTACTGACAATTGCCTGTATTGTCTGTGCTACTTGTATAAATGTCACTTTTTTTTCTTGCAGACACTTCTGGTTTTCTTGCAGACACCAGAAGGCAAAGCAGGTATTCCTTCTCTGTTTAACACCTTCAATGTCTGTGGCTTTCAGATCTTGAAAGGCTCTGGAATTGTTTTTCATCATACATGCCATCCCTGGTAGTTTTCCAACAGCAGGTGATGCATGAGATTTTCTTGCTTTAGCAACTTAAGCATCTTTTTATTAGGACTTTGGCCTTCTTTATTCATTTGATTTGCCATTTTTTAAAAACTCTTCCTATGTTTTAACATTACAAACTATTTGTAATAACAGTTCAAAAACAAATAACTTTATCATGTGGTTTTATGTTTCTTTTTTTAAACTTTACATACATTTTATTTTTGTGGTTGATTTCATTCCTCCCCCTTCAGCTCCTCCCCCACCTCCCCCCGCCAAGCAGCAGGAATAACCTGAAGGTTCCCAAGAACCCTCTTCCGTTGAGTCCTACCTGGAAAGTAGTTACCTACTTGGAGAGTCCTCCTCATCACTTTTTTTTTTCAGCTTTTATTTTAAGTTCCAGGATACGTGTGCAGGTTTTACATAGGTAAACATGTGCCATGGTGGCTTGCTGCACAGATCATCCCATCCCCTAGGTATTAAGCCCAGCATCCATTAGTTATTCTTCCTGATGCTCTTTCTCCCGACCCCGACAGGCCCCAGTGTGTGTTGTTTCCCTCCATGTGTTCATGTCTTCTCGTCATTCAGCTCCCATTTGTAAGTGAGAACATGCAGTGTTCTCCATAGCCCAGTCTCTAAGTGTTCTTCCCATATAATGTCCAGTGTGTTCTGAAAGAAAAGTCAGACTTTGAAGAGCAAATGACATAGGCTTAATCCCTGTTAGTGTCTTGGGCTGGAAAACAAGGATTTCTTCTCTTCCTATTCAATCTGGAGAGAGAAGATAAAGAGCTAGTAAGGCAGGGAGGAAGGAGGTGAAACTGTTCATGCTTGGCAGGTGGGGGTGGCTGAATATTATTTATGTTTTCAAACTTTCCTGCCCACTTTACTCTTTGACTCCTGATAAAACAAAAACTTCAGCCAAATTCAATTTAAAACAGTTTAATTGAGCAATGAACAATTCATTAATTGGGCTGCTTCTTGAGCCAGAGTAGGCTCAGAGACTTCAGCACAGTCATGTGGCGGTAGAAGATTTATGAACAGAGAAAGGAAAGTGACCTACAGAAAACAAAAGTTAGATACAGAAACAACTAGATTGGTTACATATCAGCGTTTGCCTTATTTGAACATGGTTTGAACAGTTGGCTATACTTGATTGGCCAAAACTCAGTGATTGGCACCGTAGGCTACAGTCTATTTACACCTCCACTCTTCATAGTTCACAATTTACAGAAAAACCTTTAGGCTTAACTTAAAATATGTAAGGAGGCAGCTTTAGGCTAAAATTGATTTAACAATTCCCCCCTTTTGGTTATCTTCTCAATTCTGAAAGATTGACTGAAACTTTAGTCATTGATGTCACTATCACCATTGTAAATGTACTTATTTGGTATTGAAACCCACTGGGAAACAATAAAAGAGTAGGTTTTACAAATTAGGAACAAGGACTCAGTAGAGGGTTCCCCTTATGCTGGAATGTCCTGTTTACATGAAAAAACAAAACAAAACAAAACAGCAACAAAACCTTGTCTGTTGTAGGATCTATGTGTTTCCTTAAAGTCTTAGTTTGATTATGTCACATTTAGCACGAGTGACTCCATTTTGGTTTGGTCTGGTTTCTTGGGGCCTACTACATGAGCTCACTCCAAAACAATGGCCTCCCATAATTTTGTTTAAAAAGTCCCCCTTTTTGGTCAGGTTCTCATGTAGGTGACAGTGTGACAAAGCTTAAGGCCTTAGCTCCACTCTCAGTTACCATCAGTTTTGGTTTCTGGTCTCAGCATGTCATTCATAGGTTACAGTGTCCTCATGGTCACACAATTCTGTCAGCTCTTATCATTCCAGTTGAAGAGACATTCCAGAGATGGCTGCATGCAAACACTGAAAACTTTTGAGAGAACATAGCCCACCAGGGAGACTGCTATTATGACTATCAGGAGGATAATACCAAGATTTTGGAGTATGCTTATTTCTCAGAGTCCCCATAAACCAAACTACCTGGAATCAAGTAGATCAAAGAATTAGCTAGAGTTCACTCACTTAAGCGAGCAGTCTCTTCATTAATCCCCTACAGCTGAATCTCTATCATCTACATTTGGTGTATTTCTCCATAGACCACAAATGCCAGCAGCTGCACAGATACTTCTGTTTAGCCAGTAAGTAATCTAGAGCAATTCTATTACTTAGCATAACTTTCACAAGAGAATGTAAAGTCTGTTGTGTAGTGATAGCCTTTACAGTAGAATCTTCTATAGAGCTTATCATGAGGGATACATTTCTAACCATTTCCTTTTTTACTTCAAACCATGGGAAAAAGGACTTAACAATTGGTACCCTTCTAGAAGAGTGAAGGCCTCCTGGCAATGTTCTCTTTAGCCCATGATGTAGGTTAGGAGGATTGAACCAATGTCCCATTTCTGACTGATTATGGGGCAATGTATGTACCATGAAAATTTCTCACCTACATTGGGGCCTTTATCTTTTATCTGTCAAGGTATAAAGTTATCCATGTAAAAGACTGGCTGCAAAAATCCTTCACAAATAAAAATATACCCCATGAATGCACACAGCCGACCCCCTATTCACCTCTATTGTTCATGGAGGCATAAGCAAGGGAAAATATTCAAAAATAAGTATCATTATAGTACAGATGTCTTGATCCATGATCTCAGGAGAAGCTGTTCACATCAAGGACGCCATCTTCTGAGGAGAAGCTTCCCAGTTAGTGTTACTTTAAGGGTTCCAATGCATGTAAAGCTCCAAGAGTGTGGAGGGACCTTTCTCAGTTGTGAGATTATTAACCCAAGGTTCAAGGTTTCAAAGTTTGCTGCTGTGTGGATGGCAAGGGCAGTCTTTTTCTGATGTTTTCAGAAGATCCAATTTTCAGGTTCTAGATTGTGAAGAGGTTGATTGTTCCCAGTCAGTAAACCATAAAAATCTTTCTTTACCTGGTGAGAATACACTGTGACATAATAATATACTGTTATAACATCAGACCTCCTGCATGGGAAAGCTTTTATTCAACTGGAAAACATGCATTGAAAATGACAATCAAATGAAGTCTTTCTATACATGTTTAAATGGTCCATCAGGCAGCCAAATGTACCTTAAGCTTTGATTATCTTCCAAGGAATATGGGTTTGACAAACCAAACACTGGTCATAAAATATTTTAGCAATTTAGAAGTCACCACACCAATATGTATTTAATTTGGATTATTTTATCTTTTTCAGGATGAGTCATGGAATGCAGAACTCTTAATAACAAAAGCTTTAAGGACTCAGGAAGGACAAGGTGACATCCTTGTTCTCCATAAGTCCAAGATTATCATTGAATTTAGTCCTCTTGAATACTAGTTGTTTCTCAAATGTAGGTGCATAGCACTGATAACTGATGGGTTATTGTAGGTAGTTTGACATAGATCATGGAGTTTGTTCAAATCGCATATCTAAACAATTTCAGTACTGGCTGATTTATTTGGCAAAGTACTTTCTTGGTATTCAATTAATTTTTGTTCACTTGGGTTAGCAGCCAGAAACCTGTATTCAATAGTGCTTTTCAGGGTCTTTTCCATCCTTTCATGAACCTCCTAAAAGACACCATATTCTAGGGTTTTGTTTTTTTTTTTTTTTTTTTTTTAAAGGCATAATCAAGATTTTATTAATCAATTTGGAAAATTATGCCACTGAATGTAGCATCACTCCTATTTGAATTTTCAATACAACGAACCTAGATAGTAGATACTGTATCTTTTATGTGATTCTTTGTATGAAAATAAATGCATTTATTTGGTGTTTATTTTTATTTTATTTTTTATTTTTTTATTTTTTTTTATTTTTTTTTTTTTTAGCAGTAGACCTGTTTTTATTATTTTTCCTTACTTTGTTTTTTTTTTTTTACATGTTTTTTTTTTTTTATTATACTTTAAGTTCTAGGGTACATGTGCATAACGTGCAGGTTACAT
>NC_045446.1:14031634-14213861 GCF_002776525.5 Piliocolobus tephrosceles
GCGCTTCCCAGGTGAGGCGATGCCTCGCCCTGCTTCAGCTCTCGCTGGTCGGGCTGCAGCAGCTGACCAGCACCGATTGTCCGGCACTCCCGAGTGAGATGACCCCAGTACCTCAGTTGAAAATGCAGAAATCGCCGGTCTTCTGTGTCGCTCGTGCTGGGAGATGGAAACTGAAGCTGTTCCTATTCGGCCATCTTGCCAAAAAATTATGAAAGCTTAAATGGTCTCCTTCCAAAATATGTCTGATGGACAGCAGTCCTATCCTGGATTGTTATCTAAGTGGATTTAAAATACTTTTTATTTTATCCTTTAGAAAAATTACTTCCCCTGTTTATAATAACTTCTCCTACTTTAATAAAAATGTATTCAATATAACATATCTAAACTGGCCTTAACAATAATATAAATTCTGATAATATTTTCAGGCAGACAGAACATGGGTGTTCAATAAGGTTATGGAATAAATCTCCTTAGGGAAGCCTTCACACAAAGCATTCCAGAAGGAGCTAGTGCAGCTCACTCTTGGCCTCAACGGTTGCCTCAATTTTAGGGTATTTGGCAAACAGCATAGTAATGTGGCTAAGGGTTCAGACTTTGGAGTTTTAGTTCCAATACTTCTTCTATTAACTTGTACCAGTGACATAAAAACATTAAGCTTAATTTACTGCTGAGGCACAAAAGGACAATGATATAATAATGTAAGGATAATAAAAGCTTCTAACTTCCCAAGTTACTGGGAAGGTTATAAGTGAAAATTCTTGCAAAAGCTAAGCACACAATTAGGTATACAACAATGGTTCAACAGAGGTTGGCTATTGTTATCATGGATTGCTTACAAATAACCATGAGTGACAGGTGTACCTGTGGGTAGGAATGTGAAAAGTAATATTTTCATGGGTTAATTTGAGGAGATTCATGAGCCAGCATCAGCTTTGTAGACGGCCAGGCATCATTGCCTCTCGGCAGGTGTAGATTCAGACCTAGTGTCCATGCTGGTCAAACCACCAAGCGCCATGATGATATAAACCACATAAGCCATTGTTTTCTTCAGTTTGCTTGACTTTGGGTACACTAGGTCAATGGAAAACCAGCATCAAATTATGATGGATCTTAAACTAGAGGAAAGGTCAAAGTAAATATTTCAATTCTCTAATAATACAGAGATATATCTTTTTTTTTTTTTTTTTTGGTAGATACAATCAGCAAGTTAGAGCTTACCAACAGACTTATGGTACTAGATTGGTGCAAAAGTAATTGCACCAACCAAAAGTATGCATGGATTATGTACATTCACTCTGTTCCATACTCAGACTGTCCTTTGCAAACCAATGATAATAGCCAAGATTATTTCGAAAAAGATGAATAATTAGAAAGGATTTTAACTTTCAGATATTAAAAAGTATTACGAACATTGATCATTCATTATTCTTATAATAACAGACATGTACCAGAGAACTAATAAAAATTTCACAAATCAATGTAAGTGTTGGTAAGAATTTTATATATGAAAGAGTATTTTCAATTGATAGTGAAAGAACAAACTCTTCTATAAATGGTCTGTGAGACCTGCCTCACTATAGGTAAAAGAGTATTTGAGGAATAAATAGATGTGCAGTTATATAATCTTGGGATGGAAGTGATATTCCTGAAAAGTAACACCAAAACAGAAATTATAGGAGAAAAAATATGGCAAAGCAATTTCAAAGTTGGTCATGGCAGAAAAACCCTTATATAAAGCATATTTGAAAGACAGTTGATGAATAGGGGAAAACAGTGATAAAACAGAAAAAGAGAATATAATTATTATCTTAATATATAAGATATTGTATAAATCAGTAAGGAAGGAGCACTCATAGGTACCACTGATGAGTGTACAAGATAGTTCTACTTTTCTAGAAGAAAATTATTTGCTTTTTACGAACTATTTTGCCTGCGTGATGAGCTCTCTCTCCCTCCCCCTGCTCTCTCCTCTCTCTCTGTCTCTCTCTCTCTCTCTCACACACACACACACCCCTTAAAAACCATTTATAATATCAAACATTAGAAGTAATGGATAGAATCATGTTGATTTTTTTCTTTATCCTTATCTGTATTATCTTGTTTTTCTACAGCTTCTACATTTATGATAAAAATATTATTAAATGTAAAAATCACTAATAGGGTGGAGAAAGGGGGAGAAGGGCGGAAGAGAGAGAGGGGTGGCGAGAAGACATAGAATGTGGAGAATAGACTTTCCTGAATCTTGCTTGCTGGCTGTGTGATGTTTAGCACGTGATTAACCTCTCTGTACCTCAGTTGTCTCATCTCCAAAGGAAGCTGATAATCATTACCATCTCATAGGGTTGTTGCAAGGATGGAGTGACACAAAGGGCTTAAAACAATAAGGCCTCGGCCGAGCACGGTGGCTCAGGCCTGTAATCCCAGCACTTTGGGAGGCTGAGGTAAGCGAATTGACTGAGGTCAGGAGTTCAAGACCAGCCTGGCTAACATGGAGAAGCCCCGCCTTTACTAAAAATACAAAAATTAGTCAGGCGTGGTGGCACACGCCTGTAGTCTCAGTTACTCAGGAGGCTGAGGCAGGAGAATCACTTGAACCCAGGAGGTGGAGGTTGCAGTGAGCTGAGATATCATGCCACTGCACTCCATCCTGGGTGACAGGGTGAGACTCCGTCTCAAAACAGAACAAAGCAAAACAAACAAAAACAATAAGACCTCAGAAACGTTAGCAAGGATCATTCCCATCATCACATCTCTCTTAAAGGGGAATAAAGAAAGAACTAGTACCGAAGTATTAAGGAGCTCTCAATAAAATTATTTCTTAAATTAGATGATTTCTAACCAGACTAAAGAATATTGTTGACAAATGATTGTATTTCTTTCTATCCTGTAGTATTGTGTTATCTCCCATGCAGCTGGATTGTCAATTCCTGATGCTGCTTTTTCTTCCATTACCACCAAGTACCCTCAAGCTGAGAATGCTGACTGTATACAGGACACAGATTAGTAGAGATGTTTGGTTACTTAATCCTAAGCATTGTGTATACTAATATTTGCAGAACTCAACAAATTTCTCTTTAACACATTCATTATTAAATGGTTCTTTCATTCAGGTTTGAATGTCAAACTGAGAAAATCTTATTTTTGTTTTATTTCCGTTATGAGTTTATTAACTTGGAAATCTTTCTGTTTACTCTTAGAATAGCCATAAAAAGAATGGGATCATGTCCTTTGCAGGGACATGGATAGAGCTGGAAGCCATTATCCTCAGTAAACTAATGCAGAGTCATTATCCTCAGCAAATTAGTGCAGGAACAGAAAACCAAACACCGTATCTTCTCACTTATAAGTGGGAGCTGAACTATGAGAACACATGGACACAGGGAGAGGAACAACACACACTGGTGCCTGTCAGAGGGTGGAGTGGCAGGAGGGAGAGCCTTAGGAAAAATAGCTAATGCACGCTGGGTTAATACCTAGGTGATGGGTTGATAGGTGCAGCAAACCACCATGGCACACGTTTACCTTTGTAGCAAACCTGAACATCGTGCACTTGTGCCCCAGAACTTAAAATAAAAATAAAAATTAAAAAATATTTAAAAATAAAAAAAACCCTCTAATACAATTTCTCAGATATGTTACACAAGGTGAGTTAGATTTAATGGAAATATTTTCAAAATATAAGCTCTTACAAAATATAAGCTCTTACAATATATAGCATCCCCCAGACACCAATATAACTGGTCAATTCAGTGAAAATAAGTCAAATTGTTGATCAATTGGTTGCACTAAAACTCTTTACTTTTGTATTACATTCTGGTGACATAGGCAGACATAATTAAATGTACTCTATGTAATCTACCATTTCCAGGAAAGAACAAGGAGTTGTGGATTGCTTTTCTTATTCATGATAAAATTTATCCTGAAAACTTACCTTGTTGATATTTGAGGCCCGGCACAGTGGCTCACACCTGTAATCCAACACTTTGGGAGGCTGAGGTGGGTGGATCACAAGGTCAGGAGTTCGAAACCAGCCTGGCCAGTATGGTGAAACACTGTCTCTACTAAAAAATACAAAAATTAGCCGGGCATGGTGGCCGGCACCTATAATCCCAGCTACTCGGGAGAATGAGGCAGGAGAATGGCTTGAACCCAGGAGGCGGAGGTTACAGTGAGCCTAGATTGCGCCACTGCATTCCAGCCTGGGCAACAGAGACTCCGTCTCAAAAAAAAAAAAAAATAAAAAAAAAATTCTTTGGCCGGGCGCGGTGGCTCAAGCCTGTAATCCCAGCACTTTGGGAGGCCGAGACGGGCGGATCACGAGGTCAGGAGATCGAGACCATCCTGGCTAACACGGTGAAACCCCGTCTCTACTAAAAAATACAAAAAAATTAGCCGGGCGAGGTGGCGGGCGCCTGTAGTCCCAGCTACTTGGGAGGCTGAGGCAGGAGAATGGTGTAAACCCGGGAGGCGGAGCTTGCAGTGAGCTGAGATCCGGCCACTGCAGTCCAGCCTGGGAGACAGAGCGAGACTCCGTCTCAAAAAAAAAAAAAAAAAAAGATATTTGATAAGCTAGGGAAAAAGAGAAAAAACTCTGGATACATTCACTCTCTTTGATTAATTCCTTACATATGTTCACCATCTCCTGAGACAATTTGCAGAGGATAAGGTAATTGATGTAAATATTGGTTAAAGATTTTACTAGATGAATGTAGGTGATCAAAATCCTATCCAGTGCTAATCTAATAAGGACATGGTCAGTTTGCAAAGTTGTGCAGGGTACAAAATCAGGTGAAGCCAGAAACATTGCTAAATAAAGAACAATATATGTACAAGAAGGTTACAAGGAATATTTAAACCAACACTTCTTGTGCTTGGAGTGGGTATCTCTGATATCTGCGTTGCCCAGGATGGTGTCTTCAGATCCCAGGGTCTCCAAAAATTACAACAGGGAGCAATTTTGAAATATTTCACAAGTTCTAATTGCACGATATATGAGTACTCTGTCATATCATTAAGACTCAATGTGTCTCTTGCTATTCAGAGATCATAAATCAAAGCTATGTATTTAAACAGAATCAAGATAGTTATTAGCATTTTGAAAACAGAATCCTGAAGGGCAAAAATTAAATTAAAAGTGCCCTTGGGGTGGAGAAAACTGGGATACATACCCAAGCAGGTTTTGATCTTAGGAAATTCCTCTGAAACTCAGTAAATAATCATTTTTGATTCCTCTTTCAGGCTTTATAGACAACATATATTTGACTATAGATCATCCCAACGTCCCCATTTTACAGGTGAAAAAAAAGAAGATAGCAGTGTTCAGGGTCACATCCTTAAGAATTCAATACCCATCCCTCACCCCAGAATGATACCTGAAATTTTGTGTTTGAGGTTTTTCTTTTTACAGAAAGTTGAGTAAGAAGAAAGAGGGTCTAACGAGGAACTTTAGGTAAAGAATGTGGAAGTGAGGAAGAGGGAAAAGTTAAGGATTGAGAGAGACTGAGGACTATAAACTCTGTTCCATGTGTGTCCTTACTGGAAGAATTACATGGATATTGAGGCGATACAGAATCCACTGTTCCAAGTCTTGTCCTGTGACCTTGACCCAGGTCCCCCAAGAAGACAGAGTTCTTGCCAAAGGTGGAATTTGCCTATTTCTTTTCCAATGGAATTTTTCAGGTGGGCATATCACACTCCAAGATGGGCATGTTTGACCACAAAATTGGCTGTCCACTCACAGCAAGAGAGATGGTCTCACGTGGGGATCCTCTTAAATGTGCCACCGAGAGCAGAGATGAAAGGAGAAAAGCCAATTAGAGACAGAAAGCATGCCAGGGACTTGCTCTCTGGTGCCATGGTTGTCATGGATTTTTGTCCCTGCTGATCTCATGCCCCACTTTGCTGTGTGGGTCAATTCCCTGTTTCCCTATTGTCCTATCATGGTGTCAGTATTGCAACTTTTTACTCAACTTGAAGTCATTGGAGCTGGAAAGAAGATAAGGATCTTCTAGTCCAAAACTCAATTTCTGGGTGAAAAATCTGAGACCAGAGTGCTAAAGGGTTTGCCCAAGATGACACCCTAGCCAGTAATATAGCTTGATAGCAATAAATTTGATAGGTGTATGCTTCTCTGCTTACAAAACGCTTTCATTCTAGGTAATTACATGCATAGTTTCTCAAATACCTGACTTGAGTCAATTATCACAGCAGTCCTGCAAGGCAGACGTGTTATTATTTCCCGTGCATAAGTAAGGAAACTGAGGCACTAAGGAATGCAATCAGATTAATTCATAACAAAGCCATGGCTTCTCATATTGATGACCGTGGGTATTGATATCATACAATTCGGGTTGAATTTTGGCTTGGTCACTTGCTACTTGTGTGACCTTGAGTAAATTAACCTCTCTCAGCCTCAGTGTTTTCACCTATAAAGTGGGGCTCACAGTAATAGCTACTTCACAGAGTAGCTTTTCATTGAGAATTAAATTGGATAAAGACTATAAAGCACTTATCAGAGTGTGTAGTACAAATCATGCCTTCTGTTTAATAGCAGATAAAACTCACGTTGTTTTGATTTGGAGATCTTTTGAGATGTATTGTTACCTACAATGAGAAGAGCATGATAGGCCTCAGTATGCCATCTGCAATTGGGATAATTTCTCACCTGCCAAATCTCATATGGGTATAGGAAAAATCACATCTATGTGATGTAACTACATGAAGTGTAAAATGTTGTATAAATGCTAATGTAATATAAATGAAATTTAGTACATAAACTCTGGACTACAGAAATATCTCCTACACATTAAAAAAAATTATCTTGGTCTGTCTCTGAGCCACCATGATACCCCTAGGTCTGGTGCTTCTGTTGCTCCCTGGTCAAACTTAAGGCCCTGGAATCCCTGGGAGGCTCAGGCCTCAGGTACTTGGGTCCAGCCTCCCTAGACATGCGATGATAGCCATCATTTCTGAGGTCTTGCACCGTCTCTGGGAGGCTACCATGAAGCATGCTCCAGGTGCACCTATGCCAAGAAATTGCTGGCTTTGACTTCCTTGCACCTCTAGGAATCTCCTCAACTCTTCACCTTAACAGTAGCCCTTTCCACCTACCATTTTTTGCTTGCCTACTTCCTTTTTTAAAAATTTACGTCCTTCTGTAGGCTCAAAGGGTAAGGTGGAAGGAACAGGGTTATTTGGGAATAAACCCAAACAAATATTGCCGTCCTGCACCATGCTCCCCTCCTCTCCCCTCCCCTCTCCTTCCCTTGCCTCCCCTCCCCTCCTCTTCATTCTCCTCCTCTCTCCTCCCCTTCCCTCCCCTCGCCTCTCCTCTCCTCTCTTCTCTGCTCCCCTTTCATGCGCTCTTCTCCTCTTCTCTATTTCTCTCTTTCATTCACTTACTCTCTTTCTGTCTTTACTTGGATCTAAATATTTTATTTATACATCATGTTATTTTATTTTTATTGGAATATAAATACATGCTTAACAACCAGAAATAAAATAAATGAACAGATTCAGAGTAATGTTAGCAAGATGGTCAATTACAGGTGGCTACTGTTCATCACCCCTATAAAAAAAGTACCAAAACAACAAGCAGCCACAATTTGACCAGAGTGACTAAAAGAGAATGCTGGAGCACAGCAAGGAGTGGTGAAAATTTTGTGGTGCACAGTAACTCAGGATGGCCACCTAGAGCAGGAAGAAACCACCTCGCTTCTGCCATCCATTCCCTCCAGTGGGGATCAGCTTGGAACCAGGAGTGGGTTTCTCCCTGTGAGGAAAAGGTAAGCAGGAGGCCACAGCAGCCCCTGTCACTGTCATGGACACCTACAGTTTTCACTACTTATGAGGCCCACAGACCTCATAGGCCCTGTGCCCAGCTTAGAAGGCTGCCTGGGGTTCCAAAGGCTGCACGACTCCACAGATGGAGCCCATCTCATATGCACTCTCTGTGGTCCAAGCTGCCACTGTGCAATCTTGAAACTGGAGCTACTGTTCCAGGGGCCCATAGCCACTGCACCCCTTCATCCCTCAGCTTCTGCCATTATTGCATCATGCTCACACATGGCAGTGCACCATTTACTAGCTGAGCTGCTGCAGCTACCTGTCACCTAAGAACAAGCTGCTTAATCTTCCTATGCTCTAAGAACAAGCTGCTGCAGCTTCATACTGTCTGAAAGTAGCTGACAATCTCCCCCATCTCATTTGCTGCTGCATCTCATCCCTTGGCTACTCAAAGCCTATGCCCAGCAGAGAAGCCACATGCCCCAAGTACCCAAGTTGATGTGACATGTTGCCTGCCAGGAACCAGAAGTTCAGGCCCAGTGGAGCAATCACAGGCCTGCACCTCTGCCTAGTGGCTCCTGCTCCTTCAGGAATCTGACCTTCTGCCCGTATAGCAGAGCAACTATACTCCAGCAACTAAGCTCATGTGTTGCCTGTCCCTTGGCGACCCAGAGTCCAGTATAACAGAGCCACCCTGCCTGAGTCAAGACAGAATCCTGTCCTTTGGGGACCAGCAATCCCGGCCCTGTGGATTAGTCACACATCCAGCCCTGTGGGGTCCCAGGCCCAGGGCCCAGTGAAGCAGCCGCCTCCCAGGCACCTGAGCTGACGTGGTGTCCCAGTCTCCAGGGAAACAGAGTCTTGGCTGAGCTGTGACTGCTGCCCTCTGGGTCAAACAGCCACAGATATCCACCTCCCTGAATCTGGATTCCCTTGTAGAATCGGACATGCTGAGGCTCCCTGCCTCCCTAGGGAGTAGGACCATCGTTGCCCTGTTCTCCAAGCCCCAGAGAACAAACCACAGCTCCACCCCATCATTCCTGAGTTCTTGCTGCTGCTGTACGCAGCCTTATGGAGCCTAAGCTACTGCCTTTTCCTACTTCCAGAGTCATCACTACAAGATACCTACTCCCCTGGTGCCCAAGTTGATACTCTGCCCCATTAGTGTGGGGAGTGACAGTTGTGTCCTGCTAGCCAGGGCTTGAGCCTCTGGAACACCCCTTCTTCCTTAGAGCTGTGTCAGTGCTGTACCCTGATTCCCAGGATCAGAGTCATAGCTACATGTCTGCTTTTTGGAACTGGGCTACTGGGGAATGCCTCAGTGTTACAGCCCCTAGATTTGTTGGAGAGCTGTGTTTACCTATGCTCCAGAGAGGGAATCTGAGCCCACATTACAGGAGCCACAGTAGTTCAGCAGGACACTGAGCACAGAATCCCAGGTCCACAGCCATTTCAAAACCATTTTGAGCCCTGGAACAGTTTCACTGAGTCTGCTTGTGACCCATGTCAGACCCAACACCATGTGTGATTCTCTCAGCTAAAATTCTTCACCACGGGGAAAGTAAGAGCAGGAGGATCCCTAACATCTTTGCCACCAAGAACTCTAATAATCTTCACTGCGAAAACTATTGCTCAAAACGCCTGCTCACTAGGCCTCTGAGGCACCTGCAGTCATTACTGGTGTTAACTATAGTTGAAGAAGCTGTACGCAGACTACAGTACTGGGCCTATCCAGAACCAGAGCCAACACACCCTCCAACTGACACCCTGGGACCCATCTTCAGGTGAAACCATAAACTATAAATTTGGAATAAGTGACTGTTCCACCAGATGCTCAGACAACAATGCAGGGACATAGGAAACTTGAAAAAGCGAGGAAACATAACACCACCAAAGTAACATGGTAAAGTTTTGGTAACTGGCTCCAGAGAAATAAAAACTTATGAACTGGCTGAAAGCAAATTTAAAATAGAGATCTTAAGGAAAGTCAGCAAGGTACAGGAGAATACAGATATGTAATAGAAATTCAATGAAGAGATAGAAATCGTTAAGAAAAAAACATACAAAACTCTTGGGGCTGAAAAATTGAATGAATACAATTAAAAATACAATTCATGGCTTCAACAGCATACTTGGCCAAACAAAAAAGAATATGTGAAGTTGAAGACAGGTCTTTTGAAATAACCCAATCATGGGGGAAAAAAGCAAAAAAAAAAAAAAAAAAAAAAAAAAACGAAGACAGTGAAGACAGCCTACAGGACTGATGGAATATCATCAAGTAAAATTTTTTTTTTTTTTATTATGGAAGGTCCATAAAGAGAAGAGGAAAAGTCACAGAAGTCTTATTTAATAACATAAGTGTTGAAAACTTGCCATTTTAGCTTACGGACACATAGGCAGAAAATGAAAGAATGAAAAAAAGATATTTTATGTAAATAGTAATCTAAAGAGAACAGAGGTGGCTATGCTTACATAAGGTAAAATTAACTTCAAATCAAAAATTGTCACAAGAGACAAAGAAGATCATTATGTAGTAATAAGGCAGTCAATTCGTTGAGGAAACATAACAATTGTAAATATATATGAACCCAACATTGGAGTACCTATATATATAGAGCAAATATTAACGGACATAAAGAAAGAAATGGATAGCAATGCAATAGTAGTAGGGAACTCCAATGCTCCACTTTCAACAATGGATAGGTCAACCAGACAAAAAATAAACAAGGAAATATTGGACTTGAATTGCGCTTCAGACCAAATGGGTCTAACAGACATATGCAAAACTTTCCATTAAACAGCAGCATAATAAACATTCTCTAGTGCACATGAAACATTCTTCAGGATAGACCAAATGTTAGACCACAAGACAAGTCTTAATAATTTCAATAAGATTGAAATTATATTTAGTATTGTTTCTGACCACAACAGTATGAAACTAGAAATCATTAACAGGAGAAATTTTGGAAAATTCACAAATACATGAAAATTAAGCAACATGATCCTGAACAACCAATAGCTCACAGAAGAAATCAGAAGAGAATTTAATAATTTGAGACAAACAACAATGGAAGTATGACATGACAGAACCTGTGGGATACAGCAAAAACAGTTCTAAGAGAGATGCTTATAGCAATAAATGACTACATTAAAAAGGATCCCAAATACATAGTCTAATATTATGCTTCAAGGAACTAAATAAGAGAACAAACTAAAATCAAAGTCAGCAGAAGAAAGGATATAATAAAGATTAGAATAGAAATAAATCAAATAAATAAAAACCAGAAACACCATAGAAAAAAATTGATAAAACAAAGGTTGTTTCATTGAAATAAACAAAATTGACAAACCCTTAACTAGATTAACAGAAAAAAAGAGAAAACTCAAATAAATAAAATCATAAATGAAAATGGAGACATTACATCAGACATCTCAGAAATAAAAGGAACTATTATGAACTATTATGTGCTAACAAGTTAGATAACACTAGAGGAATAAAATCCTGGAAAAGTAAAACTTACCAAGATGGAATCAGGAAGAAATAGAAAGCCTAAACAGTCCAATGACAAATAAACTGAAGTAGTAATTAAAAACCCTCCAACAAAGAAAAGCCCAGGTCTAGATGGCTTCATAGCTGAATTCTACCAAACACTCAGAGAAGAATTATTACAAATACTTCTCAAACTCTTCTAAAAAATAAAGCCAGAGAAAATACTTCCAGACACATTTTATGAGGTCAGCATTACCTGGATACGTAAGTCAGAAAAAGACACTGCATGAAAAGAAAACTTTGACCAAATATCTCAGATGCAAATAGACTTTTGATACAAAAATCTTCAGTGAAATAATAGCAAACTGGAGAGAGGACAAGAAGGCCGACTAGACACAGTCAGGTGGAACAGCTTTCACTGAGAGACCAAGATGACTGGCACATTCCTAACAGATCTTCAGAGGGAAGGCACTGAGAGTGGACAGAGGGAAGACACAGAAACTGGCTTGAAGCAGGAGGAAGCTGGGAACCCTGCACCAGGCTACCATGCACCAGGACTTGTTTCTGGCTCCCAGTGATCCAAGGAGAATGGGCAAGTTGAACTGGCGAGGAGCAACCCACTCACACCATGGGCCTTGGGAATCCCAATAGGAGGAGACCCCTTGACCACTACAGATGCTTGAGTTGTCTGTGAGAGATGTTTAGAGAAGTCGTAGGGGCAGCACACCAGCTGAGGCAGAGCCCAGAGGATATAATGTGGAAGCATCTGTAGTGGAGCAGGGTGAGAGAAGCTCATCTCCCTTGGCTGGACTTGCTTTCATGAGAGAATTTAGCACTAGCAGAACTTTTGGATCTGAACTCTGCAGTGTGGTTCTGCCCGTTAGGTGGGTCTGGTTTGACCTGAGCACCCTTGGTCTGCTGGCCTCTTGCAGACCCCTGCCTGGCTTGCAGGGCAGCCTTGGGTGCCCTAGGGGTTCACATTACAGCTCCTGTGCTGGCAGATCATGCTCAACCTGAGGAGAACTCAAGAGAGGAGGCAGCCCCTACTGCCATCCACCAGCCTGCCTGCTCCCTCCCCAAACTGAGCTTCCCCTGTGCTCATGGCAACCCCAATATCACTTTTTCAGTGTGGGTGTGTCTAGTGGGTTTTGCCTTCCTTGCCTCACCAGCACACTTATGTGTGTGCACTTTGCCCTGCCACTGCTGTGGTGGGAGTCTACTCCTCCCCTTTCCCCCTACCTGACCACTATTGCAATAGGAACCTTGGCAGACACAGAGCCAGCCAACCTTGCCCCACCAGGACCCTGCCCTTGCACCAACACTTCCCTGGGAGTGAAACTAGGCACAGAGAGCAGTGGACACTCCAGTGTCCAGAGTGACCACTGCTGCCTGCAGCACACAGCTAATGTACACAAACCTGTACCCACCAATGCCCTGCCTCTGTTCTAACACCACCAGCAGCATGACCATGTGCATGGTAACCATCAGGTGCCCCAATGCCTCCAGAGTCATTCTGCCTCTGCCACTGTAGGTAACACCCATATGAAGGCAGGTAACCTGGCACCTGCTAGTACCCTGCCACAGCCAATGAGTGTGTACCCCATTGCAGTGTTGCTGCTGTTGCTGCTGACATGTGAGAATGAGGACAGATCCCAATGCACTATGAAATGCTTTGGCTGGCACCACCCATCAGAGTGTAGTGACCAATAGTCTGGAAGCACATCGGTCCCCTCAGCATAGGGGACTCTTAACTTCAAGGAGCCAGAGAACAAAGTCAGAGCCCAATACAAGTTCCCCAGAGTTAGAGCATGCAGTCCAGGAATTGGTAGCTGACTGCTGGCCCACTAAAATCTTCCAAAAATGAAGCCAGTTGGTTGAATCCACCTTATACTACAATGAAACCCTCAAGGTCATCAAATAGGATAAAAAAATCAATCCAAAAGTCAGCAACATCAAAGATTGAAGGAACATCAGCCCACAAAGAGAAGAAAGGACAAGCAGAGACTTCTGACAATCAAAAAGTCAGAGTGCCTTCTCTTCTCCTAATGACTATACCACCTCTCCAGCAAGGGTTATGAACAGGGTTGAGATAGCTGAAATGAGTGAACTAGAATTCAAAATACAGATAGGAACAAAGATCATTGAGATGCAGGGGTATGTTAAAACCCAAACCAAGGAAGCTAAGAATCACAATAAAATGATGCAAGAGCTAAGAGACAAAATAGCCAGCATAGAAAAGCAGATAATTGACATGATAGAGCTAAGAACACACTATAAGAATTTCATAATGCAATCACAAATATTAATATCAGAATAGGTGAAGCAGAAGGAAGAATCTCAGAGCTTGAAGACTGGCTTTCTGAAATAAGACAGTCAGACAAGAATAGAGAAAGCAAAACCTTGAAGAAATACAGGATTATGTAAATAGACCACATCTATGATTCATTGGTGTCCCTTAAAGAGATGGGGAGAGTGTAAGCAAGTTGAAAATATTTCAGGATATAATCTATGATAACTTCCCAAACCTAGCTAGAGAGCCCAACATTGAAATTCAGGAAATGAGAGAACCACAGTAAGATATATAACAAGAAGATCACCTCCAAGACACATAATTATTAGATTTTCCAAGTTCAAAATGTAAGAAAAAATGTGAAAAGAAAGCTAGAGAGAAAGGTCAGGTTATCTACAAATGGAAGCCCATCAGACTAACAATGGACCTCTCAGCAGAAACCTTATAAACCAAAAGATATTAGGGACCAATATTTAACATTCTTAAAGAAAAGAAATTCCAACCCAGAATTTCATATCCAGCCAAACTAAACTTCATAAGCAAAAGAGAAATAAGATCCTTTTCAGACAAGCAATGCTGAGGGAATTTGCTACCACCAGATGTACCTTATGAGCTCCTGAAGGAAGCACTAAATATGGAAAGGAAAGACCATTACCAGTCACTACAAAAACATACTGAAGTTCACAGACCAGTGACACTGTAAAACAACCACACAACCAAATCAGCATAATAACCAGCTAACAGCACAATGAAAGGATCAAATTCACACATATCAATACTAACTTTGAATGTAGATGAGCTAAATGTCCCAATTAAAAGGCATAGAATGGCAAACTGTATGAAGAATCAAGGTCCATTGGTATGCTGTCTTCAAGATACCCATCTCATATACAGTGACACTCATAGGCTCAAAATAAAGGGATGGACAAAAATCTACCAAGCAAATGGAGAACAGAAAAAAGCAGAGGCTGCAGTCCCAGTTTCAGACAAAATAGACTTTAAACTAACAAATATCAAAAAAGACAAAGAAGGACATTACATAATGGTAAAGGGTTCAATTAAACAAGAAGATCTAACAATCCTATATATATATATATATATATATATATATATATATATATATATACACCCAATAGAGGAGCACCCAGATTCGAAAAGGAAGTTCTTACAGACCGTCAAAGATACTTAGACTCCCAGAGAATAATAGTGGGAGACTTCAACATCCCACTAACATTTTACTGAAAGTGTTAGACAGATCATCAAGACAGTACATTAAAAAAGATACTTAGATTCTGAACTAGCCAGAGATATCAGAAATAAAATCAATGTACAAAAATCACTAGCATTGCTATATAATAATAACAGTCAGGCCCACAGAATACAACCTCATTCACAATAAAAGGCATCCTAATCAGACAGGTAGAAGTAAAATTATCTCTAATTACAAATGACATAATACTATATGTAGAAAACCCCAGAGACTGCACAAATCCCGGAGATTGCAGTGTTGGAATTAATAAATGAATTTAGAGAGTTGTAGGATATAAAGTAAACATACAAAAGTCAGTAGGTATTTTTGTTGTTGTTGTTTGTTTGTTTGTTTGTTTTTTGAGACAGTGTTTCCATCTGTCACCTAGGTGGAGGTTGCTCACTGCATACATGCATGTGTACGTGCAATCATGCAATTTTTTTTCTGTGTCTGGTTTGGTTAAATTTCTCTCTAAGTGTTTTTTTTAATGTCATAAATGGAATTGTTTTCTTCATTTGCTCACTGCAACCTCCACCTCCCAGGTTCAAGCGATTCTTCTGCCTCAGCCTCCTGAGTATCTGGGACTACAGGTATGTGCCACCATGCCCAGCTACTTTTTGTGTTTTTAGTAGAGACAGGGTTTTACCATGTTGGCCAGGCTGGTCTGAAACTCCTGACCTCAGGTGATCTGCCCACCTCGGCCTCTCAAAGTGCTGGGAATACAGATGTGAGCCACCACGCCCAAACCTCAGTAGCATTTTTATAGACAAATAATAACCTGGCTGAAAATGAATGAAGAAAACAATTCCATTTATGACATTAAAAAAACACTTAGAGAAATTTAACCAAGCCAGATACAGAAAAAAATCATTGCATGATTGCACATATATACGTATTTTGCGAGAAAAGATCAAATATATAGACATAGAAAATAAAACTGGTTATGAGGGGCAGAGGTAGGTGGAGGGGAGGAGGCAAAATGGAGAGATATAAGCTAAAGGATATGAAGTAGCAGATTATGCAGGATGGAAATGTTTGGAGATATCATGTACACAGAAGACTACGGTCAGGAAAATTGTATTAAGAATTTTTGTAAAATAAGTAGATTTTAGTTGCTCTTGTACCCAAAATAACTATGCAAAATGATATATGTGTTGATTTACATCACTATATTAACTATTTTGCTATATATGTATCCTACATCTTATTATAAACCTCAAATATACATACTGTAATTTATTTAAAAACAACTAAAAAACTGGTGAAGAAAAGAACAGTCTGTCTGGTTTCCTAGGTTCTTGTCATTTCTCTACATATAATATCTATCAGTACCTCTGTTATCAAAACATAATTATCTTGTAGGGTTCAATCTACCTAGATTCTATCACAGAAACTAGATTTTAAATTATATTTTAATATCAGTGACACTGCCTCAGACAAATCACTTGGTGGTAGCTGAACACAATGGCACAAGGAATCCAGGATGCCAGGTTCACACCTCTCTCTACCTATGTATTCTTGTGACCTACAAAACGTCCCTTACATATTTTTACTCATATCTTCCTTTTAATAATATTAATACTTGCCCAAATGGTATTCTTGCAGAGGTAAACATGTTGCTTTTTATCACCCTCTTGAGGGTCTCTTTATCTCTTTGTGCTATAGATCAGTGGCTTTATCATGAGGATAAGGATCACACAGAACACGGACAGCACCTTGTCCTGCTTCATGCAGTGGCTAGAGCTGGGATGCACGTACACAGGCAGGACTGTACCACAGAAGAGGGCGCAGCTGACGGGTGGGAGGCAAAGGTATTAAAGGCCTTGGTAGAACCTGTGGTTGAGAATATTTTCAGAATGAAAGCTGTGACAAAATCATAAGACAAGAGAATATCAAGCTAAAACTGTACCCAACAAAAATAGCTACTGAAAGAAGAATCATCTGGCTGATGAAAGGATTGGAACAAGACAAGGAAATAATCTGAGGTGCCTCACAGAAGAAATGTTGAACAATGTTTGGCTCATAGTAGCAAAGATGCAAACAAGAGGTTGCTTGAATAGATGGAAAATAGAAAGAAGCAGGAATTGCTCTTTTAATTTCAGTAAAAATAGACTTTAAATCAGCAATGATAAGAAAAGTCAAAGAAGGGCATTACATAATGATAAATGGTTCAATGCAAGAAGAAGACCTAAATATTTTAAATATATATACACCCAAGACAGGAGACCCAGCCATCCTATTACTGGGTATATAACCAGAGGATTATAAATCATGCTGCTGTAAAGACACATGCACATGTATGTTTATTGCAACACTATTCACAATAGCAAAGACTTGGAACCAACCCAAACGTCCATCAGTGATAGACTGATTAAGAAAATGTGGCACATATACACCATGGAATACTATGCAGCCATCCAAAAGGATGAATTCATGTTCTTTGTAGGGACATGGATGAAGCTGAAAACCATCATTCTGAGCAAACTATCACAAGGACAGAAAACCAAGCATCACATATTCTCACTCATAGGTGGGAATTGAACAATGAGAACACTTGGACACAGGGTGGGGAACATCACACACTGGGGCCTGTCGTGGGGTAGGGTGGGATAGCATTAGGAGACATACCTAAAGTAAATGACGAGTTAATGGGTGCAGCATACCCACATGGCACATGTATACATATGTAACAAACCTGCACATTGTGCACATATACCCTAGAACTTGAAGTATAATTAAAAAAAAAATAGGGATTTCAAAAATTACACCAAAATAGAACCTTCTTAAAGCATAAATCTAACGGGACTTATATAACAATCACACAATGAAAAAAAACAAGGTATTCAGGCAACTAATAGCATGATAAATAGAATAATACCTTACATCTCAATGCTAACATTGAATGTAAATGTCCTAAATGTTCCACTTAAAAGATACAGAATGGATAAGAATTCAGCAACCAAGTTTCTGAGGTCTTCATGAGACCTACCTAACACATAATGACTCACATAAACTTAGGGGAAAATGGTGGAAAAAGATATTCCATGCAAATGGACAGGAATAGTGAGCAGGAGTAGCTATTTTTATATCACCAAAACAAACTTTAAAGCAACAACAGTTAGAAAAGATGAAGAGGGACATTATATAATGATAAAAGGACTAATCCAACAGGAATATATCACAATTCTAAATATATATGCACCTAACACTGAGCTCCCAAATTTATAAAACAATTACTACTAGACCCAATAAATGAGATAGAGAGCAACATGATAACAGTGGGGAACTTTAATACTTCACTGACAGCACTAGACAGGTCAAGACAGAAAGTCAACAAAGAAACAATGAGCTTAAACTATACCCTAGAACAAATGAACTTAACAGATATTTACAGAACATTTTACCCAGCAACCACAGAATATACATTCTATTCATCAGCACATGGAACATTCTCCAAGATGGATCATATAATAGGCCACAAAATAAGTCTCAATAAATGTAAGAAAATGGAAATTATATCAAATACTTGTTTGCACCACAGTGGAATAAAATTGGAAATCAGCTCCAGAAGGAACCCTCAAAAGCACACAAATACATATAAATTAAATAACTTACTTTTGAATAATCATTGATCAATAATGAAATCAAGATGGAAATTTAAAAAATTTTTGAACTGAATGATAATAGTGACACACCCAGTCAAAACCTGTGGGATACAGCAAAAGCAGTGCTAAGAGGAAAATTCATAGCACTAAATGCCTACATCAAGGAGTCCAAAAGAGCACAAATAGACAACATAAGGTCACAACTCAAGGAACTAGAGAAATAGGAACAAAGCAAACCCAAACCCAGCAGAAAAAAAAGAAATAACAAAGATCAGAGCAGAACTAAATGAAATAGAAACAAACAAAAGAAATACAAAAGATAAATGAAATGAAAAGCTGGTTCTTTGAAAAGATAAATAAATCTGGTGGACCATTGGTGAGATTAACCAAAAAAAAAAAAAAAAAAGAGAGAGAATATCCAAATAAACTCATTTAGAAATGAAATGAGAGGTATTACAACTGATACCATAGAAATACAAAAGACCATTGAAGGCTACTATTAACACCATTATGCACAAAACCTAGAGGAGATGGATAAATTCCTGAAAATATACAACCCTCCTAGATTAAACCAGGAATAAATAGAAACTTTGAACAGATCAATAACAAGCAGTGTGGTTGAAATGGTAATTAAAAAAATGTCAACAAAAAAGTCCAGGACCACATGGATTCACAGCTGAATTCTAGCAGATATTCAAAGAAAAATTGGTACCAATCCTATTGACAATATTCCACAAGATAGAGAAAGAGGGAATTCTCCCCAAATTACTCCTTAAAGCCAGTATCACCTTAATATCAAAACCAGGAAAAGATATAAAAAAGAAAACTACAGACAAATATCCTTGATGTATATATGATATGGTTTTGCTGTGTCCCCACCCAAATCTCATCTTGAATTGTAGTTCCTGTAATCCCCACGTGTCATGGGAGGGACCCGGTGGGAGGTAATTGAATCATGGGGATGGTTACCCTCATGCTCGTTTTGTGATAGTGAGTTCTCATGAGATCTGATGTTTTTAGAAGGGGCTTTTACCACTTTTCTTGGCACTTTTCTCTTCTGCCACCGTTTGAAGGAGGACATGTTTTCTTCCCCTTCTGCCACGATTTTAAGTTTTCTGAGGTTTCCCCAGCCATCCAGAACTGTGAGTCAATTAAACTTTCCTTTATAAATTAACCAATCTTGCATATTTCATCATAGTAGCATGAGAATGAACTAATAGATGCAAAAGTCCTCAATGAAATACTAGCTAACCAAATCCAGTAGCATATAGAAGAGATAATTCACCATGACCCAGTAGGCTTCATACCAGGGATTCAGGGATGGTTTAACATATACAAGTCACTAAACATGATACACTACATAAACATTATTAAAGACAAAAATCACACGATCATCTAAATAAATGCAGAAAAAGCATTTGGCAAAATCCAGCATCTCTTTATGATTAAAATCCCCAGCAAAATTGGCATAGAAGGGACATATCTTAAGGTAATAAAAGCCATCTGTTGCAAACCCACAGCCAACATTACACTGAACAGGAAAAAGTTGAAAGCATTCCCCCTGAGAAATGTAACAAGACAAGGACACCCACTCTTACCGCTTCTATTTAACATAGTACTGGAAGTCCTAGCCAGAGCAATCAGACAAGAGAAATAAGTAAAGGACATCCAAATCAGTAAAGAGGATGTCAAACTGTCACTGCTGATAATATAATCGTATACCTAGAAAGTCCTAAAGCTTCATCCAAAAAGCTCCTAGAACTGGTAAATGAATTCAGCAAAGTTTCAGGATACAAAATTAATGTACACAAATCAGAAGCTCTACCATACACCAACAGTGGCCAAGCTGAGAATCAAATCAAGAACTCAATTGCTTTTACAATAGCTGCAAAAACAAACAAACAAACAAAAAACTTAGGAATATACCTAACCAAGGAGTTGAAAGACCTTTATAAGGAAAACTACCAAGCATTACTAGAAGAAATCATAGACAACACAAACAAATGGAAACACATCGCATGCTCATGGATGGGTATATTTAATATTGTAAAAATGACCATATGGCCAAAAGCAATCTACAAATTCAATGCAATTCCAATCAAAATACCATCATCAGTCTTCACAGAACTAGAAAAAACAATCCCCAAATTCATAAGGAATGGAAAAAGAGCCTGCATAGCCAAAGCAAGACTAAGCATATAGAAAAAATCTGGAGGCATCACATTACCTACTTCAAACTATACTTTAAGGCCATAGTCACCAAAATAGCATGGTACTGGTACAAAAATAGGCTCATAGACCAATGGAACAGAATAGAGAATCCAGAAATAAAGCCAAATACTAACAGCCAACTAATCTTTGACAAAGCAAACAAAACCATAAAGTGGCAAAAGGACACCCTATTCAACAAATGGTGCTGGGATAGCTGGCAAGCCACATGTAGAAGAATAAAACTGGATCCTCATATCTCATCTTACACAAAAATCAACACAAGATGGATTAAAGACTTAAATCTAAGACTTGAAACCATAAAAATTCTAGAAGATAACATTGGAAAAACCCTTCTAGACGTTGGCTGAGGCAAAGACTTCATGACCAAAAACTCAAAAGCAAATGCAAAAAGCAAAAATAAATAGATGGGACTTAACTAAACAAAAAAGCCTCTGCCCAGAAAAAGGAATAATCAACAGAGTAAACAGACAACCCACAGAATGGGAGAAAATCTTCACAATCTATACATCTCACATAGGACTAATATCCAGAATACATAAAGAACTCAAACAAATCAGAAAGAAAAAAACAAACAATCTCATAAAAAAGTGGCCTAAGGACATGAATAGACAATTCTCAAAAGAAGATACACAAGTGGCCAACAAGCATATGAAAAAATGCTCAACATCACTAATTATTAGGAAAATGCAAGTCAAAACCACAATGCAATACCACCTTGCACCTGCAAGAATAGCCATAATAAAAAATATGTTTAAAAAATAGTTGTTGGCACAAATGGGTTGAAAAGGGAATACTTTTACACCATTGGTGGGAATGTAAGCTAGTAAAACCACTGTGAAATACAGTGTGGAGATTCCTTAAAGAACTAAAAGTAGATCTACCATTTGATCTCTCAATTCCATTGCTATGTATCTACCCAATATACTTCACAACTCTTTTTTTTTTGGAGACCGAGTCTCACTCTGTTGCCCAGGCTGGAGTGCAGTTAGTGCGATCTTGGCTCACTGCAGCCTGCACCTCCTGGGTTCAAGTGATTCTCCTGCCTTAGCCTCCCAAGTAACTGGTACTACAGGTATGTGTTACCATGTCTAGCTAATTTTTTGTATTTTTAGTAGAGATGGGGTTTCACCGTGTTATCCAGGATGGTCTTGATCACCTGACCTTGTGATCTTCCCTCCTCAGCCTCCCAAAGTGCTGGGATTACAGTCATGAGCCCCGGCGCCTGGCCCACAACTCTTAATTGGTTCACGAAGGATGGTGAATGAGACGGATGGGACCAGCTGAGAACATTTCCCACTCATTTTCCTTATCCAATACTCCTGAGAATAATTAATGGAAAATACTGTCTTCTGATAATTGCTTCTTCTTTTGCGTTTTTGTTTCCCTAAGGAAACATTTAAGAGAATCTCTAGTGGAAGGCATGTCTCCTGAAAAATAACTGTATGCTATTCTGAGGACTAAGGGCAAGGCTGAGGTATAGGACCAAGACAAACCAGCAGTGTTAGCCATATTCCCAGGTTCCACATAAGCACAGAATTGTGAAGGATATCTTTGTAAGTAATGTTGGCAGAGGTATCCAAGAACAATTTGTCTTCGGTGTCTCCAATTCACCATCAACACTTGCTCCACACTGTTCTTTGTTTTTCCCTTTCCTCTTTTGTCTTGCTCTCCTAACCCATGAGTGGGCTTCAAGTAACAATGTTTGCTCCTCCCTCTTATTACCTATCTTCCCTTTTCCAATACCTATTATTTGTTGTTTTGTCATATTACCTTCACTTACCCAAAGTAGTTACTTATGTTTTAACAGACACCAGGGTCTCTTAGCTAAAAGTGAAACCTCTTGTGTGGAATGTTAAGCATTACCCAGGATGTGGAGTGGTAATGGAGAGTAGAGATTTCCTGAGACCACACCATGTAGGACCATGGTTCCAAATTCCACATTACCAGATGATTCCCCTTTTTGCTATTATTAACCCCAGCCTTGAAAGATTTACCCTCAAAACAACCATTTAAGTAATAATAATTATTAACAATAACAGTACAATAATAAACTCTTACTCTAACAACAATTTATCAAGAGTCTGCTCTTGTATTAGGTACTATTTCCTATCTTAACTAAGAGCTTTAAACGACCCTGTGAGGTAGGCATTGTTATCATTTTATATAAGATTAAAATAAAGCTCAGAGGAATTAAGTAATCTAACTAAAAGTCACAGCATAAACAAATATTGAAATTTAACTTTCCTCTTAATAATAAATTTCTCCATTTTTATTCATCAAAACCAGTAAAATATTCTTAGTGTGACATAGAGAAACCACAGTAAAGTACTGTTATTCTTATAGAAAGCAAAGGAATTTAATGGTTTAATTTCTCTGTATAGTGTACATTAGAATAAATGTACATATTTCTATTAGCATTTGAAATATTGATAATGGCTTGCTGCTATTTTTGTAGGCTCTGGCAATTAATAAATATAGTAATTATTGATATAGGAGGTGACTTACCAATAATTGATATTGGGCCTGCATACCTCTTTTGACCTCTTACATTATTTTTTAACTTTAAAAAGCCAAAACCTAACATACTATTGGATCCCCAAAATGTCTAATATGTATATTTTTCCAGAAAAATCTCGGATGGTGTTAATTTAAGCCTGTTCAAAGGCAGGAAGATGAACAAAACAACATCTGAAAATTCCCATTAATACCAGGAAGGTGATAGTATTTTCCAGCAATAAGAAAATCCAACATTGTTCTTTCCATTTGTTTAGATTGGAATGGTTCAACCTAAACAAAGCTTTGTAGGTCCTGACAGAGTCTGTTGATTCTTGCAAAAACTCATCTCCTCTGCTCTACAGTATTTGGACTATTGGAAGTGTTCACAGAAATTTACAGGAATGAACGTGGGTCCCTTTTGGAATGAGTTGAATTATTTTCCTTCATTCTGTTGGAATTTTTTGTTTCAAAACTGGCCTTTATGCAACGAGGAAATTTACTTAAATCATTTATTTTTAAAATTTTTCTCGTTTTTGCTTTTTATTGTAAAATTTCTACACACATACAAAATACACAAAGTATAAATGTACACTGCAATGGTATAAAAAAACACTAGTGTAACCACAACTAACATCAGGAAATACAGCACACCATCATCCCAGAGGCCCTCTGTGTCTTTCTGAATCACAAAAGCCCCTTTCCACATCTGATGTAACCATTTATTGTTTTACTTTATAATTTCACTATGTATGTATCACTAACCAAAGTAGTTTAGTTTTGCTTCTTCCTAAGTTTTAAATTTTTGCAATCTTATTTAAACATCCTTTTGTGTTTTGCTTCTCTTACTTAACGTTATAGTTACAACTTTCTTCCATGTAATCCTGCAACTACAGTTTGTTTCATTTTTATACAGCATTTCAGTGTATAGACCAAAATTTACATATCCATTCCACATTGATGGGTATTTGAGGCTAATACAACGTTGTTCTGGAGAAGTAGAATTACTGAGTCATAAGGAATAAGCCTGTTGTGTGAATTTTCAGCTTTCCTGTTTGGAAAAGTCGTTGTCCAAGGTTGGAACTCCAGAAAACAAGCGGTGAGGCCAAAATTTACCTCCAGGAGATTTATCGCGGAATATTCTCAGAATCAACGCTTGAAATGAAATGGCTTTCCATGTACATTTTAGAATCAGTTGTCAACAATTGGTCACTTTGTGTATTAGTCCGTTCTCATACTGCTATGAAGAAATACCGGAGACGGGGTAATCTAGAAAGAAAGGAGGTTTAATTGGCTCACAGTTCCACAGGCTGTATAGGAAGCATGACTGGGGAGGCCTCAAGGGACTTACAGTCACGGCAGAAGGAGAAGTAAGGCACATCTGACATGGTGGCAGGAGAGAGAGCAAGCCAGGGGAGGTGACACACCTTAAAACTGTCAACTCTGGTGATAACTTGCTCTCTATCAGGAGAATAGCAGAGGAAAAATCTACCCCCATGACCCAATCATCTCCCACAAGGTCCCTCCTCTGACACGTGGGGATTACAATTCAAGTTGACATTTGGGTACAGACACAGAGTTAAACCATATCAGTGGCTCCACTGCTGGAGGCATCAAGGTCGCTACCAATGGCTCACACTTTGACCCGGTGGCAGCAGCTAGCAGAGGCAGTGACTGGGGATGGAGTATGTCCATGGGGTTCCAGGGATGTGGAGATGCGTGGGCTGTTGTGCCCCAGGGCAGGATGCAATCTGTTAGGGGCTGGACTTTTAAGGTGGCACTGTGCTGTAGCTGCTTAGGACTCAGGGAGTATGTGGGATCCAGGGTGAGCTCCCTCTCTAGAGTAGTGCCATCAAATGGTCTTCAGGCAGCTCTCTAGGTTAGTCTAGGACTCACATAGATTGATGGTTCTTTTGTGGTTAAGATTACAGGAGTTCTCGGTGGAAATGTGAACCACTGGGGTTCTCTCCCTTATGCTTTGCTCACACTGGGGAGCCTCTGCAGGCTCCCAGCTGATCCCAGCTGGGCAGGCTGCCTTGCTTCCCTCTCCTTCCTTGCCATAGGTGTTTCCTGTTACTTCTCTGTAGAATTCCGGTGTTCTTTCTTAGACAATCTTCTTGAAGTGTGATTATCTACTTGCTATTTTGGTTCTTCTTTGTGGTGGAGGAGAGTAACAGATGCCTCTAGTCAGCCATCTTAAAGCTCCTCCTCCTCTTTCCCTCTATTTTTAAAAGCTCCTTCTTCTTTCCAAATTTCATTTTTCTCACTTTTCTTGAAGCCTATTTTCTACATCATTTGCTGTTTTTAGTAGCTTATTTTTGTCCTCATTGCTACTCCCACACAGATTTCATTTTTGTGTTTCTGTGGTGTAATTTTTTCCCCTTCATAGCTGAGTTATGCCAATGCATTTTTCATCCTCTTCTGTTATCTTTTCATTTCTGTCTTAAGCTTTCATATCTCTGTTTTAACTTTTGTATTATAGGTTTTAAAAAATTAACTGCTTTGATTTCATGGCCATATGTAGAAATCTTGTTTTCATCAGCTATTGGACAATACTTTTTAGGTGTATTTCCTTCATTTGCCATTTGTTTTAGTTGTTCCCTTGTTTTTATTTTGTTATTTTTGATGAATTTTATAAAGATTTATTTTGTTTTTATTTTCATTATTTCTTGGCCTTTTTGGATAGATTAGAATTATTTTTACATTTTCTCCTCTACTTGTTGAATGTGCACATTCTATTTCTATTACTTTCATGATTACCCCAGAAACTTAATTATGTGTATATCTTATCAAATTTTAACTTTAATCAATATTTTTATCATTTTCCTGTGTGATTCAAGGACTTTTGATATTTTTAATTCTAATTATCCCTTAATTTGTGCACGATTTTTATTTATATTTTAATTTCATATAATTTTCTCGCCACATAAAATACCTTATTACCAGGTTTATATAATGTGTATTTTTGAACTTTATTATATATTTCTACTTCCTATGCTTTTCACTCTTACTACATCTCATCAGCTTCCATTTAAAATCACTTTCCTTTTGCCCAAAGTACAAACTTCTTCAAGAATGCCTTTTATCAGTGTTTCTGTTTGGCCTGTCCAAAAACATGTTGTATTTCCCTTCATTTTTCAAGTTACTTTCACTGGGCTGAGACTTTCAGATTGACTGATTTGTTAACATGTGTTGGTGGGGAGCATTAATCAGGGCTATTTCCTCTAACTTGGTTCAATATTTCCCTTGGTTCTGTGTTCATTTTGGATACATGGTGGTTTATTTCAACAGAAATTGGAGTAACAACTGACTTAGAGATTTATACAGATTCTAGAATCACCAGTGCAATGACTGTGGAAAGGAGTAATATGACAATTACAAAGTTCATTCTCTTGGGATTCTCTGAATATCCAAAGACCACTATTCTTCTCTTTTCAATGTTCCTAGAGATCTACCTCCTGACCGTGTCCTGAAACGTGAGTCTCATCACCCTTATCAGGAGGAACTCCCATCTACATGCACCTGTGTACTTTTCCTTAGTAATCTGTCTTTTCTGGACATCTGCTGTGTTTCCACTATAGCCCCCAAGATGCCCTCAGACTTTTTCAAGAAGCAAAAATTCATCTCCTTTATGGGGTGCACCATGCAGTACTTCTCTAGGCTGAATCTGACTGAGTGCTGTCTTCTTGCAGCCATGGCTTATGATCGATGTGCTGCCATTTGTGAACCTCTGCTCTACATGGCCATCACGTCGCCCACTCTCTGTATGCCAATGGTGGCAGGATCTTGTACAACTGGTTCTTTGGCTCATTTATTCAACTATGAGCAACAAAATTGATTGACCACTAGCAAGACTAATAAAGAAGAAAAGAGAGAAGAACAAATAGATGCAATAAAAAATGATAAAAGGGATATCACCACCGATCCCACAGAAATACAAGCTACCATCAGAGAATACTGTAAACACCTCTACACAAATAAACTAGAAAATCTAAAAGAAATGGATAAATTCCTGGACACATACACCCTCCCAACACTAAACCAGGAAGAAGTTGAATCGCTGAATAGACCAATAATGGCTCTGAAATTGCAAAAAAGTCCAGGACCAGATGGATTCACAGCCTAATTCTACCAGAGGTACAAAGAGGAGATGGTACCATTCCTTCTGAAACTATTCTAATCAACAGAAAAAGAGGGAATCCTCCCTAACTCATTTCATGAGGCCAGCATCATCCTGATACCAAAGCCTGGCAGAGCCACAACAATAAAAGAGAATTTTAGACCAATATCCCTGATGAACATCAATGCGAAAATCCTCAATAAAATACTGGCAAACCGAATTCAGCAGCACATCAAAAAGCTTATCCATCATGATCAAGTTGGCTTCATCCCTGGGACGCAAGGGTGGTTCAACATACGTTAATCAATAAATGTAATCCATCACATAAACAGAACCAAAATAAAAAACCACATAATTATCTGAATAGATGCAGAAAATGCCTTCAACATAATTCAACAGGCCTTCATGCTAAAAACTCTCAATAAACTAGGCATTGATGGAACGTATCTCAAAATAATAAGTGCTATTTATGACAAACCCACAGCCAGTGTCATACTGAATGGGCAAAAACTGGAAGCATTCCCTTTGAAAACTGGCACAAGACAGGGATGCCCTCTCTCACCACTCCTATTCAACATAGTGTTGGAAGTTCTAGCCAGGGCAATCAGGCATGAGAAAGGAATATAGGGTATTCAATTAGGAAAAGAGGAAGTCAAATTGTCCCTGTTTGCAGATGACATGATTGTATATTTAGAAAACCCCATCATCTCAGCCCAAAACCTCCTTAAGCTGATAAGCAAATTCAGCCAAAATCAATGTGCAAAAATCACAAGCATTCTTACATACCAATAAGACAAACAGAGAGCCAAATCAGGAGTGAACTCCCATTCACAATTGTAAGAGAATGAAATATCTAGGAATCCAACTTACAAGGGATGTGAAGGACCTCTTCATGGAGAACTACAAACCATACTCAGTGAAATAAAAGAGGACACAAACAAATGGAAGAACATTCTATGCTCATGGATAGGAAGAATCAATATTGTGAAAATGGCCATACTGCTCAAGGTAATTTATAGATTCAATGCCATCCCCTTCAAGCTACCAATGACTTTCTTCACAGAACTGGAAAAATCTATTTGAAAGTTCATATAGAACCAAAAAGAATAAGAGCCCACATTGCCAAGACAATCCTAAGCCAAAACAACACAGCTGGAGGCATCACGCTACCTGACTTCAAACTATCCTACAAGGCTACAGTAACCAAAACAGCATGGTACTGGTACCAAAACAGAGATATCGACCAATGGAACAGAACAGAATCCTCAGAAATAACACCAGACATCTACAACCATGTGATCTTTGACAAACATGACAAAAACAAGCAAGGGGAAAGGATTCCCTATTTAATAAATGGTGCTGGGAAAACTGGCTAGCCATATGTAGAAAGCTGAAACTGGATCCCTTCCCTAAATCATATAAAAAAATTAATTCAAGATGGATTAAAGACTTAAATATTAGACTTTAAACTAAAGAGCTTCTGCACAGCAAAAGAAACTACCGTCAGAGTGAACAGGCAACCTACAGAGTGGGAGAAAATTTTTATAATCTACCCATCTGACAAAGGGCTCATATCCAGAATCTACAAAGAACTTAAACAAATATACAAGAAAAAAATAAAATAACCCCATCAAAAAGTGGACAAAGGATATAAACAGACTCTTTTCGAAAGAAGACATTTATGCAGCCAACAGACACATGAAAAAATGCTCATCATCACTGGCCATCAGAGAAATGCAAATCAAAACCACAATGAGATACCATCTCACACCAGTTAGAATGGCGATCATTAAAAAGTCAGGAGACAACAGGTGCTGGAGAGGATGTGGAGAAACAGGAATGCTTTTACACTGTTGGTGGGAGTGTAAACTAGTTTAACCATTGTGGAAGGCAGTGTGGTGATTCCTCAAGGACCTAGACCTAGATCCTTGACCCAGTGATTCCATTACTGGGTATATACCCAAAGGATTATAAATCATCCTACTATAAAGACACATGCACATGTATGTTTATTTTGGCACTATTCACAATAGCAAAGACTTGGAACCAACACAAATGCCCATCACTGATAGACTGGATTAAGAAAATATGGCACATGTACACCATGGAATACTAGGCAGCCATCAAAAAGGATGAGTTCATGTCCTTTGTAGGGACATGGATGAAGCTGGAAACCATCATTCTGAGCAAACTATTGCAAGGACAGAAAAACAAACACCGCATATTCTCACTCATAGGTGGGAATTGAACAATGAGAACACTTGGACACAGGGCAGGGAACATCACACACCGGGGCTTGTCGTGGGGTGGGGGAATGGGGGAGGGATAGCATTAGTAGAAATACCTAATGTAAATGACAAGTTAATGTGTGCAGCAAACCAACATGACACATGTATACACATATAACAAACCTGCACGTTGTGCACATATACCCTAGAACTTAAAGTATAATAAAAAGAAAAAGAAAAAATAAGTTATAAATAAAAAGCTAGTATGAGATGATATTACAGTTAAGGTTAATGAGACCGGGAACATCTGGGTTGCATTAATGTTATTAACAAGACAAAATACAAGAGTTCAAGAGTAAAATAACTTAAATTTTGAAGTAGAATTTTCAAAATTTGAAGTAAAATAACGATTAAATTTTGAAGTAGAATGTTTAAAAACTTACAATGTCATATAACAAAAGCTGAATTTAAAAAACTATACCTATAAAATGAGCACAGTTTTTTATAGAAATATGAACAGAAAATGGAGAAATTAAAACAATAATATCATTAACAAAACCAAAATGCTAACATTTATTGAGTACGTCAAGGTACTTTCCAGGTATCTCATTTGAATTCACACAACCCTATAAGATAACCCTCTTATGTCCTACCTTTTACTGATTAATAAACTCAGGCATAGTGAGATTAAGAAAGATGATCAAGGGCCCATATCTCATAAGCAACAAAGTCAAAATTCAACCCCAAGCAAGTCTGTTCAGAGCCAGAGCACATAATCACAAAAGACACAATAAATAGCAAGTTTTGGCTTAAAATGTTGGTGACCAAACAATCATCTGCCTGAAACAATCTCTGCTTATGTTTGCTGTCCTGACAAGATTATTAATAACTCCCTTTTTCAAGTTTTCCAGTTTAGGTAATACATGTAATGGTCACCCTACCTTGAAAGTCCCTCCCAGATATCATGATTCTAAAAGTATGAAAAGAAAAATTAGAACTTGATTCAATTAGGTGATGAGGGTGTAAAGAAATGGGATCAACTGGGAATATTTATCTGTGTTTTCTCTAGTGTTTCTCATCATTCTAGAGAATAATTAATGGTGCCTTCTGTTAATTGCCTCTTCTCTCCCCACACCCAAAGGAAACATTTAAGAGATTCTTTAGTTGTAAACACCTTTCTTGCAGCAATGGCCAAAGCACAGAGCCATGGCCAAAGCACGGAGCCTAGGGGAAGCTGAACACTTGTATTACGATGCTTGTGGCCTCTAATTTTTGAAAGAACACGACATTCATCTGGGACGAGAGCACACTTCAGTGGAAGGCAGCGTGGCAGCAGTACCTCCCAGAATTTCACCAAGATACACCTGTCAGGAGCCAAACACCTGCATGAACATTTGGGTGGGTGAAATCAGAGTGGGGGAAGCTTGGCTTCCTTGCTTGAAACCCTTTCCTTTTTTCTTCTTTCTGCTGTAACCCTGCTCTCTTATGCGCTTGACAAAGACCTCATGCATCAAGGCTCAACATCTGGTTTTGTTTGTTTTTGGAAAACTCATGATCCCTCTTCCCCACTCTCATAGAATAATATTAATTTTAACAGAAACCAAGGTATTGGAGCTGAAAAAAATAACCTTACAGTGCTTCAAGTCAGTGAGTAAAGTGGAATGGGGGGCATGGAGTTTTCCTGATAGCTTATCATCTGGACCATGGAACCTAATATTTTTACCACCAAATATCCCATTTTACCTGTTTTAGTTAGCAAACTACCTTTAGATGTAGTTATTATTATTCAGTATTAGTATAACAACTCTCATTTTTGACAGCCTAGTTGTTATTTTACATATTATAGTTAAGTCCTTGCAAAAGCATATGAAGTGATGATGATTCTTCCTTTAGAGATGAAGAAATGAAGGCACATAAAGGTGAATTACTTTGCCCCAAATCACAAAGTTGATTAATGGTGACATCAAATATACTCTGCTTTTCAATAGTTAATTTCCCAAGTTTATTTGTCAGACATAATTAAAACTTTTGCTGAGTCTAAAATAGAGTAGCCAAAGGGGGTTAATGTAACTTTATGTTAAAGCAACTTGATAGTGTTGTTTTGTATAAATATATAATTTTAATAACTTTGTGAAATATTAAAAATGATCATTTGTGGCCATCTTTGCATGCCAAAGGGATATTAATCATTGCAATAGTTGATGCAGGGGGCGATTTATCATAGCTACAATTTATGTTGGGCCAGTGTGACCTTTAGACTCCACCTACTTTTATTTTATTTATGATTTCAAATGAATCCTCAAAGCTCTAACAACTTATTCATTAATTTAATTAAATGGTGCAATGCTGATAGTGACTAGGAAAATAAAGATGAAAGAGAGACAAACTGTATGTAAATTAGTAGTGTAGTGTAATTGTTCAAGGCGGGACCCTGGTGTCAGTCTATCTGAGAGGGTTCCCAGCTGTATCACTTATTAATATTGAGATCATGGGAAAGATCCCTGACTTCCTGTGCTTTATATTAAAATGAGATTGTTGTGAAGACTAACTGAATATATTAGAAGAATGGCTGGGACAGTAAGTGCTGAATAACTGTTACGTATTATTATTATTATTGATGAAGTACTCTAAAAATTATAGTTGATTTATCTTTTTGATATTCAAAATCCATTAGTATGCAAGCTTATTAATATATTTAAGCCACTTATCACTCACTGGTTCTGTTCTGCTTATTTTCTTCACTCACTGTATATTAATTATTCCTAGTGTTCTATTATTGGAACACTAAGCATGTGGGAGTCATTTATTTTATTTTATTTATTTATTTATTTTTATTTTTTTCCCTGTGCTTACTTTAAGGTAGTAATATTTTTTAAAAATTATTATACTTTAAGTTCTAGGGTACATGTGCACAATGTGAAGGTTTGTTACATATGTATACATGTGCCATGTTGGTGTGCTGCACCCACTAACTCATCATTTACATTAGGTATTCCTCCTAATGCTATCCTTCCCCTATCCCCTCACCCCATGACAGGCCCTGATGTGTGATGTTCTCCACCCTGCATCCACGTGTTCTCATTGTTGAATTCCCACCTATGAGTGAGAACATGCGGTGTTTATTTTTCTGTCCTTGCGATAGTTTGCTCAGAATGATGGTTTCCAGCTTCATCCATGTCCCTACAAAGGACACGAACTCATCCTTTTTGATGGCTGCCTAGTATTCCATGGTGTACATGTGCCATATTTTCTTAATCCAGTCTATCAGTGATGGGCATTTGTGTTGGTTCCAAGCTTTGCTATTGTGAATAGCGCCACAATAAACATACATGTGCATGTGTCTTTATAGTAGGATGATTTATAATCCTTTGGGTATATACCCAGTAATGGGATGGCTGGGTCAAATGGTATTTCTAGTTCTAGATCCTTGAGGAATCACCCCACCACACTGTCTTCCACGATGGTTGAACTAGTTTACACTGCATGTGGGAGTCATTTATATCCTACTGCTCAAGGTCATCGCAAAGGTCTGATTTTTCAAATTCAAAAAATTGCAACCTCAGGCATAAATGGGTTAATGTGATTAAAATATTTTAATAAGATAATCTATGAAAATCTATAATTATCGAAAACAAAAATAGCTTGTGAGGAGTAGCATTGTTCTATAGTTTTGAAAATGTCATAAAAGTCTGTTTCATAGAAGATAGCTGGATTCTTATATTTGTTTGTCTTTTAATCTGTTGCAATATACAGTTTTGGTTGAGGTAGATGAGGAAATCTGGTCTCACATAGATATGTAATTCAAAAAAGAAGGAGTATTTTAACAGTTTTTTCAGAGAGTCATGTATAAACTTCTTTAATACTATACCAAAACTCCACAGGTGGCAGTTTCTTAAAGGCTAGTTGTCAAATTGAAGACTATATCAATGAACTTAGCACACATAGTTACATCTACTAGTCTATCTTGCCTTTGAATGGATTTCTTTACCCAGGCAGAAATTTGATCTTTCAGACCACCTTTGAAAGGGTTTCATTGGCCTCAAAATAGAGCACCACACTTGGACTCAACTCTCTATTAGCCCTTGTATCTATTATTTGAGTTTTTGTTTTATAGAGGATTTTGTTTTCTAGAGAATACACTTAGCATTGGAATTTGAGGGTTATATTGTGTTTACATATTCTTCCATATTAAAGGTTACTGACCTGCTTTCCAAAGCCATCATAGTAGTTTGCACTTCCAATAACAGGGGATGAGGATTCCATTTATTTTATGTTCTAGTCAACGCTTGATATTGCCCCACTTCTTAATTTTTGTCAAAATGGCAAGTGTGAAATTGTATCCACTGTTTTAATTTGCATTTCCATAATTATTCATTAGATTTAACATTATTTAATATTAATAATGTTCATGAATAATTTCAAAATATGTAAGTTTTCAATTATGATGTTTCTCTAATTGTCAATTTGCTACTGATTTTTAACTTAATAACACTGTAGTCAGAGAATGTTACCTGTATGACCCCATTAAACATTTAAATTTAAGTTTTTCACAAATCAAAAGAGTGCTTCAAAATTATACTAGAAAGATATCCCCTAATGACACCATTTTCATACTATTCTTGCTACGTGCATGACAGATACCATACATAACCTCAGTTAAAACCTGAGACAGGTTTACTATCCCTGTTTTACTGATGAAATAACAAGCACAAAGATACTAACACAGTTTATAGGTAGCAGAACCACAATCTAAAAACAGCAGTGTGACATCTAAGTCCATGCTCTTAGTCACTGACTTATGCACAGGATTGTAATTCCATTAGCGATATGCTAACGTTTCCAAAGTGTCTTTTAAATAAAAGTCCCTTCCAAATGTTCTTATACTTCTTTTGTTCTCATAAGAGCCTGATACACAATGAAAAGTGTAGTCATCCTCTTTTACATGTGGAAAAACTGATGCACAGAATCATTGTAGTTCTTTTTTTTTGCTTATGCATTTTTTTAAAAACATTTTTTATTATACTTTAAATTCTAGGGTAAGAGCCAAGGTTAATCAGGGTTATTTCCTCTAAATTGGATCAATATTTTGCTTGGCTCTGTGTTCAGTGTGGATACAAGGTAGTTTATTTCAATAGAAATTGGGATAACAACTGACTTAGAGATTTATGCTCTTTTTTCCTGCAGATGCTAGAATCACCAGTGCAATGACTGAGGAAAGGAACAGTACAACAGTTACAAAGTTCATTCTCTTGGGATTCTCTGAATTTCCAAAGCTCACTATTTTCCTCTTTTCAATATTCCTAGGGATCTACCTCCTGACAGTGTCCTGGAACATGAGCCTCATCACTCTTATCAGGATGGACTCCCATCTGCATACACCTATGTACTTTTTCCTTAGTAATCTGTCGTTTCTGGACATCTGCTATGTTTCCACTATAGCCCCCAAGATGCTCTCAGACTTCTTCAAGAAGCATAAATTCATCTCCTTTATGGGGTGCAGTATGCAGTACTTTTTCTTCTCTAGCCTAGGTCTAACTGAGTGCTGTCTTCTGGCAGCCATGGCTTATGATCGATGTACTGCCATTTGTGAACCTCTGCTCTACAGGGCCATCATGTCGCCCACCCTCTGCATGCAGATGGTGGCAGGATCTTGTATAACTGGATTCTTAGGCTCATTTATCCAACTCTGTGCTTTGCTTCAGCTCCATTTCTGTGGGCCAAACGTCATCAACCATTTCTTCTGTGATCTGCCCCAGCTGCTGATTCTATCCTGTTCTGACACCTTTTTCTTTCAAGTCACGACCTCTGTTCTCACAGTGATCTTTGGACTCACGTCAGTTTTAGTTATCATGATATCTTATGGTTATATCATTGCCACCATTCTGAAGATCACCTCAGCTGAAGGCAGAGCTAAAGCTTTCAACACTTGTGCTTCTCACTTGACAGCAGTGATCCTTTTCTTTGGCTCAGGTATCTTTGTTTATATATATCCTAATGCTGGTGATTCCCTGAGCCAAAACAAGTTGGCATCAGTCTTATACACAGTTATAATCCCCATGTTAAATCCAGTGATCTACAGCTTGAGGAACAAGGAAATCAAAGACGCCCTAAACAGATGGAAGAAGAGAATCTTCTCCTGGTGTTATGGAATGAAATAATGGAATTTGTTTCAGATGTGTAAATAGTGTGGGAAGAACAGCTAAACATTTATTTTCAACTCTCCTAATTGTTGGCAGAATTGCAGTTGCTCCTTATATAAACTCAGGGCTGGCACAAAATCAGGCAAATGCATAAAAGGTATCTTCAAATTTAATAAACATTCTTTATTAGTTGTACTCTAATAAATCAATAGGCCAGGCAAACCACAAGTATTTTTTGTAGCTAGTTGTGGCAATGGGACAGTTCACCTTGAATATTCAGTTTCTATCTAACATGGCACTACCTCAAGAGCCAGAGATGCTATTACTGGTCAGGGCTTCCAGGAGACTAGCAAGTCTTCTCATAGCATCTTATTTTAGGTAGAAGAGGGATTACTATTAATACAGAGAGATCTTTTTAAAAATAATTTCCCAATTAAGCTAAAACTCACATTTAACCTATTCTTTCACCTTTGGAAATTTTGGATTAATTTCTTCATTTATGCATTTGTCCGAAGCCAAATATTCATATCAGGTTAAAGGCTTGCTAAAGTCACACAGATGAAATTTGTTGTAACAGGAATGCTTAACATGTCTGCTAAGTTGAGATTTGGTTGACCAGTTTTCTAGCTAGGTATTCCTAGACAATTCCTTATATGTTATTCCTATACTGTCTTTGTTTTTCCATCTTATCTCTACCATGACACCAGAAAAGAGAATCAGAAATTGGCCCACTGTTGGTGACATAATCTAGTCCCTGATTTTTGCATTTCCAACTGTCTTACTATTAACATTTTTGGCTTGTTTAATAGGCCAAGTCGCTGTTACAAAGTTGTTTTTCCAATAATTAACAAATAGGAAGTGGTTGGTAAAATCATCCATAAAGAACGGAACCTCTGGGACCACAAGAAAGTCTGAATTTGGCTGTTTCCCTTATAACTTACTGCAAGATACAGAGGAATACTGGAGGATTGAGATTTAAAATACCAAACAAGGAAAGGAAGCTGAGGCAGAAAGCACACTTCTGTTGTTTAATCTTCTGGTAGGATTCTGACTTCCATAATCTTAGGCCTGAAATCATGGAAATTTTCAAGAGATTATATCCAGTAAAAGGTATTTTGTATATTCCCCCCACCTCCCTCTGTATTCAGAAGGGAAAATTTCAAATCCCCATGAGTGTTCAGTTGCTAAAAATCTTACAGCAAACCTTTTAGATAACTGTAGGCACTACAATGTGAGAAGTTCTGCTTCTAATAAATACTCCATATCCCTGTGAGTAGAATCCAACTTCAGGGAGCTTGGAGATGAAAGGGAAAGTTATTTCGGAAGACAACTGATTTACAGTTATCGGATAGGATTTTGTTGAGAAGTTTGAGATGGGGTTGCAAGGCTAGGTTTCATGTAAAGTTTTTTGTTGTTTTTGTTTTTTGTTTTTTGTTTTGTTTTTAGCTAACTCTTTTTAGTGACCCCATTGAGACCTCCTTTGGCTTCAGTTTAAAACAAAGGATATTAGCTGATGACTATACTGACATTGAGAGAGAAGTAACTTCCTAAGTGCCATTCATTTCATTTGGTTGGGTGTTTAATGCTTTTATGGTCACTGATTATTAGAATCTCTGAAGAGAAATACTACTTGGAGTTGATATCACAATGAGCAGAAATGCTTTATTATGTAATATTCAAAAGCTCCTTAATTATGAAAAAAATAATCTTCAGAAAAGAATGTTGTAGCCTTTAAGTCAGAAAGCCCTAGCTCTACAGAAGACCAAAATAACTTTTATTTTGATATTCAAATCATCTGTAGGATATGGGTGTATAGGATGCATATCCCCGTGCAGAAATTTCTTATGAACAACAAAGGTTCAGAGATTAACTGGTCATAACAGAGGTTCATAAATTAAAGCCAAATTCTTGGGTAATATCATATATTTCTCTTTTTGTAACTACTCGTGATTAACATTTTTGTATTGGTGATGTATTTTTTAAACAAAAAATGTACTTTATGTGGTGTACTACGGGAAAATTGTCTGCATATTTCAATTATATTCTATAATATTTTATTGGTCTCTAGGCTGCTGCAGAAGCTTAGCACCATGGCTGGGAACAAAAGGCCCTGGATATGAAACAGTAAATTCTGTGTTTTAAGAAGTTGCATTTTCCTTGCTGTGTTAATAGAAGAGGATGGGGTTTAATATATTCTAGGACTCTGGACATAGGCTAAACACTCCTGACTCAGCACTGATTGCTGATTGGCAGTTCTGTTTATCACTATATATCTCAATTAATTTATATGCAAAATTTGGAAAATGATTTTATATATGCCTATATCACATTTTGCATTAAGTGCTCTAATAGTTTATTTTTGGCACAAAAAGATGGAAAAGTGAAGATAATAGTGGAACTTTCAACAGGCCCCTAAGTTTTCTAGGTTGAGCCACATCCAGGTAAGTAGATCAATGGATGGCTATACCTATGCAAAGGCTATACCCATGCTTGAGCAGGGTTAGCACCTGGTACACAGGGAATCAATATACCTGTTTTTATCTGAGGACATGATGACTATGCCCACTGTAAAAACAAGATCTGACTTGTTTTACAAGATATTCTTTCTACAAGAAACTCGCTTCACTTATAAAGACACATATAGACTGAAAATGAAGGGATAGAAAAAGATAGTTCATACAAATGGAAAACAAAAAAGAGCAGGAGTAGCTATACTTATATCAGATAAAATAGATTTTAAGACAAAACCTGTAAAAAAAAAAAACCAAAGAAGGTCACTATATAATGATAGAGGAGTCAATTCAGCAAGAGTACATAACAATTGTAAATATGTATGCACCCAATGCTGAAGCACTCAAATGTCTAAAGCAAATATTATTAGAGCTAAATAGAGAAACAGACCCCAGTGCAGTAATAGTTGGGAGTTCAACACCCCACTTTCACCATGGTACAGATTATCTAGACTACAAATGAAGAAAGGAAAATTAGACTAAATCTGCACTATAGACCAAATTGACCTAAACTATAAAATACACAGAAATTAAACAATCTGCTCATGAATGACCATTGAGTCAATAAAAAGAAGTAAATTTAAAAATGTATCACACACTGGGGCCTATCATGGGGAGCGGGGAGGGGGGAGGGATTGTATTGGGAGTTATACATGATATAAATGATGAATTGATGGGTGCTGACGAGTTGATGGGTGCAGCACACCAACATGGCACAAGTATACATATGTAACAAACCTGCACGTTATGCACATGTACCCTAGAACTTAAAGTATAATAATAAAAAAAATAAATAAAATAAAATGAAAAAAATGTATTGAAACAAATGAAAATGGAAGCAAAATGTACAAAATCTACAGGACATAGCAAAAGCAGTACGAAGAGGGAAGTTTATATCAATAAACATCTACATTAAAATTATAAAAGACTTTGAATAAATAATCTAACAATGCATCTCAAGAAACTAGAAAAGCAAGAGTAAAATGAATCCAAAGTTAGTAGAAGAAAATAAGTAATAAAGATCAGAGGAGAAATAGTTAATTGAAACTAAGAAAACAGTACAAAATGTAAAAGGAAAAGTTTGTGCTTTAAAAGATAAACTAAATTGACAAAACTTTATCTGGACTAAGAAAAAGGTGAGAAGACATAAATAAGTAAAATCAGAGATGAAAATAGAGATATTATAAATGATATCACAGAAATTTAAAGGATCATTAGAGACTATTATCAGCAACTATGTGCCAATGAATTGGAAAACGTAGAAGAGACGGATCAATTTCTAGACTCATACAACCTACTGAGATTGAACCATGAAGAAATACAGAACCTCAATAGACCAATAACAAGTAATGAGATAGCAGGAATAATAGAAAGTCTCCCATCAAAGGAAAGAACAGGACCTGATGGCTTGCATTTTCTTTGCTGTGTTAGTAGAAGAGGATGGAGTTTAGTAGCTTCTATTCATTGCTAAATTCCACCAAACACTTAAAAAATAAGTAATACCAATCCTACCCAAACTATTAAAAAAAAAAAAATCAAACATGAGGGAATACTTCCAAATTCATTCTATAAGGCTAGGATAATCCTGATACCAAAACAAGACAACGACACAACATGAAAAGAAAACTCTAGGCCAATATCACTGATGAACATAGATGGAAAAATTCTCAGCAAAATACTATTACACCAAATTCAACAGCACATTAAAAAGATACTTTATCATGATCAAGAGGATTCATCCCAGGGATGCAAGTATGGGTTAACATATGCAAATCAATAAATGTGATACATCACATCAGCCAAATAAAGGACAAAAAACATACGATAATTTCAATAGAGAGTGAAAATCATTCCATAAAATTCCACATCTCTTCATGATAAAAGTTCTCAACAAACTGGGTATAGAAGGAACCTACTTCAACATAATAAGGTCCATATACAACAAACTCATAGCTAGTATCATACCAAATAAGAAAAAAATGAAAGCCTTTCCTCTAAGATGTGGAACAAGAAGAGAATGCCCACTTTCACCACTTTTATTCAACATAGTACTGAAAGTTCTAGCCAGAGCAATTAAACAAGAGAAATATAAGGCATAAAAATTGTGAACAAAGAAGTCAAATTATTCCTGTTTGTAGGTATATAATCTTATATTTAGAAAAACCTAAAGACTCCACCAAAAGCTATTCAAACTGATACATTTAGTAAAATTGCAGGATACATAACCAACATATAAAAATTAGTAGCATTTTTATATGCCAACATTGAAAAATCTGAAAAAGAAGCCAAGAAAGCAATCCCATTTATAATAGCTATGAATAAAATAAAATACCTGTAAATACACTTAACTGAAGAAGTGAAAGATCTCTACAATGAAAAATGTAAAACACTGATGAAAAAAATTGAAGGAGGACTCAGATAATGGAAAGATATCTTATGTTCATGGATTGGAAGAATCAATATTGTTAAAATGTCAATACTACCCAAAACTATCTACAGATTCCATGCAAACCCTATCAAATTACCAACAACATTCTTCATAGAAATAGAAAAAATACTAAAATTTATATGGAATCACAAAATACCCAGAATAGTCAAAGTGATCCTAATCAAGAAAAACAAAGTTGGAGGTATCACATTACCTGACTCAAATTATACTACAAAGCTATAGTACCAAAACAGCATGGCACTGGCATAACAACAGACATATAGACCAATAGAACAGAATAAAAAAACCCAGAAATAAATACATATATTTATAGTAAATTTATTTTTGACAAAGCTACCAAGAACATACATTGGGGAAAGAGCCATTTCTTCAATAAATGATGCTGGGAAAACTAGACATCTATATGCAGAATAATGAAACTAGCCCTCTCTTACCATATCCAAAAATTTTAAAAAATGGATAAAAGACTTAAGTGTAAGATCTGAAACTATAAAACTACTAGAAGAAACTATTGAAAAAATGCTTCAGGACTGGTTTGGACAAAGATTTTTTTTTTTAGTAAGAACTGAGGAGCATAGGTAACCAAAGCAAAAAATGGGCAAATGTAATAACTTTAAGCTGGAAACCTTCTGCACAGAAAAGTAAACAATCCATAAAGTGAAGAGACAACCTGTTGAATGTTATAAAATATCTGCAAGCTATTTGAAGAGAAAATCTCTTACAACTAAGAGTGCCATATATCATGTGGAGAATTAATAAAACCAGTTTAAAGTAGATTCAAATATTAAATCTATAATATGTTCTATAAGACTCTTAAGCAATATTTTATTTTTTTAAGCTGAAGACCACCAACTTTATAAAACCATTTTTGCTCTGAAGGCAAAGAGAGGAAATTGACAATTGTGAAAAAATGAATTTTACCAAGATCATTTTGTCCATTTTTCAGATAATCAGTTTCATCTCATAACAAAATGACTATGTAATGATTAATACATCTCTCCAAAAAACCCAGGACAGTAGAAATAAACATCTCCTATTAATAAATGGGTAAGAAGGCATTCTTTGGCATCCCCAGCCAGGCGTGACTGCTTTTAAATCGATTGTCTGAACCTATTGATGAGCACCTTAAGAAGAATGATGTCTTGAGACTTTGATCAAAGATATAATGTAGGCAGTGCACAGAGAGAACATGTTGTTTTCTCTGTCTTCCTGCCTCATCTGGCAGAGACAATTTCTAGACTAATTTTAGATTTTCAGTACTAATTAATGATTCAGTAAAATAAGCAGATACTTCATAACCTATAGCTCTCCCTCCTCTTTGCCCCTTTTCCCTTCCCCAAATCTTCAACATCCACATAGACTGAAGTGTCCTTTATTTGTCTGGATTTTTAAGACCTCCCATAGATGAGGTATTTCCCACCATCTGGGATGCATCTGGGCAGCCCTTTCCAGTGAACATCCATCAACCTAACTGCCTGGCTCCAAGCCATACCTGCCTCTCTTCCTTGAGATTGAGCCCAGCCAACAAAATGCCACTTTCAAGATCAAGCAAGTTCAGGGTGACTGTATTTTTCCCAAGTCACATCACCTCTGGATAATTTTCAGAGCTATTTTCAGGGATAAGTCGATGTTGCAATGCACATCAAGTTAATTGAGTCAATTGGATGCATAATTCCCAATGACTCCATGCTTGCCCATATTCCTGGTCTCAGAAAGCTTTTTAAAGAAAAGCTCAGGGTGAGCTCTCTCAGCAGGGAATACCACAGCATTGTGGCTTCCCAGAAGTGGGTTTACCCCTTCCATCACTCCAAGCAGGATCAAAGAATCAGTCTCTTCAAAGAACAGACAGCAGGCACTATGGGTGGAAGACCACAGATGCCCTACAGATGTGGTTGGGCAACTATTTTCTAGGTTTTACCAGGCTAGTTTATAAGTCTATTTGAAGACTGAGAATGATTTTAGAGAACACCTTCTTCTATTTACACTGGAGACAGTAAAATAAATAAATGAATGTTTACATTATTTTCAATGAGTGAAAACAGCTACTTACAAAGACAGACAAGACCGGCTTTAAGCAAAAGTATAAAATTCTACAACTTTGTCCTCTGTGCCACTGCCTCCCTCGTTAAGCCCCTCTCATCCTGATTCTGGGTTCTTTGTTCTTTCCATTACCACTTGCCTGTGTTTTCATGGAGCTGTCTTTTCCTGTGACTGAAGGCGTCAGCTAGATTCTGGCCCTGCCAATGACTGGCTGTGATCTAGTGAGCAGCCAAGGCAGAAAACAACTGCCTCAGAGCATCTCTCTCTGAAAAACACTGAAGTATTTGCTTCAGCCTCAAAATCTGGTCCACTTGCCCTAATTTTGAGGATTCCTTTGCTTGACATTGCCAGCTACTCTTCCTACTTTTCCATTTTCTTCTCTCCTTTCACTGCTACACTGGCATAACTTTCTTCAATACCTGACCTTGCTGCAATCCCCTCTGAGCCCCTGTCTGAGACTGATGAGTTCCGCCCTTACAAATCTGTTGAAACTGTGCTGGTAAGACCACACCTTCCCTCGTTCTTGCCAAATCAATAGCCCTCTGTTCATATTTTTCCCCCTTGAGTTCCGTGTCATGTTCGCTAAGTATCACCGGGTGGTGACAGACTTGAGGATCAGGATAAGGAATCCGGATGTCATCAGGCCATGAATGAACAAAAAAACTAATGAAGGCTCTTGAGCAAAGAATGACATGATTGGATTTGTACTTTACGGAGGTTCACTTGCAGGTTAAGGAGGAAGGATTGAATTGGAGAGAGTGAAGGCAAATTATTAACAATCACTTTAAAATTGAGTGAGTCCCCACTGACCCCCAAAAATTGCCTGGAGATAGAGACGGCATGAAAGAAGGATTCTATTGATTCTATAGATAATTAGATCTGTGGATAAGTAGTATCAAAGAACAGGAGAATTCATGCTGAAGGTGGGCGCAAGGGAGGGAGGAATTGTAAAACACCACAGTCTTTTCTTCTAGTTTGCTATCCTTACACCCTTCAGTCCACAATAAGAAGTGAAGAAAACAGAGGTTTCTTTAGGTTTCCAGGATTTTTTTTTTTTTCACAGTAAAGATTTAATTACAAACTACTGCATTGGCCATAGTAATCACTTCCCCAGTATCTCACCTTAGACAGAGACCCCAAGAATGCAGGCATGATGCCCAGAGCTGGGAACGTGAGGAGGGGGTATAATTGGTTTAACTTCACAGTAGGAGACTCTGGCCCTGGCAGAGGAGAAATTGATGGAGTTTTGGGTGGAGAAGGGAAACTGTAACATATTTTTCTTGTCTGGATGCAAGTTGAAGAGTTGCCAACATCAGCAGGGTGTGGCCACCATCTTTCACAAATCCTTGAAAGAAGCTGCAGTGTCCTGTGGGTTTACACAATGCCCACTTCTTTCTGTTTCTTGTGTGTTCCTCCCCAAATCGAGCCCCAAATTATTTTTGTAAATAAAGACTTACTGGAACAAATTCATGCACATGCATTTTCTTATCACCTACTTTTGTGCTATAATGGCAGAGTTAGGTAGTTACTGTAGAAACCACTTGGTTGCAAAGCCTAAAATATTTACTAGCTGATCATTTAAAGAAAATGCTTGTCAATCGCATTCTAAAAAAGTCCTAAAATGGAGTCTCTCTTTGTCACCCAGCCTGGAGTGCAGTGGCTCAATCTCAGCTCACTGCAACCTCCACCTCCCGGGTTCAAGCAATTCCCCTGCCTCAACTTCCCTAGTTGAGGGAAGGGATTACAGGCGTGTGTCACCAAGCCCAGCTAGTTTTTGTAGAGATGGGGTTTCACCATGTTGGCCATGCTGGTCTTGAACTCCTGACCTCAGGTGATCCACTCGCCTCAGCCTCCCAAAGTTCTGGGATTACAGGTGTGAGCCACCGTGCCTGGCTGCAGCCAATCACTTCTCATTTACCTGTGTCATTAATCCAGATGACAATGCAATCAGATTGTTTTCCTTAGAGAGATTCATGGCTTTGTTTAGGATATGAGTAAACAATATTCAGGTGGTCTCTCTGAGTCAATATGATGTCCCATACCGTCAAATAGGTAACCAGGGAAAAAGTCAAGTTCCTTAGACTCTCTAATATGCCTCTTCCCCCACCCCCATCCTGAAGACTGCATAGCAAGCTCAGCAAAGCTGAGAGCTGATACACATTGAGCTCCTGTCTGACCTTGTAGAGCTTTACATGGAGGATTGCAGCCAATCCACTTAGCAACTGCATCTACTGTATAGAGGAAGCTCCTATTTGTGCTTCACAGTTAGTAAGATGAGGGCTTAGGGAAACTTCAGGACTTGTGCAAAGTTACCTACTGGACTAGAATGTTGTCTATATTTCAGTTCTGAAATCTCTATTTCCCATCCATATTTGTCATTCTAGCAGTTGAGATATTTGAGTGACTAGCAAAGCAAAAACAAAGTCTAGAGACTGAATAGACTCACAATCCAGGCTTTGCTTTTAATCTTATATTGAGATTACCAACAAATAGAAGATGCAATAGGAATATTTCAATAGAGGACCCAAAGCTCTCAACTCTACACAATTCTGTGATGGAAGAACCACTTAAAGTGCTTTTTTCATCTTAACTTACTCATGGTTATTTCAGGTTGAAAGAAAAATGGTGGCAATTTTTACTTTGCTTTAGCTCAAAGTTTATCTGAATATCGCATGGTAAAAGGAAAAGATTGAATGTGAGATTGGTTTTATGTTACCGAATAATGTAACAAATTTAGAAATATGAAATCTGCCAGTAGTTAACCTAGAGAGACCAAGCGCAGTTCAGTCTTTTCTTTTGTTCAAATCTTCCTCAAGAAGGAAGTCACATGACAGGAAGATGTGGAGACTGAGAAATGAGGACATAAGAGAAATTCCACTGTGTGTGTTTCCAGTCTTGTGTGTGCAAAGCTCTTTATGTTAAACCATTTTCAGCTGAAGGAAAATGTAAGGGGAACTTTTTAGGTTAGGCTGATGTCATTTGGAAGCCTGAAGGCAGATGGGCAGGGGAAGTGAGTTGGTCCTAACGCTCAATCCTTGTAGAGCTTAGCTTGGAGGGCAGATGGAGAGGGAACAATAGCGCTGAGGGGTCAGTCTGTCTCCTAGACTCTTCAAATGATGAATAACAGATGCTCAAGGAGTATTTATTTAATGATTGATGAATTAGGCTTTCACTAGAATGCCCTGGAGAACTGTGTTGAGAATAATGGCAAGGCAACTTCAGAATAAAGTGAAAATCAAGGGTATGACTGCTCAGTTATGTCTGCCATGACATGGAATACGAGTGTGGAAGCCTCTTCTCGTCTCGTCTCGTCTCTCCTCTCCTCTCCCCTCCCCTTCCCTCCCCTTCCCTCCCCTCCCCTCCCCTACTCCCTCTCTCTGTCCCTCCCTCCCTCTCTCTTTCTTCTTCCTCTTATTTCTTTATTTCTCTTTCTCCCCCCTCCCTCCCTCCCTCCTTCCTTCCTTCCTTCCTTCATCTGTCCATCCATTCATTTGTTCTTTGTTTCTTTCCTTCCTTCCTTCTTTTGAGACCGGGTTTCAGTATTTTTTCCAGGCTCACCTTGAACTCTTGTGCTAAAGGGATCTCCTGTTTCAGCCTCTTGAGTAGCTGGGATGACAGGCTCACACCATCACACCATCACACACCATCACACCAGCTCTCTGTAGTCCAGTCCACCTCAAATCACTAACATGTGTCCTCCAAATCTAAATTTGCAAAAGGCAAAGAAAAAAAAAGGAGCAGAAAGGGAATAAGTGAGGATGAGAAAATGCATCAGGGAAAGTGAAAGAGAGAGGAAGAAAAAGAGTGCTAATACAGAACACAAATGAAATGGCATGGGCCACCAAATTCTGGCCTAGCTTTTAATGGGAATATGCAGCATTTCACATGGGCCTTCTGTTTTCACCCTCCAGATTAAAAGGAATCATAAAATCACTATGTTCTTATTTCTATGCTCAGTACCCAAACAATGCTCGTGGAAAGAACAGCCTCTGAGGGGAAGGAGCTGGCAAGGCAGCCCTTAACACATCAGGTTAGGAGTCAACTGTTCAGAAAAGAAAATACTGGCAGGTTGTTCACTGATACCTTCCATATTTGTTATAACAAAGTTTATTCCAAAGTTTATAAAATCCATAGTTCTCTGATCCACTTAGTGATTCTTTGACTATCAGTTTTCACACTGGTCTCCTAGATTCCTGCTGGAAGGGAATTGTCCCAGCAAATGTAACTAGACATTTCTCCCCATTTTAAACCACAGGTGAAAGACAGAAATAGGAAACACCTGGACTAGTTCCAAGTCCACACAGGACTGAACCTCAGACATGAATCATGGTTTGACTCTGTATGAGATGGTGTCAGAAGGTTGTATGTGATCAACCTGAGAGAGAAAGCAGGTGTGGCACTTCCCTCTTGCCTCTTTTACGAGGAAGAAAAATGGCTCTTTTGCAATGTAAATGCATAATTTTTGTAGACAAGATGCCTCTTTATTTTAGAGACCGAAGTTCAGTTTTAGTCTTAGGCTGTTACTGCTCAAGTGTGGCCATCTAGGGAAGTTACATATGCATCCTAGTACAAGAAAAAGCAGAGGAAATTGCTGGTGAACATAGTAAAACAGGAAAGGCATGGGTGACACGCATTGGTCACCAGTACTCACACCTGACTGTTACAAACAGTTCTTCTGTTTCTGGCATGCAAAATTAAGTTAAAGAAAATTCTCATCATTTGCACTTCTCCTTTCACTGTTTTCCAGTGAATTGAAAAGAGAACATCCTTGAACACAGCAGTCACAGAATCCATAGGCTTTGGGTCATTTCATGCATATTAATATTCCAGAAATATTTGTTTCTTTTGATTTTAAAATGGGTGTGTGTTTGTTTTTTTCCTGAGCACAAAATTGACAATTACCCAATACCCATCATTGCTTGGTACTTAGTACGTTCTCAAAAAAAAATTTCTCAAGTGAATAAAGACATGCTTATTGTTGAAAACTCAAAAAACATGGAAAAGAGGAAACAATTAAAATAATTCAGAAAAACCTCCTGTTTGAAGTGCTTGTTCTCTGGTGCCATAAAGAAATAGCACTTGAACATAAATTTAATTTCCTCAGCAAGGCCATTTTTTTTACTTTATGCAGAAAGGGTACACTCACCAGCAGTTTTGCCATGAGAGTACACCGAACAAAGGAGACAGGGTCATTTATAACCTGACGTTGTCTATTCTTGCTTGGACCAGTATAAACACGCCAGGGCAAATATTTAGGCTAAATTGTAGGAGCTAAAAACATAAAGTACATTGATTTCTTTATTATGGCTAGCAGATATTTAAGAATGTTAGTATAGGTCTTTGAATAAATTTTGCTTCTAAGAGAAATTACTATTTATTCCTAATTAGATGGGGAGGAAAGTCTTTGAAGAGGAACATCTACTTTACTTTTTACAATTCCCCCTCTTTTTATTTCATAATTCCTCTTCAAACTTGTTTAATATATTTTTGACTTAATTGCTTTGTTTGTCCTTCTAAGAGAAGTAATTCTTCCGAATAGGGTGGAGGAGAATTAGGAGTTAACTGTAAGAGTGGCAGAGAGAAGTTTTTGTGTAAAACTTTGAAGGCAGGGAATAATACAACAGCCTACAAGAATAAGTACACCATTAACAAGAGTGAGTGAGGTGAGAATTGAAGTTAAAATTTCTTTTTATCACTGAACCAATGTTTTATTATTTCAGAAAAAGGGTTATTTATTTTAGAATTTTTGGCAAGTTTATCAGATAAGGCTGTTAATCCTTGCAGCGCCTTTGTTATCGTTCTGTCAGGGGCAGTATTATTAGGAACAAAGGTATAACATTGAGTTTTAATTATGACACAAACATCTCCTTTTTCTGCTAATATTACATTTAGAGCTTTTTATTTTTCTAGTCCATCTGGCTGGTAGGTCCTAATTGCTTAGCTATCCCTTTGATGGCATCTTTAGTGTAATTTATGAATCGTTGCTGATTGTAATAGATATAGTTTATTTAGCCTACTTTTTTTTATAGTTATCTACCGGAACAACGTGGATTTAAATTCTGCAGCCATTTGATTTTGTGCTTTAAACTTATTTGGCGCTTTCTCAAGGGACCTTAATAGCATTTATGTAAACCTGAAGATTAAAGGATGCATAAGGAGTTTCCCTTGGCCTGTGGTGTTTTGTTTTTATTGTTTTTTTTTTAGATTGATGAAATGCCAGGGTGAAGGGGATAGCCAATTGGATTAGAGCACAAGTACCACTCCAATTATTGGGCAGAGTGTCCCGTAAAGGTCCTCCACAGTACCATCATACATTTGCTTGGGGATGGCTAAGTGTGGACTGATGGGCAAGCTCTTGGAAAGGCTTGAGCTCCTTGCATAATTTTATGCTTCCAAGGAACACCAAATTTTCCCCTTGCCATGAGAAGCATGAAGTAAACTTGTCGTTTAGTGGTGGAAGCTGGATTGCCCTCAGGGGCTGACCCACAGGGTGTTGAATTTCAGGAAATAGCAGATAGAGAGCTCGGCATGATGGATTATCCTAAGCAGTGGGATTCTGAAAGAGAGCCACCATACAGTCCATATCTGGTCAATGAGGAAACCATCTGAGTGGAAAGGGGATAATCTGGGCCTTTGGCCTACCGTACGTACAAGCATAATAATCGCTTTTATTTAAAGTTTGAACAGAATATTTAATCCATCCCAGCCACACATTTGCATCTTGATATCTTGTCTTGATGGCTAAGGTCTGTCTTAGATCTCTTATTTTTACAATAGACACCCTAGTTTTATTATTAGATGTAGGAGCAACTGGTTTGGGATCTAGAACTAAGGCTACTGAAGAAGGGGAAGGTGGGGGGAATAATGAGTATTTAAAAAATACCTAGGATGTTTTTTCCATTTATGTCAATCCCCATACCATAGAAGCGACTAAGAGCAGGTCTAGAGTTAGTTAAGGTGGGGGTGGTAATAGAGAGAAGGATAGGGCTACATTGATAAGGCTGACAGTTAGAAGGGGTAGTCCTTTTAGTGAAAGAGATGAGGGGTTTTAGATCTGCACAAACTTTTTTCATGGAAGTCCAACTTTGCTCCTGACTAGTTTAAAGTGCATAGTTCCATTTACTATAAGGTTGCCAGGCTGTAGGAGCAGAAAATCAGCGTCCTGGCTGTAGGTAATCACAACAATGAGTGTTGGGGTAACTGTGTTAATTAGAGGGCTGGGACATGCATATTTCTATGAAAAGGCTAGCTATCGTTGATCTCTTACATTTCCACAAGGTGTGACAGCAAGCATTAATGAAAATGGTCTGAGGTGAGTCAGACTTAGTTACATTAATAACAAAGGAGCTAGTAACAGATTAAGGAAAGGAAAGGAAGCAATATAGAAGGTATATGAAAATTAAGCTTTCTTTAACTTTAAAGTAGTGGGGCTTGATCCTAGTACAGTAACCCATGATTCTGATGAGGAAGATGTTTTCTTGACTCCAGTATGGTGGGTTCATTCTTTCTTGGCTGTGTGGATGGCAGTCTCAGTGGTTAACAGCATAAAACAGGGCCCTTCCCAGGCTGACTAGAGGTTTTTTTTTTTCTGTCTTTTGATGAGAGTGTGGTTTTCAGGCTGGTGCTGGTGTACTGGAAATTCTAGGGCTGGTACGTGGGTTAAAAGACTTGGTTCTGAGGGAAGGGAAAGTGGAAGATAAATTAAGTATATAATTTCTGTAGCATATCCTGGGGCTTGAGGCCCCGTGGTGATGCCTCCTGCTCCATTCCTGCTCAGCACTGCCCAGGGGACACTGTGGCCCTGCCCCCACTTAAGGTCTTGGCCTTCTTGTGGCCTTCACTGCCCCTGCGTGTTGTGGCCTTGGGAATAAGGGGCCTTGTGACGTACCCAGCTGCCCTCGGGCCTTAAGAAAGCTAAACACAATTTTATATTTGACAATGCTTTTTGTATTATTTTATACCAGATAAGTTAAAATTTCCCTTTAATATTAATGTGCTATTAATGTTAAGTTTAATTTTAATAAAATCTCATAGACATTATTTATCCAGTTTTAATGTCTGACTATAAGGTAAGACTTTTATAGACTCTTTTTAAATTTTTATAATTTTTGTTAAAGGGCAGGTTAGTGCTTTGAGAAAAATCTATCGTGCTTTTATTTTAATGTCCAGTTCACCGAAAAACTGGATTATACCCCTTTAACTTTAGCTAATAAGTTTACACACAGAATTTCCTTTACAATTCACATTTTAAAAATTGCTTAAACTTTTAAAACGAAATATTTTTTTAACCTTTTAGTGCAAGTAAAAATCCATATTCTTATGCTTCCTTATCCTTTTATTAAAAGTATATTTATTTTTCTTACATACCTTGTATATAAACTGTTTTTTAAAGTAGTTTTACATTCAGAAGGCCTAATTACTTTTAAATTATACAATAGTTCTTACATAAATTCCCTTTTATAACTTTTCTTATGACTTTCACAGACAATCTTCAACATGTCTTAACTTTCTGCCTTCCTTTTACACTATTTCTTTTCCTAGTTTCACCCTCTGTGTCTTCCTTTGATTTCTGTCTCTCCCAGTCTCTTACTTATTCTTTCCCTCTATCTCTCTCTCATTTGCACTCTTTTTTCGTCTCTCTCTGTCATTCCCTGTTTCCTTTTTCCCTCCTGAGTTCTTCTGCTCTCCTGTTTTTGTTTTTTTCTGATTTCCCTTTTTACTTTTTTCCCTTCTTCCTACACTTAGTTTCTCAGGCTTGGTGGGATTTGTGCAGCTGCAGTCTGAGCCCGGGTCATTACCGGCCCTGAGGTTTGGCAGATGCCTGCTGCAAGTTGCAGGAATTATGCCCTTTCACCTCCTCTGCTCTCCTCCTGGCACTGGTCCCTGCTCCCTTTTTCATACAGAGCCAGGCTGGGAAGAGGGACTTAACCCTTGGTGTGCCTGGCTGTTTGGCGTGACACTGGCTGTTTTTGCTCTCTTTCTCTCTGACTTCCTCTCCTAGCTTCTTTTTCTTCTCTGCTGGGCTTCCCTTTGCCTCTGCCAACCACCTATGCTGCTGTTTCCCCCCTCTCTTTCCCCTTCCTCTAGGGCAATGACCAGAAGGAGAGGAGCTTCGCCTTTTTCTTTCCCCAAGAAGAGGGGACGGGGGGCTTTGAATTTTTTTTTTTTTTTTTTACTGTCGGAGGTTTGTGTGAAGTTCAACCCCCCACCATGGGGATTTCTTACCTCTTTTTGAGGTTCAACCCTCCCAACAATGGGAATTTCTCACTTCTTTTTAACCTCCAAGACATTCTGACTAAGGAATACTTCACTGCCCACTGCGGCTTTCTTTCCCTAGTCAGACTAACGAATGCTTAACTGCCCTTGTGGTCTCTCTCTCCTTGGTATGTCCTAACCAAGGAATGCTTTACTGCCCTGTGACTTTTTCCTTAGTCCCAACCACCAAGGAAATACCTTACTGAGTCTCTCGGTGTTTTTTTCCTCAGTCTGTGCACAGAGTTTCCTGGTTCACATGATATGTGAGGATCCTTTACTCCAGGTCACTAGGCAAGTTTTTTTTTTTTCTGCACTGCTGAGAGTCTGGGTTTATCCATCACACTGGGTGGGTCTCGAGCCCTTATCTCTGAGGCCACTGCAATGAAGCAGAGGAGCACACTCCCTCATGAGAGAGGACTGGAGACTGCCCCTGGAGGAGAATGTATCCCCATACAGATTGTCACCAAATTGTTTGAAATGCTTGTTCCCTGATGCTGTAAAGAAATAGCACTCCACGAGAGTACCCTTTCTGCAGAAAGTTAAAAAAAAATGGCCTTGCTGAGGAAATTAAATTTATGTTCAAGTGCTATTTCTTTATGGCACTGGGAACAAGCATTTCAAACACTCCCAACCAGATGTAATTACTGTCTATGCATTGGTGTACATCTCTCTAGTTATGTACATAGTTGGGGTCATGCTGAATATATAGCATGCTTTTTTCATAACATCATTGTCAGAGGCATTTGAACCAGAGCGACTCCATCTTGAATAGGGGCTGGGTAAAATAAGGCTGAGACCTGCTGGGCTGCATTCCTAGTAGGTTAGGTATTCTAAGTCACAGGATGATATAGGAGGTCGGCATGAGATACAGGTCATAAAGATCTTGCTGATAAAACAGCATGTAGTATAGAAACTGGCCAAAACCCACCAAAACCAAGATGGCACCAAGAGTGACCTCTGGTCATCCCCACTTCTCATTATATGCTAATTATAGTGCATTAGCGTCCTAAAAGATATTTCCACCAGTACCATGACAGTTTACAAATGCCATGGCAACATCAGAATATTACCCTATAAGTCTGAAAAGCAGAGGAACCCTCAGTTCTGGGAATTGCCCACTCCTTTCCTGGAAAACTCATGAATAATCCACCCCTTGTTTAGCATATAATCAAGAAATAAAAATAAGTATCCTTAGTCAAACAGCACATGCATCTGCTTTGCTTATGGTTTAGCCATTCTTTTGTTTATTTACTTCTTTACTAAACTTGCTTACACTTTACTCTATGAACTGACCCTGAATTCTTTCTTGTTCAAGATCCAAGAACCCTCTCTTGGTGTCTGAATCAGGACCCTTTTCCAGTAACATCTTTCCAGTAACCATGAAGGCATGATACTAAGGAGACCACTGTCCCAAAGGAAATAGACTGCAGCACTGATTGGCTGACTTTGGGTAAGTTGTGGGGTATCCAGGTAGAGAATGGAGTTTGGTTAGAGGCCAACTTTAGAGGAGTTAGAGTCTCTCCTAAGACAGGTGGGGTTAAAGTCCCCTTTAATAAAAGACAAACACGCTTGACCAAACTTGGGTTCAAGGCCCAACTTAGAAAGATTAGAGTCCTTCCTAAAATTTAGGAGTTAGAGGCTGCCTTTCAGTAAAGTCCCTCTGCGCTAGGAACAGGTTTAGCACTATAGAATGTTAACCATTATTCTCTTTGGATTATTCTGCCTTGAACTCTTTGCTGATGGCTATGGGTGATAGCATTAGGCATGTACAGGACCATGGGACATGAAGAGCTTTTTCTCCCTAAAAGGGGAAACTTGAGAGCTGATGGGACTGCTGGAAAATATCTTTTGAGACTGACAAGTGGCCACCTCTACTTTACAGTGTCACTGCAACGGGTGGGTCTTTCTCTGGCCTCCCTGAGCTCCTCACCTTTCCCACTCTGCTGCAGGCAACACTTTTCTCCCTTCCCTTTTCCCTCTCTGTGCAAACAGATTGAATGAATGGCAAAAGTTGCTGTCTATCTGCTCTGTAAAGGTTTGATTAATGGGACAAAATATTTGTGAAGTTAGTCTTAAGCTGTAGCAAATCTGAAATACCTTGTGCTACAAATTTGTCTTTCTGTATCATTCTGTCATAAAGATGGGTACCTCAGGATTGAACGTCGGGCTAGGACCCCATAAGCCCGCTGTTCAAGCCAGCCCAGCAAACTGGTCAGTTACAAACTTCATTGCAGGTCCTTGGAAAAAAAACTGGATGAAGTTTCCCTCTCATCTTGTTTTATGTCTCTGGGAGCTTGACCCTATAACCACATGGCAGAATTTTCAACTGGTCTCTAACATCCAGGGAACAGGAATTTGAGGGTTCATGTCAGCTAGCCCTAAAAATTATCTTGAGCACTTAAAAGCCTTTGGAAGCTTAAAATTGGCTGCCTCTAAACTTCTTCTGGGAAGGGTAATGGGAACTGCCCAGTGCTATAGCTCAGCAACTAAGGCATTGCCATTATACAATGGCTTCCAGGGTTCAATTTCTGGCACAGGGAATGAGTTCCTTCTGGTTTGATATCTGTGTGACCTTTACCATTTGTTAATTCTCCTCCCCTCTACCAACCATCTTGAATTTTCCTTTCTCTGAGCACCTGTGAGGTTACTTGGGAGGTTATGTTTGGTAAAGTTCAAAAGAAGTGTTGGCTGTTTGGCCTGGCTAAAGTCAAGTAATAAGAGATTTAAAAGAACTTTTTGTTTTTTTTAAGGGTGTTATGCTGAAAAGTTGGCTTAATTAAAAGTGAATATTCAAGCCTGGGACTCCTTGGGAAAAACAGGAGGAAACACAGACCCTATTTTGGGAAAAGCCTTTGTTTTTCTCATGAAACCCCAGGAATTGGAAGTGGATAGATTCCTTTCAAAATCTAAGGCTCTGTTCTGTTTTGCATTGCGTTATCTGACATTTTTGACTCTTGTGGGCAAGTATCAGAAATTACTTCACATTATGAGAGCTTTGGTGTGTAGTAACTAGGTAGAAAATATACTTTGGGGGATATCTAATGGCAGTTATGGGAGAATATGTGACTCTTTGCATGTTTGGATTACAGAAGCATGCTCTTGGCCACCTTGAAGGTATGGAGATGTCCTCACCCCTGCACGGAGAGATAAGACTCCCATTGGGGGATGAGCTAGTCACAGAATGGGCTGATTGGCGTTAGATTGCTTTGCAATAAAATGCACAGCAAAATCATAGCTTGTTCCATATCATTTCTCTTTTGGAGATCTAGGATCTGGTATAAAAATGAGACACAAGTGTAGGGGATCTGTTTTGCCTTCCATCTGTGCCTACTAATTAGGCTGTATAGCCTGCATGCTTTCTTGACCCTGTTCCTTCATGGGCTCTCTGCCCTGAAGCCAATAATCCAATTAAGAAACTGGCAAATGAAAAATCTTACAAGTACTGGATCTTCTGTCTGTGTGTTTTTACGTATTGTGTGTGTGATATGGAAGAGCTTTGATTAATTGGCTTAAAAATAATAAATGTTTAAATCAAATATTTTCTCAGAAAAATAAAAACTGTAATGCCTTTTAGTTTATGTGACTTAAGTAATCTTTAGGAAATAAAGACAGTTCTAAAGACTGTTGGTAAAATAAAAATATCTTCAAAAATGTAGACATTTGTTCTAAGTTAGGCAGGTCAGGTGTTAGGTTTACTAAATGCTTTAAGGTCATAAACTGCTTCTTTGATTTTTGAAAATTGTTCAACATAATCAGAATTGCTTACTAACTAGGTTTTTCACCAAAAGTAAAAGTTGCTAAGAGTTAACATTGTAACATGTAATTGAGACTTACTGAAGAAACAGTTTTACAGTAAAGGTGTGTAGGAAAAGTGAAATGTGTTTTTGCTGAAGATTATATAAGAAGTCATGGGAATGTAAATTTTTTCTTGCTTAGATTAGGTTATAGGATTGTTTTAAGTCAGATAAGATAAAACTAAGGGTTTGAGCAAGTTGTGGAAAGTTTGTAAAAGATTAATCTTGTGAAAACAATTCTGTGTGAACATATTGGCTAAAGTTAAAGGTATATTATTCAGTTTTCCCCTAAATTAAATGTTGAAATAAAATCATAACAGTTTTTCTTAGAGCACTGGTCTGCTCTTTAACAAAAATTTATAAAGGGTTATAAAAGGTTTATGAGAATCTTATGGTTAAACTGATTAAAATTGGCTAGATTTATCTATAGGGTTTTATTAAGAATTGGGTTTAACATTAATAGTACACTAATGTAAAGGTGAAATTTGGCTTATTTGGTGTAAAAATCATACAGGAGCATTGTCAAATATGAAGTGGTGTTTGGCTCTCTTTGGGCTGTATTTGTATAAATATGTTATTGGTATATGTTCCAAAATTATAGGAAATGCCTATAATTCTGATATGACTTAATGTACATTATCAGTAATAATTCTAATTGTTACATAAAATTCTTGTGATAAGGCATGGTGGTTCATGCATTTAATTCAGCACTTTGGGAGGTCAAGGTGAGTGAATAACCTGAGGTCAGGAATTTGAGACCAGCCTTGCCAACATGGTGAAACCCTGTTTCTACTAAAAATACAAAAACAATTAGCTGGGCATAGATGCTGCATACCTGTAATTCTAGCTACTTATGAAGCTGAGGTGGAGGTTGCTTTGAGCTGAGATCACCTCACTACACTCCAGTCAGCCTGAGCAACAGAGGAAGACTCCATCTCAATAATAAGTAAATACATACTTATACACATGCATACATAACTAACTAAATAAAAATCAAATCAAATAAAAATTGTTATATGCCACAGAAGAAACCAAAATTCCTAGTTAATTGCAGTTTTAATAGAGGCTGCCCTAAGGCATTTTTTCATCCATGGACAATTGCTGTCTTGATTTAATCTTCTTTAAAAGGTGGTTTTTAATCAGTTATAGGACTTTGACAGGTGCTTTTAAATGCAGGTTTCTGATATTAAAATAGAATAAAAAATTTTCAGAACTCATGGAGAGCCAAAATGTTCTTGATATTAAGCAGAACAGGAGTCAACCGTGTGCAATGAACTAATAGAAGAGTGAAGTAATCTTTTTTTTGACTTTGTGTAAGACATTGCTGATCCTTTGTTTTGTTTTTCAGAATCAAGAAAACTTTTCCATTAAGTTATTCACAGTTTTTAACAATTGAGTAAAATATACTCTTATAAAAAATTGGGAGCATATTTGTTTCTCTCTACCTGATTTCTCCAGGATTTTGAAACTATTTATGAGTATTCTTAACTTACGGCAATATACTTTTTTGCATAAGTGCAGTAAGAATCTGTTTTCTTTTCTTTTCTTTTTTTTTTTTTTTTTTGAGACGGAGTCTCGCTCTGTCGCCCAGGCTGGAGTGCAGTGGCCGGATCTCAGCTCACTGCAAGCTCCGCCTCCCGGGTTTACACCATTCTCCTGCCTCAGCCTCCCGTGTAGCTGGGATTACAGGCGCCCGCCACCTCGCCCAGCTAGTTTTTTGTATTTTTTAGTAGAGACGGGGTTTCACCGTGTTAGCCAGGCTGGTCTCGATCTCCTGACCTCGTGATCCACCCGTCTCGGCCTCCCAAAGTGCTGGGATTACAGGCTTGAGCCACCGCGCCCGGCCAGAATCTGTTTTCTTTTGCAAGAGGACACAATTAGAGAAACTGGTTATTTTACCAAAGCTTTGACTGAAATAAAGTGCTTTCCTTTAAGGAATCAAATTTGAAAACTGGCCTCATATCTTGTCTACGCAGTTCTTGTACAGGATTCCTAACCTGTGGTAAGTAAAGAATGTCACTTTCTGACAGGCCCAGGAGCCCCAAGTTACCTTGGGACCTCAAGAGGAGAGGAATTTGCTCAACTCATAGGTATTTGGGTATACAAACCCATGGTTGAGCTTGCCTTAAAAAAGGTCTTATCTGATGTTCCTTATGGAGCAGAGTTCCATCAAAGCCAATTTTAAAAGCCTATGTGAAAACTAATTATTTTTGCTGCACTTTATACAAATAATCAGGCTAAGTATAATAAAGTAAATTAGTCTTACCATAATTTATCATTAGTAAAAATGGGAGACTGGAGAGAGAAAAGATGATGTTTCAAAAACGATGGTACACCTGCTATTACATTCTCTCATCAGTTGTTTTTGAGTTTTTTTTTCTGCAATTTATAATGGCTATGTTTATTCTTGTGAACCAACCAGTGGTCTCTGGCTGTAGCTCAGAAAAAACAAGAGTGATATGTAATGCAAAAACCTAGACCAATATTCTAGTTCTGGACACATATTGGAATCAGCTAGCAACCCCATATCACTTTGGTTCCAACAGTTGCCCATTTCATGGAAAGCCATCTTATTTAGTTTGCTTGGGATAATTTTACTTATTTTGCTTTATGGTTGTGGATCATATTTGTTGTTGTACTCTTTGTGTAGGAATGCACAATAAGCTTACTGAAATGTCTTCATAAATTGAATACTTATTAATTTTCCAGATATCACCTTTTGTCAGTTATGAATGGGTCTCACCATACTGATGCTTCCCTACTGAGCTCCTTTCTACCCTGAAAACAAGAGACCCTAATAGTTAGGCAGAAATATCTTGGCCCCTATTCAGCATGAAAAATTACAGAGGATAGATCTTCATCCCTCTACAACCCTTAGGATTAAGGGTTCTCTTATAAAAGGGATGGGGGAAATATGTCAGAGGTGTTTGAACCAGAGCAACTTCATCTTCACTAGGAGCTGGCTAAAATAAGACTGAGACCTGCTGGACTGCATTCCCAGTAGGTTAGATATTCTAAATCACAAGATGAGAGGAAGTTGGCACAAGATATAGGTCATAAGACCTTGCTCATAAAACCACATGCAGTCGACTGGGCACTGTGGGTCACACCTGTAATCCCAGAACTTTGGGAGACTGAGGTGGGCAGCTAACTTGAGACCAGGAGTTCAAGACCAACCATAGTAAAACCGCATCTCTACTAAAAATACAAAAATTAGCTGGATGTGGTAGTGTGTGCCAGGAGTCCCAGCTACTCAGGTGACTGAGGCAGGAGATTTGCTTGAACTCAGGAGGCAGAGGATGTAGTGAGCTGACATTGTGCCACTGCACTCTAGCTCAGGCAACAGAACCAGAGATTGTCTCAGAAAGCAAGCAAACAAACAAAAAAGAAACCAAAAAACCAGCAAGCAGTAAAGAAGCTGGTGAAAACCCATCAAAATTGAGATGGCAATGACAGTGACCTCTGGTCATCCTTACTGCTTATTATATGTTAATTATAATGCATTAGCATGTTAAATGACACTCCCACCAGTACCATGACAGTTTATACAAATGGCATGGCAACATTGTAAGGAAGTTACCCTATACGGTCTAAAAACGGGAAGAACCCTCAGTTCTGGGAATTGCCCAACCTCTTCCTGGAAAACTAATGAATAATCCAACCCTTGATTAGCATATAATCAAGAAATAACAATAAGTATTCTTAGTCAAGCAGCACATACCTCTGCTCTGCCTATGGAGGAGCCATTCTTTTGTTTCTTTACTTCTCTAATAAACTTGCTTTCACTTTATTCTGTGGACCCACTCTGAATTCTTTCTTGCGTAAGATTCAAGAATGCTCTCTTGGGATCTGGATCAGGACTGCTTTTCAGTAACAATATGGCATAAGACTCTCTCGTGCTATTAAAATTGTTTGAAATAATTGTGGTGGCTGTAAAATATTTTGTCTTATGAATACAATGTAATTTTGCTCTTTTTGGTTCTTTTAGCTATTTTCCTTTATTTCTGTAATAAAATGAAGTCAAAGGCTGTAGAAGAAATAAAAATTACAGTGACAGGGCATCTGGAGAAATAGGAATACCCGAATATAGAATTATTTTTATTAACCTTGCTTGTGTTCTCATTTCAGGAGAGTGAAAGCTCATCAGGATCTACTAAAGAGAAAGGAGAGGGTGACAAATTGTCAGCTTGTCTCCAAAGTGGTGTAAGTGAGAGAGTATTCTAATTTTGATGAACAATCCCAGAAATAGTTTGAAGAGAAATGTGTATATATTTCAACAGATTTATTGGAAGTACTCAAGGGCATTCAACTCTCATTTTTCTAATTCTGGGATCATGCTGCTGAGGAATATATTTATAACTAACTGATTTATAAATTAACCAGAAGATCTTATGCAAAATTTGGTTCTCTAGCCAAATATAGACTGGGCACTGGTTCATAAATTAATCCCTCTTGGCTAGCTGATGCCAACTCCCAGATGCATGATAACCGTGGCACAAATACACTCAGAATGGATGGGCACAGTGTCTCGTGCCTGTAGTCCTGGCTTCTCTGGAGCCTGAGGCAAGAGGATAACTTGAGTCCGGGAGTTCTGGGCTGTAGTGTGCTATGCCAATTGGGTGTCTGCACTAAGTTCAGCATCACTATGGTGACCTTCCTGGAGCAGACCACCAGGTTGCCTAAGCAGGGGTAAAAAGGCCCAGGTTAGAAATAGAGCAGGTCAAAACTCCCATACCGATCATGGGACCATGATCATAGTGGGACCATGATCATAGTGGGACCATGTCTACAAATAAGTGAGACCCTGTCTTGAAAAAAAAAAAAAAAAAGACTCGGAATGCAATATTTCTGGATTTACAGAACACCATCATGGTTTTTATAATAACTAGTGAAACTGAGCCTGGTAAGCTAAGCAACTAGCCTCATTCTTTCTAAAAACACTTCTTAGTTGCATCAATGACCATCAGAGGAATTCAATTCCTTGGAATCTTCTTTCCAGGATGCATACAGGTGATGGTGTAGTGATACCTGTGAATTGCAACCTGACTTTTTCAGTCTCAGCACTGCATCTGGTACATAGTATAATTTTGGGAATGTTAAGGATGCAATTGGGAGCTTCATTAACTCCCCTGGAGTCCCCGGCTATCATTAAGCGTACTAAGACACAGCCTAATTGTCCTAAAGATTTAACAGAGTTGGGTCTCAATCAATCCTGGCACCAGATCAATGGGCCTGGAAACATTGTTTTAAATTATGGTCTCTAATAGAGCTTGCATTGGCATATGAAAAGACATGTATGAAATTGTATTCTTCTAATGATGTAGCAAATGAATTGTTGCTTTTTTTATTTATTATACTTTAAGTTCTAGAGTACATGTGCACAATGTGCAGGTTTGTTATATATGTATACATGTGCCATGTTGGTGTGCTGTTCCCATTAACTCATCATTTACATTAGGTATGTCTCCTAATGCTATCCCTCACTCGCCCCTTCCCACAATAGGACCTGGTGTGTGATGATCCCCTTCCTGTGTCCAAGTGATCTCATTGTTCAATTCCCACCTATGAGTGAGAACATGCGGTATTTGGTTTTCTGTTCTTGTGATAGTTTGCTGAGAATGATGGTTTCCAGCTGCATCCATGTCCCTAAAAAGGACACAAACTCATCGTTTTTCATGGCTGCATAGTATTTCATGGTGTATATGTGCCACATTTTCTTAATCCAGTCTGTCACTAATGGACACTTGGGTTGGTTCCAAGTCTTTGCTATTTTGAATAGTGCCGCAATAAACATACGTCTGCATGTGTCTTTGTAGCAGCATGACTTATAATCCTTTGGGTATATCCCCAGTAATGGGATGGCTGGGTCAAATGGTATTTCTAGTTCTAGATCCTTGAGGAATCGCCACACTGTTTTCCACAATGGTTGAACTAGTTTACAGTCCTACCAACAGTGTAAAGGTGTTCCTATTTCTCCACATCCTCTCCAGCACCTGTTGTTTCCTCATTTTTTAATGATTGCCATTCTAACTGGTGTGAGATGGTATCTCACTGCGGTTTTGATTTGAAAAATACTGAGTAATGAAGAGCCACATTCTTTTTATGCGCCTAAACTGAATACACACACTTAGCAATGAAATGAAAAATTAAAGGTATAACAGGCACCAATTTCATGCAAAATGCACGCACACAGGGGCTATATACATGTGTGTACACATACACATATGTTCCTTGGCCCCTGTCTGCCATTGATAATTCAAAATCTAGATAATAGTGTGGTTTTGTCTTGAATATTTCTACCTGAAAGAACACAGGTCAGTATGGGGGCCCCTCGCTCTCACTCTGAAAGATTAGGACAATGCAAACTGGGGTTTTTCAGCATATTTTAACAGAATCCTTTTCAGGCCTTGTCAGCTCTGCCCCAGATAATGTCATCCCCGAAGGCAGAACTATTAGGGCTTATAACAATGAAACCTACAGGAGAAGTGTCCAAGAGTTTCACTCCTCTCTTTTGTGGAAACAGCCTCCACCCCCAGGAAAATGGGAAACGGGGTTGGCCTTGACTTACAGCTTGCATGAGTATGGTGGAGGCAGGGTGTTTCAGTAAGGATGATATTGTCATTTGCCTCTGTGTTTCCAGTAAAAGGAAACTGGAATTGGAGTCCCAGGAAACAGCAATCAGGGAAAATGTAAAACATCAAGTCCAAGAGAGTGAGAAAAAAGAAAAGACAACCTTTCTGGTGGCGGAAGCAGTAGGGTGTGGTGGGGTCACACTTTTTCTAAGCGCACACCCCTGCAGCAGAGTAACCAGCCAGGGCTGGGGGAAAATTAGGATAGTTAACTCTTGGGAAAGTAGGGCTGTGTTTGCATGTGTGGCATGGCATAAATTTTTCAAAGTCCTGATGGACTTTTATATGCCAACCAACTCTCATTTCCTTATTTTGCAATTAGATTACTTAAAGAGAAACTGGTAGCTTTTGGAAAACTGTTGAATTTTGGAGAACTGTTTCCACAGCTGCTTTCTTTTTCTCCACTTAGTTTGCCTGAAGCTTGCTGGCCGCTGTGTAGGCTCCTGTGTGGCCGGGGCTGTCTGAACCATGAACAGCTTCAGGGCTGCCATCTTTTTCTGGACAGTGGCAGCATGGGCTACATCAGGCAAGCCTTTGGGAGAGACAGATGAAGTTGATTTCAAAAATGCAAGGATGCCTTGAAACTGCCTGTCCTGGAAGTCCTGCCTGGAGGGGGCTGGGACAATCTGCGTAATGTGGACATGGGACGGGTTATGGAATTGACTTACACCAACTGCAGGACAACTGAGGATGGACAGTATATCACCCCTGATGAAATCTTCACCATTCCCCAGAAACAGAGCAACCTGGAGATGAACTCAGAAATCCTGGAATCTTAGGTTAATTACCAGAGCAGCACCTCCTACTCCATCAACACAGATCTCTCTCTTTATTCCAAAGTCAACGGCAAGTTCTCTGCTGAGTTTCAGAGAATGAAAACCCTTCAAGTGAAGGATCAAGCTATAACTACCTGAGTTCAGGTAAGAAACCTCGTCTACACAGTCAAAATCAACCCAACTGTAGAGCTGAGCTCAGGTTTCAGGAAGGAGCTCTTTGACATCTCTGACCGTCTAGAGAACAACCAGACGAGGATGGCCACCTACCTGGCAGAACTCCTGGTCCTCAACTATGGCACCCACGTCATCACCAGTGTCGACGCTGGGGCTGCTCTTATCCAGTAGGACCACATCAAGGCCTCCTTTCTCCAAGACAGCCAGAGCAGTCGTAGTGCTGTGACTGCCTCTGCTGGACTTGCCTTCCAAAACACCGTGAACTTCAAATTTGAGGAAAACTATATCTCGCAGGATGTCCTTACCAAGAGCTACCTCTCAAACTGAACCAACTCCAGGGTGCAGAGGGGGTATGGAGGGGTTCCTTTTTACCCAGGCATCACCCCCCAGGTCTGGCAGCAGGGTATCACCAACCACCTGGTGGCCATCAACCGCTCTGGCCTGCCGCTGCATTTCTTCATCAACCCCAACATGCTGCCTGACTTGCCAGGCCCCCTGGTGAGGAAGGTGTCAAAGACGGTGGAAACTGCTGTGAAGCGCTATTACACATTCAACACCTACCCTGGCTGCACAGATCTCAATTCTCCCAACTTCAATTTTCAGGCCAACACAGATGATGACTCCTGCGAGGGGAAAATGACCAACTTCTCTTTTGGTGGGGTTTACCAGAAATGCACTCAGCTCTCAGAGAATAGGGATGTCGTCCTCTGCCAAAAGTTGGAGCAGAAGAATCCACTCACTGGTGATTTCTCCTGCCCCTCTGGTTACTCCCCAGTGTACCTGCTATCCGAGACTCGTGAGGAGGGTTGCAACCATCTGGAGTGTTGTAAGAAGTGCACCCTCCTCGTCTTCTGCAAGACCGTGTGTGAAGATATGTTCCAGGTGGCAAAAGGATGAATTCAGGGCTTTTTGGTGTGTGGCCAGTAGTCAAGTACCTGAGAACTCAGGATTGCTTTTCGGAGGCCTCTTCAGCAGCAAGAGCATAAACCCCATGACAAATGCGCAGTCATGCCCAGCCGGCTACTTTCCACTGAGACTCTGAAAACCTCAAGGTCTGCGTTTCTCAGGACTATGAGTTGGGAAGCAGGTTTGTGGTCCCTTTTGGTGGGTTCTTCAGTTGCACAGTTGGGAATCCCCTGGTGGATCCAGGCATATCAAAGATTTAGGGGCACCTTCCCTGAAAAAGTGTCCGAGGGGCTTCAGCCAGCACCTAGCGCTCATCAGCGATGGATGCCAAGTGTCCTACTGCGTCAAGGCCAGTTTCTTTACAGAAAAGTTCCTTCCTCCTGCTAGTCTCCCGCCTTTCACCCAGCCGCCCCTTATGAGTTAGGCTGACACCAATGCTGTCATAGTGACCAGTTCTGAGAATGCGAGATCCTGGATTAAAGATTCCCAGACCCACCAGTGGAGGCTGGGAGAGCCGATAGAGCTGCAGAGGGCTATGAATGTCATGCATGGGGATGGTGGTGGGCTGTCAGGAGGGACTACAGCTGGTATCGCAGTGGGGGCCACCACCATTTTGGCTGTTGTCATCACCCTGGCCATCTATGGCACTGGGAGTTTCAAGAAGAGGGAATACTGGGCATTTTGAAAGAGGCAGAGTTTGGTTCCAGGCACTGCAGCAACTGGAGTCACCCCTGACCAAGAGCATTAAATCTTAAATCTCTCCCTGAAAAGGGTTTCTCTCATCTCCAAACAGCGTGATCATTTCTGATTACTTCTGTTTTCCTAAGTATTGAAATGACAAGTGCAACCAAAATCATATAGAAATTTGTGACTTCTTGTTTAGGTCTCTGGGCCAGGAAATTCATATTGCTACTTGGACAAGGGTGGGGTTGGGGAGAGGGAACAGTTGGGATTCTTGAAGCAAAAGTCATCCTAGGACTAAAATAGGAAGCAGGTACCCTTTCCCAATGTGTGTCACTTTCTTAACCTGAAGGCATTTGTGTAAAAGCAGAGGAGGGGGAATGTTAACATTTGGATTTGGAAGCTATGCATTTACTCTGAAGTCTGCAGTGGTTTCCAACGTGTGTGCTGTAAAAATTTCTGCTTAAAGGCACCTCTCTCTCTCTCTCTCTTCCCCATTTCCCCACCTTTAAAGTTGTCTGAATTTCATGCTACTAGAGCCTAGCAAAACCCTGAGAAGACACAAGTCCTGCTTGGCCACTGCTTTTTAACTTTTGGGCCTCCCTGTTGACAGACTGTGTTATCTCCTCCATGTCATCTAAACAGCATCTGAAAAGAAAGATGTTGCCTGAGCCAATTCCACTTTTTTCCAGCTGCTCCATTAAGTCTTCCTTAGACCAGACCACTCTTGGACTTCTGACTAGTGTCATGAAGTCCTCCGAAAATATTTTAACATATAAGCTTCTATTAGTGGGTCAATGGGGAAGGGACAGTTTGTAGACAAGGAGTAAGGAAAGACAGATAAAAACTGAAAAAGATTCTGGTGCTCAGGAGAAACTGAAATTCTTACCCACAGCCAACTACCTGATTCCTTCCTCTTAGCTCATCATAAATGGGGCATTGAAAGGAGTTGTAGATTTGGATAGACCAAATTTTATGGTTTCATGTTCTATGTTACAAAAGTACAACCCCTTCCTCTTCCAATAATGGTCCTTACCCTTCCCGTCTTTCTGTTATATGCACACACACACACACACACACACACACACCACATTTCAGTAAGTTTGCATTGTTCTGGGGGTGAAAAAGGCAAGAAGTTAAAGTAAGCCCACATCTAAGTATTATTTCTTCCCTAAAACCAAAACAGAGTAGGTAACACCAATTATGGACCCTTCCTTTTTTTTTCCAGCAGAAAGGGAGCTGACCATAATCAAATCCATGTTTTCAAATGAACTGAAAAAGGCATTCAGCACCATTTGTAACCCATTTATTTCAGTTCCAGGTTGAGAGCCCTGGGGCAGTTAGCAGGACACATGATTGTCAACTGGCAATAGTTGGGGTCTTACTCAATTTTAATACCAATCTCCTCTGATTGTAATTACTCCACCACTGTCGTGTTCCCCCAAAAAATGTTTTTAAATGATATATTTATTCACCAAATCAAATATCATTACTGAGTTTTCTCCTTCATAGAAGGAGAGAATAGGATGACTATTCTCTTTGTTAATGTTCACAATCAAGATCGTGGGCTGAGAAGAGGCCCTTCACCAAGGAGTTTGAAGTATCACAGCGTGTGGGAAGGTGGGAACAAGGACACCCATTCATTTCCAGCTGAGATACAGAGACATGAGTCATAGAATTTGAGTCCTGCTCTCCTGACTGCCCATCCAGGGACACTGATTTCTATAGCCCCTTAACCCTGCCTCTTAAGCATAAAACGTTCTTCTAAACCTCTGAGTGTTTTGGGGGTTCTGAGTGTTTTGCATGTTTTAGCCAAGTTAACCACTTGTCTGCAAATACTGAATTCCTATGAATTCTTTGGAGATTATTGAGTCAGAAAGGAAAAATATAGCCCCAAATTCCCAGGCTTTTAATGCATTAACTGCATATTGAAATAAGAGGTTCTTCACAAATTGATATTCCCACTAACAAGATTGCACATAAACATGCATTAAAGTATGTACGAAGAAACCCTGTGTCCAACGGCTCATGCAGATGAAGTCTGAACATGGGAGTTTGCAGGTTGCATTCATCAAGTCATTTTGCAGAGTCAGATCCTGGATGGAAGAGCTCACAGGCTCTGCCTTCCAAGTCCTGGGTTCCTAACTGGTGGTCTTAGGCTGGGGTCTGTGAGGAGACAAACTCTGGCTTCTAAGAAGACCACATCCCATGGACTATCAGAAATAGACACAGATTTGGGTAACAAAGGTGGCTCTGCATTTGTATTTTATTTTTGTTTTCTTGTCAGTTCTGAGATGATTAACATTAAACATTTATTTGAGGAACAACAGGCAGAAGCAGCAATTCAAACATGCATCATATTTTGGTCAGGCGAAGGAACCTTTAAAAATGAACATTCACAATTTTAACGATGATTTTTCTCCCACATTTTCACTCACTTATTTTCCCAGCCATATTGTCTGTTCCATTAGGTGAAGAGTCTAACCAGGTCAAATATGTGGGTGAGAACAATGTAGAATATAAATATTTTTAAGTGGGGGTTGAAGGGACTTTTCCCCCATCCAGACTCAGGGAGGTAACCGAAATCCCTCACAGATAGGTGCACTAATCTACAAAAAGCGCAAAGTCAACAACAGCAACAGTTTTGTGGTGGTTCATTTGCCATTTATTGTTCTGCACAGACACCTCATGAACACCAGGTGGTGGTGTCCTCTCTCAGAGCAACACCAAAGACTTCAAAGCACTCCAGTTACAAATAAACAATTCACATTAGGACATTCACCTGCCTCTCCCAGAACCCCCAATCTAATGCTGGGGACCACAGAGAAGGAAATGGGCCAGGGATCCTTTCTTGGACCACATGGGCATTCCCCCAATTCTCTCACGCATACAAAAGTGCATCACCAAGACGAGTACTTTTGACCAAGTATAAAACCCAGAGACGACCAAATTTTACAAAAAGGGGAAGAGAATGAAAACACAAAGGCACCACAGCCGCAAATACACACTTAACCTTTTGCGGGATGGGCACCTGATGAGATTTGTCTCCACTTACATTTGCCATCCCTGGAGACTCTGGAAGGGAGAAACTAGGCTGCTGGTGCTAAGACCATGAAAGGGAAGGCATGGAATCCCCTACTTGGGCCAGGAGAACACAGCAGGGTTTCTAGTGGGAAAACACCCTGTGTTAAGGTAGTGGATGCACAGGGCTCGGATGGCAGGGTTCTCACTGAAGTCTAGACCACACTTTTCCAGGTGGGCACAAGAGAAAGGGCAGAGGAATGCTGCCTGCCTTACCTGGCACAGTGTTAGAAAGGAAGTTCAAGATCTCTGCTGCCCAGAAAGCCACAGAAGAACAGCACAAGGATGAGGTAATCTCGCTGGACATCTGCAGAAAGGACAAGAAATGGGGCACAGACACAATCAAAAGCCCAGGGGAAAAGGCTTGACGGTATGAAGACGACCTCTCCAAGTGGTATTGCCATGGACACAGCGGCTCCCTTTCCATCTTGAGTCCACTTCCTTCTGCTCCCAGCCACCTCCTTCCCCACCTATACCTTGTTCTCCCTGACGTGGGGAAATTGATCTCTCCCCACTGCCTAATTTCACTGTGAAAGTCTGTCTTCTTTTCTTCCCCACCTCCTACTGCCTCATTGTATCTTTCTTCCCAAGAACCCTCAGCCTATTTATTCACCCCTCTGTGGCCATCTTTCTGTGGCCTAGAAGTCCAGCAGATACTTGACCAGGTTGCTAAATGCAGAGATGGCATGAGACTCTCCAAATTATCTCTGGTAACCTGGCAATGGGCAGTGGTGTGACATTAAATATTGCAGGGATGTCTCTTTTATTTAGCTCAGGTGTTTCCTTACTAAGTGTGGGAGGAAACTGTGGTTCAGTAAGCTCGAGACCATTATCACTCTGGAGGTACTTAGGGAGTCCAAAGCAAATACTTGTCTCATTGATTTGTACTTTTATTACCTCAGAGGCTTTCTCTGTCTGGCATGGCAATACTTCTACCCAGTTAGTGAAGGTATCCACCCATACGAACAGAGGCTGGATGCCCCTTATCCTTGGAATATGGGTGAATTCCATCTGCCAGTCTTCCCTTGGGTAGCCTCCTATTCTTTGTGTTCTGGGGGAAGGATCTGTTAGTTGGCGTTATTTTTAAGGCAAGCTTCACAAACATTAAGTACCTGTTTGACCATTTAAAATAATTTTTTACCTATTGCCATCCTCTGAGTGTCACCATCCTGAGAGCTGAAAGCTCTTTCCCTGAGAGGTGGCCCATTATATCTCCACAGGAGAGTACTGAGGGTTTTTTTTTTTTTCTTTCATGGAGTCCTTCCAGATCAGGGGGACCTCAAGTGGATCAGAAATATGGGGCGCTTTTGCTGCCAATTTAGCTTGGTCTGCCAACTTATTTAGCTCAGCTGTTTTATCTGTCCCCTTTTGGTGGCCTTTACAATGTATTACTGCCACTTCCCATGGAAAGAAGATTGAGAATAGCAGCCTGTCAATTTCCTGATTGTGTTTAATGGGAGACCATTGGCTGTGAGGAAGTGTCTCCCTTTCCAGATAGTGCTATGGGCATGGATAACTAAGAAAGCATACTTAGTATAAATATGAACTGCTGTATTAGCATTCTCTAGAGGGACAGAACTAAATATATATATATATGTATGTATGTATATGTGATTTTCTTATTAACTCGCATGATCACAAGGTTCCACAATAGGCCATCTGCAAGCTGAGGGGCAAGGAAGCCAGTCTGAGTCCCAAAACTGAAGAACTTGGAGTCCAATGCTTGAGGGCAGGAAGCATACAACATGGAAGAAAGATGTAGGCTGGGAGGCTGGGCCAGTCTAGTCTCTTCACGTTTAGCCACACTGGCAGATGATTAGATGGTGCCCACCCATATTAAGGGTGGATCTGCCTTTACCACCCCACCGACTCAAAATGTTAATCTCCTTCGACAACACCCTCCCAGATACCCAGGATCAATACTTTGGATCTTTCAGTCCAATCAAGTCGACACTCAGTATTAACCATCACAAGTCCATCACTTGTCAACTTGAACCCATACACATCTCCTGAGATCATACATAATCTTCAAAAAGGACAATAATAAAGTCGTAATTACACCTAACATAATACAACTATCCTTCATACAACTGGAAGTGCACCTATCCCCAACCCAAATACTATTACATAAAGTTAGCAATACTTAAATTCTGACATGAAGTCAAAAAATCTTATGTCACATGATAAAGGAAAACTGAAATGAAGATATTTTCTTAGTACAAGTGTGTACATGCACAAACATGTTTTTAACAAAAGAAGGAGGAAATCATAATGACAACTACAGTCCTCATTTCTGCAGCTGATCACATGGTCATAGCTGGTATTGATAACCACCTTCTTCTACTACCCATTCTGTATTCCCTTTGCCTTCAGCAAACACCTCAGCAGGTTGTGGTTTCTTTTCCTGGTGGAGTGACCCAAACCTTTATTTCTGAAAGGTCTGGGACATTCGTAGTCCTGTCTAGATTGGACTGTTATAGTTTTCCATTGACCTTAATCACAGGGTATGGTAATACTAAGAGAGGCCCTAATGGATCTCATGTATTCCATGCATACTCTTCCTTGCCTCCATTGTGGAATAGTAGACTGATTTCGCTTTGACAGTCCGGGATAATAGTCCCAGCCAACACTGTAACTCCCTTATCCTGTTGACTTAAAAGTAGGAGGAGCCCAAAGTGTCCAGGTGGCAATCTTAACTTCCAGTTTAATGGAATCATTGTTGTGTCACCTGGTGACAGCGTTTCTCCCTCTGGAACTAAGACCTCTAGGCCAGTAGAACATAATGTTGCAGAAACAGGAAGCAAAAATTTTGCTAGTGAACACTAGGGGTGGTGGTGAGTGGTGCCATTTCCACTTTCACCCCTTGATTCCTGGACCCGTAAATCTTGGCTATGGGAGAAACATATTGGGTGCTGATTCAGAGCATACACAGCCTTCTGGAGAACTTTGCCTCAGCCCTGCAAAGTATTGTCACCTACTTGACATTGTAATTGTGACTTCAAAAGGCCATTCCAGCATCCTATCAATCCAGCTGCTTCAGGATAATGGGGAACATGGTAAGACCAGTGAATTCCATAAGCACGAGCCAACTGCTGCACTTCTTTAGCCATAACGTGAGTGCCTTGGTCAGAGGCAATGCTGTGTAGAATACCACGATGGTGAATACGGCATTCTGTGAGTCCACAGATGGTAGTCTTGGCAGAAGCATTGTGTGCAAGACAGGCAAACCCATATCTGGAGTAAGTGTCTATTCCAGTGCGGACAAACCTCTACCCTTTTCTTAATGGAAGAGGTCCAATATAATCAACCTGCCACCAGGTAGCTGGCTGATTACTCTGAGGATTGGTGCCATATCGAGGGCTCAGTGTTGGTTTCTGCTGCTGGCAAATTGGCCGTGGACACTTTGTTCATGGGCCTATTGAGTGATGACAAGGGTGGCTGGGGAATGGCTGAGTGGGGTCCACAGAACTTGTCACCCTATCCACTTGATTATTTAAAATTCTCCTCTGCTGAGGGCCCTGGTTGGTTAGCACTCACATGGGATACAAATGTCTTCACAGTTTTTGACCACTGAGAGAATTCCATCCACACACTTCTTCCCCAAATTTCTTTGTCATCAATTTTCCAATCATACTTCTTCCAAGTCCCCAAATACCCAGCCAAACCATTAGTTACAGTCCACAAATCAGTATATAATTGCACATCTGACCATTTCTCCTTCTATGCAAAGTGCACAGCCTGGTGCACTGCTCGAAGTTCTGCCCACTGTGAAGACTTCCCTTCACTGCTTCAGAGGTGTCCTAGAAAGGAGCTGCAGTGCTGCAGCTCTCCACTTTTGGGTAGTGCCTGCATATTGTTTGTGAACCCAGGCCTTAGTCTTCTCTTCCTCTGTCAACTGATCATAGGGAACTCCCCATGAGGCCATCAGTGCAGGCTTGGGGAGAGAAGGCAGGTGGCAGGAGTGGAGACCACAGGCATTTTAGCCACTTCCTCATGTAACCTACTTGTGCCCTCAGGACCTGCTCATGCCCGGTCACATATATACCACTTCCATTTGATGATGGAATGCTGCTGTGCATGACCCACTTTATGGCTAGATGGGTTAGAAAGCACCCAGTTTATGAAAGGCAGTTCAGGTTCCGTGATGACTTGATAACCCACAGTCAAACGTTCAGTTTCCTTGAAAGCCCAGTAACAGGTCAAGAACTGTCTCTCCAAAGGAGAATAGTTTCTGCAGAAGATGGCAGGGCCTTGCTCCAAAATCCTAGAGGCCTCTGCTGTGATTCACCTATGGGGGCCTGCCAAAGCCTCCAAACAGCATCCCTATCTGCCACTGACACCTCAAGCACCATTAGATCTACTGGGTCATATGGCCCAAGTGGCAGAGCAGCTTGCACAGCAGCCTGGACCTGTTGCAGAGCCTTCTCTTGTCTTGGACCCCACTCAAAACTGTCAACCTTTTGGGTGACTTGATAAATGGGCCAGATTAACAAACCCAAATGAGAAACGTATTGCCTCCAAAATCCAAATTGTACCACTAGGCATTATACCTTTTTCTTGGTTGTGGGAGGGGCCAAGTACAGGAACTTATCCTTCACCTTAGAAGGAATATCTCCACAGGCTCCACACCACTGGAGCCCTAGAAATTTTACTGAGGGCTGGGTACAGAGGCTCATGCCTGTATTCCCAGCACTTTGGGAGACTGAAGTGGACAGATCACCTGAAGTCAGGAGTTCGAGACCAGCCTGGCCAACATGGTGAAACCCTGTCTCTACTAATTACAAAAGTTAGCCAGGCTTGGTGGTATGCACCTGTAATCTCAGCTACTTGGGAGGCTGAGGCAAGAGAATCACTTGAATCCAGGAGGCAGCGGTTGCAGTGAGCCAAGATCATGCCACTGCACTCCAGCCTGGGTGACGGAGCGAAACTCCATCTCAATAAATAAATAAATAAATAAATAAATAAATAAATAAATAAATAAAAGAAAAGGAATTTTACTGAGGTGGAAAGTCCCTGAATTTTAGTTGGATTTATTTCCCATCCTCTGGCATGCAAATGTCTCATCAGTAAGTCCAGTGCGTTTGCTACTTCTTTTTCACTGGATCCAATTAGCATAATGTCATCAATATAATGGAACAGTGTGATATGGCAACATCCCCTCCCTGACCCATACTGCCATCAGCCTTTACACCTTTGGAGATAAACCCTGAGCTGCTGGAGGAAAGAGTGATGGCCTCTCCTGAGGCGGTTGGCAGGCAAGATAATGTTGATTCTTCTCAGGAACCACTCCCAACACCTCTCTTTGCTTCTAGACCTATAACTAGACTGAAGTCTTGGTGGGCCCCTAGAGGTGAGGTTGAGAGTGTAACCTATGAGGATGCGCACTACAATGGAAAAGAACTGCTTGAGTTTTCTAATTTACATAAACAGAAATCTAGAGAACAGGCATGGAAATGAATATTAAAGGTGTGGGATAATAGTGGAAAGAACATATATATTCATATATATAAACCCATTATATATTTGGGTTTATAAAGAGTCTATCCTGGAGCCATAAGGATGGTGGTCCCCATATGTGTTAAAATATACCTACCTAGCAGAGGAGTAGAGCTTTCAGGCATGATTAAAAAGCCATGAGTAAACAAGAGGTCTTCCCAGCTACAACTAAGGGATTGGGAAAAGTATCAGGTTAAGGGCTTTCCTGAGATGCCCATCACAATCGTACTAAGGGAGGAGAGGAGAACAGAAATGGCAGCTCTGGTATTGAGAAGGAAGTTCACCTTCCTCCCTTCGACCTCCAGAATCACCTGGGGCTCCTGGATGGTGATGGCAACCTGAGATGTTGGAGCCGGGGAGTCGAGTCCTCGGACCTTTCAGTTTTGCTGGACCGATTGTGAGGCTGGCTCTGGACCCAGCGACCTGTACCTCTGGGGACAGTCTGCCTGCCTTCCAGTGGTCCCCACCACAGGCTGGACAGGGTCAAGGTGATCTTCTCTTGCTGTCTGGGCAATTCTTCTTAGAAGTGCCCTGGTTTGCCACACTTGTAGCAATTAGCAGGTGCACCTAGGCGATCCTGGGGTCTGGAGGCCTGTAGAGCAGCTACTAGAGCTTCTGCCTTTTTCTTATGTCTCCTCCCTTTCTCCTAAGCCTCCTCCTGATCTCTATCATAAAAGACCAAGGTCATCACCTTTAGGTGGTTTTCTAAAGTGCTACCTGGTCCTACGGTCTGTTTTTGTAGCTTTCTCCTGATATCTGGTGTTGCCAGAGTAATACATTTATCATTTAGGATTAGTTGTCTCTCAACTGAATCAGGCGATAGAGGGGTGTGCTTCACCAAGTCCTCTTTTAGCCTTTCCAGAAAGCCAGAGGGATTCTCATCTAATCTCTGGTTGATCATAGTTTTGAGTAATTGAAAGGCTTAGCTCTAGTCCTTCCTAAGCCCTCCAATACCTGAGGAACACCGGAAAGTGTTTCCTCCTCCATTCTCCCATGTTATCATCATGGTCCCATTTAGGGTCCTCCAATGGTATCGCTGTCTTTCCAATTGAATAAGGCTCCTTGCCTTCTCTGGCACTATAGGATGTACAAAGCTCATTTCCAAATTTCTCTGCAACTTGCAGGGAGGCCTGTTTCTCCACAGTGGCCAGGGTTTGCTTTAAGAGTAATATAATGTCCTTCCAGGAGAGTTCAAATACTTGGGTTAAATCCTGGAAGGCCTTTATATACCTGCCAGGGTCGCCTGAAAACCTACAAAGAGCTACCTTTAGCTCTCCCTTTAGAGAAAAGGGGACCTGTGCCTTAATAGGGCCATATTCACAAGACATTTCTTGTAGGGGCATCAGTGAGGCTTGGACTCAACTAGAACAAAAATTTCTATGATGGGGCAAGTTTAAGGGGGGACCTGGACAGGGTCGATAGGATTGACCAAGAGAACTGGCTTCACGGGTTGCTGCCTTTTCTGGGGATGTTCTAGGATTTGTTTCCCTGATCCACTAAGACTGTCCTTTGTGGGGTTTTTTGATATAACCATTAGGAGGGCTGGGTGAACTTTACAGGGTTAACAGAGGTCTGGGTTATCCTGGGTGAGCTCCTAGGAAATGTTGCAGTTTCCTTACTCCTTAATTTAGCAAGTTCCAAGTTCTTGTCTCATGACCATGAAGAATGAGGTATGCAGAAACAGGAGGGTGGGTAAGGCAGAGTAGAGTTTTATCAAGCAACAGAAAGACAGCTCCCAGTAAAGACAGGGGACCTGAAAGTGGGTTGCTGCTGACCAGCTCATCCAAGGGTTTTTATCCCTTCTTTCTAGGGATGTTTTTTTCATTTGCATTTTACATAACCTCCTACTTCCAGGTTGCTTCCTAGTTCCACTTCTTACTGTGCAGGTGCATTGTTGTCCACAGTTACTCCATTGTAATTATTACCCATAGCACCACAGAAAAGCCCAACTGGGGGTGGTGGTGGTAAAACTGCAATGTAGATGTCATGTTCATGATATTATAATAAGCTGGGTCAAGTTAAGGACACTTAGTTGATTTATTGTGCTTGTGCCTAAGTTGGGACAGTCCATTCTGAGCAAACATCCTGGTATAAGAGGAAGTTCTTAACCACATCTCCACCTGCTAGCTACATCACAGGGGCAGTGCACATGCTTCCTTGTGGGTGTTGTTCTCTCCTGAGACTCTCCATCTCTGCCTGCCTAGCCAGCCCCTAACTGCCTCCTCTCACAAAAGGTACAGTGACGGGTCCAAGGTCATGCAGAAAATTGGCTGGCAGAGGGGCCCAGACCTACATGAGGCCTAGGGACAGAACATTTTAAGGCCAAGGCTGGGCCCTTATGCCTGTGCTGGATGAAATCCCAACCCTACAATAAGAAGTTACTTCCTCTGACAACACCTGGGTTCACTGAAAAAAGAGGAGACAGAAAGCCTCCCACAAACCCGGCTCAGGATGATGTGTCTTGCCTTGCAGTCAGCTTTGCCCTCCCTCAGTGGAAAAAGGGGCCAAGTTCAGTACTGCCAGCAAACACAGGACTGGCCTGTGACCACTATTTACAGCTTGCCCTGGGGCCCAGGGGAAACAGCAGGGAAGGGTCCCACTGGGCCACTTTAAGAACATACAACCCCAAACACAAGGAAAGGGTGAAGGGACTTATTTGGGAATTTCCAGCTGAAGGACATGGGTTTTCTTGGTTTCCATTCTGGGGCATCTGAGAGCCTAGAACTCTAGTTCATTGAGGTGTGGGGTGTATTGAGGAGAAACCAGTTCACAGGGGGCCAGCCGCAGTGCCTCAGTTCTCAAGAACAGGCCACATTCCTGGGCCCTTCCTCAGGCCTCTGGCACAGACACCTCACAGCTGCACACTGGCACCTGGGAGACAATGACCCAGTTTTTCTGAAATGATGATTGCTGTTATGAAGATCATGTTCATGGGTTTATGGATATACTGTTCATGGATATACTGACAAGTTTTGACTTTTCTATTTCTTTTAAGAAACTGTTTCGGGGAGTCGTGCATTAGAACAATGTGGGTGCCCTTGCTCTGGGTGGGAGGAAACCTTAGCATCTTGGTCCCAGCTGACCAAGCTGAGGATGGACTTGGCCATGAACCCAGCATATGGTTCAGCCCCAGCGGGAATTTGCCAGGACAAACCAGGGAGGAAGGTTCAATCTGGTCGGTTGGAAAAGCAGCTGCCCACCTGGAATTGTATATAGAAACGGGCTTCCAATCACTCCAACTCTCTCCAATGTACGTGCCTGAGAAACAAAAAACAAGTGAGGAGACTCACCTCGACTGTGTCAAATGGGTGTCCCCCAAGCATACCTGCCTCGTCTGGAAGAGGAGAGAGGGACTCGTGACCTAAAGTGGCTCAGAAACTTGCAGTGTAGGGTGGTGGATAGGGTGGGGTTCTGGTGAGGAAGAGTAGGCAGGAGCTGCTGGAGGGGAAAGGAACATCGACCATGCACCTGCTGGGCACCAGGCACATCCTGTGAGCTTCTGTAATCCTCATGTCCAGTGGGGGTGTCTGTGTGTGTGTTTATGTGTGTGCACGTGACATCCCAAGGTCAAGCCAGCATCTGTCCAACTCAACGCTGGTGTCCTATCTTCGGGCTGCTGCTCTCTACAGTTGATTGGTCTGGGCAGCTGACAGCAGAAGTTGTCCCCTGGGAGGTTGCACACACTATTTTTATGAGATGTCCCACTGCTCCAAACACCTGGCATGGACAAGAGGCTCCAGGGATGCTGGACTATGCGGTAAGACCCTCCCCAGATTTGAATTTTCCCTCAGCTGCTCATCAGCTCAGCGACCTCACAAATGACTCAGTGTCTCTGAGCCTCACTCCTCTTACCTGTGAAGGTTTATCTCCCTCCCTATTCATGGAGATTGAACAGGGTAATGGCCTCCTGGGGAGTGATCACCCCAAGTCCTGATGCACTAACTGATACCTTCATTCCCTTCCCTGGATGGGAGTCACCTCGAGCCCACGATGATAGCTTGTGACTTTGCATTGAGGCTTGTTTATTTATTATTTCAAGTTCAGCCAAAAATCCAGCCGCTCTCCAAGGACAAAGATTCAACCCTCCAGAACAGTTCACACACACTTTTCACAGTCCTGCGTGCTGTGCAGGTGGTAAACATCTCTGGAAGTCTCGCCAACACTGTGAGTAAGGCGCCCTTTTCACCCATTTCACAGAAGGAGAAACTGAGGCTTAGCGAGGACAAGAAACTAATTCTGCCTCCCACACTTCACTCCCTAGAGTTTCGTGTGTGCATCTGTCAAAGTTCTCCTTTTATTGCCAGCAGTGTTTATATATAATTAAAATAGCTCACATCTGTTGAGTAACAGTCACATTACAACCTGCAATAACTCTTCCATTTAATGCCTGTTAAAGGATTAGCAACCTCTTCTACAGATGAGGAAAGCGAGACACAGATAATTAATGTCCACACCACGCTTATCAGTGAGTCGAGTGGGAATTCAAACCTAGACCTTCTGGGCCTAGAGCCCTCCTCAGCCGTCACCTCTCATTCTCCATTAGAGTTGGTTATCATGCGAGTTGAGGTCCAAAGGTTAATGGAAGTCATTATTCATCTTCTCCACAGATTGAACTTTTTATCTTTACCTAATGTCCTCTTCATCCTTTTAATGCTTTGGACCCTAAAACTCACTTAGATATTAACTTTGCCAATTCTTTCTTTTTGGTTACATGTGCCAGGTATACTTTTGTCAAACTTTTAATTTTGGGTGTTTTGTTTTGTTTGTTTGTTAGTGAGACAAGATCTCATTTTGTCGCCCAGGCTGGAGTGCAGTGGTGCGATCTCAGCTCACTGCAACCCCTGCCTCCCGGGCACGAGCAATCCTCCTGCCTTGGCCTCCCAGGTAGCTGAGACTACAGGCACGAGCCACCACACCCAGCTAACTATTTGTAATTTTTTTGGTAGAGACAGGTCTTGCCATGTCACCCAGACTGATATCAAAACTCCTGGGCTCAAGCGACCCACCCACCTTGGCCTCCCAAAATGCTGGGATTATAGGCGTGAGCCACTGCACCTGACCCAATTCGTAATTTTGAACCTCCTCTTACTATCCTGTTTCAGAGTTTTTTTTTTTTTTTTTGTAAACAACTATAGCTGGATTTTGTTTTCTCACTCAGTCTAAAGCAGTCTCAGATTTTGTTAGAACAACTGAGGGATCTGACATTTTAATGTCACTTTATTCTATGTGAATGGTTTATTTTACTCCTTTTTCCATAGTTTTGATGGTTTGGGCAAATTACTATCTATTCTCTTTCTAATTCTCAATCTGTCATTTCAGCAAACGGTTGCTTCCTAATCATTATATAGAAACATTATAAACAAACCAGGGAGGATGGTTCAATCCAGTCTGTTGGAAACAGGGTAAGCACCTGCCTTCCCTTAGGACTCTCTCTGCTTCCTTCTGCCCTGCCCTCCCCAGTAGGAGCTGCCCCAAGAAGGCTCTTATCCCTGCCACCTTCCACTGATATTTTCCTATAACCTGTGAGACTCAACTAACAATGATTCCTTCTCCTTCCATCTTGTGGTCTCTACTCTGATCAACTGCTGTTTTATTAGAGCCTTTCTTGATGATTTTCCTCAGACGTAACACAAGCGGGAAATATCCTCTGAATTCCTCTTGCTCGTCTGCAAAATATATTTCTGAGTCTGGTCAGTGAATGGTATGAATGCTCTGGTGAGGCTTTCTGGGCCTAGTCCAGCCAGAGCCCTCTGGCTTTCAGTGCTGCAGATGAGGAATCTGCTGCCAACGTGTGTTTTTGTTTTTTTTTTTTTCTTCCTCCTTTGTCAATTATCTGTTTATTCTGTTGGGAAGCCTCTTTGATTTTATCTGTAGATTTCAAGAATGTCACCAGGAGATGCCAAGGGTGTATTTTTTTCTTTAATGTAACCCTGCCTAGAACTCTATCGACCTTTTGAATGTGCAAACTCATGCCCTCTTCTGATCAGGGAAAATTTCTACTATTATTTATTGATCATATTCGCCATCTCCAGACCTGCTTCCTCCTCTCCTTCCCAAGCCCCTAACATTCACAGGTAGATGAAAAGACATCCACCAAGCCTATCTTTTCTTTCGTGACTTCCACCGGTGTTTCTGGTTTTCTGGGAGGCCTTTGTTTCCCAGAAACAATCTTCTTTTCCACTTGATTTTTTGAATTTTCTAAATTTGAAAATCCTGGTTCTAGAACCTCTTTTCTTGGGCAGTATCTGGATTTCCCTGAGTTTTCGAAACCTAACATTTGCCCAGTATGTGCCCCTTGACTTTCCTTCTCCCTCCAGCTGCGGGTCCCTCAAGGCCACTCCATGTCCCCTGCAGCCAGGTCCAGCTGTGGGGTCCCCTTCCAGTGGGTGTACGCTTATGCCTCTGGCCCCAGACCTGCCCGGGGCCAGCAACAGCTTTCGGTAACCTCTGGGACAGAGGGCAAGGGAAGGAGAGAGCGGAGAGACTCTAACCCCTCCTGCCTCTGTTGGGAGGCCCCACTCAGGACTCTAATGACAGGAATTGATTCCCACTTTCTCTTCGGACTTGTTTTTGTAGAGATGAGGTTTTGTCATGTTGCCCAGGCTGGTCTTGAACTCCGAGGCTCAAGTGATCCTCCAGCCTTGGCCTCCCAAAGTGCTAGGATTACAGGTGTGAGCCACCGCACCCAACCAAGTACCTTTGTAAGAGACCTTAGCCCCCTTGCCTCTTCTGCCATGTGAGGACACAGGGAATCGCAAAGTGGTCCCTTACCAGACACAAAATTTGCTGGCACCTTGATCTTGGACTTTGTCTCCAGAATTGTGCGGATAAATTTCTGTTTATAAGCCACCCAGTTTATGTTTTTTTTGGTCACAACAGCCAGAATGGACTGAGACATCCTCCCTGGGGAAAGCCCCCACCTCAGCCCCACTGTTTCTCTGCCTTCATCACCCAGCACTCACTGGAATGTCAGCTCCAGTCCGGCAGGACCTTCTTTGTTCCCCCCGCTGGACAGGCCTGGCTGTGAGTATGGTGGGATCTGCGCATGGGCCTGCTGGCTGACAGCCTGTCCTTCTCTGTGCTGGTGGAAAAGAGGGTTTGTTTTTTATTTCCAGTTTTCTAAAACATGTTTTTATTTATTTATTTTTTTTTGAGGCGGAGTCTCGCTCTGTCGCCCGGACTGGAGTGCAGTGGCCGGATCTCAGCTCACTGCAAGCTCCTCCTCCCGGGTTTACACCATTCTCCTGCCTCAGCCTCCCGAGTAGCTGGGACTACAGGCGCACGCCACCTCGCCCGGCTAGTTTTTTTTGTATTTTTAGTAGAGACGGGGTTTCACCGTGTTAGCCAGGATGGTCTTGATCTCCTGACCTCGTGATCCGCCCGTCTCGGCCTCCCAAAGTGCTGGGATTACAGGCTTGAGCCACCGCGCCCGGCCAAACATGTTTTTAGAATTACAAACATCAGAAACATGGTTCCCATCTGTAGGGCTGCAATGAGCCAGAGTAAGATGGAGCCAGGGAGACAGGAGGACACAGCCTGGCTTTCCTCCGGGTGTGGGGTACAGAGCCAGGCCCTGCCGTGCCAGCTTTGCCTCCTCCCAACCCAAGCAAGCAGGCAGCCCAGCCTCGGTGAGGGGATCCGGGCTCTGGTCTGTCTTGCTGTATGGTGTTGGCCACAGGTTCCCCTCTCTAGACCTCTGAGGTTAGAGTCGGCCAGTGGGTCCCGGTGGGGCTGGCTCACTGCCTTGGAAAACAGCCAGGAAGGCAGATTTCCAGGCCCCACCCGAGACCTAAGGAATCAGCCCCAGGGAGCAGGTGGAGATGAAACCTTTATTTAAACTAGCCTCTTTAGCGGTTCTCAGGTGGCTGCGGGGACTGTCGGTTGAGACCGTCTCCAAGGATAGATTCAGGAAGACCCAACTCAGTGTTGCTTTTAAGTCTCAGCTCAGACCCCTCCTGGGTGCATAGACCCATGAGCCTTCTTGCCTCAGGTTTGTCATCTGTGAACCGGGCTGGGGAGGATTCTAGGGGCTGGTCCATGCACAGAGAGGACCTCACACCGAGCTGGCAGGACGCAGAGATAGTGCCCGCCCTGCTGTTCTAGGGCAAGATGCTCTGGCTCTCTGCCCATTGCTGTCCACACCTTTGCAGGAAGTGGATGATACATGTTAATTTAATTAATCAGCTGGAATCCTGAAGGCTTTCTAAGGGCATCTTTTCAACTGTCTGGATGGGTTGGGGGAAATCCCGGCCCCACAGCAGGGCTCCTGGCCCAGCTGGCAAAGGTCCCAAATAGCTGCTGAAGACCTAGGAAGAGGTCAGGTGGCTTTATGGCCAGGGGCTGGGGCCTGAGCTGCCGGTTTGAGGCTTGGCACTGACGAGTCAAAATTCTGCCCGACTGGTCTCTTTCTTGCTATGAATAAACATTTGCCGTCATCTGGATTAATCTCCAGCCTCTCAGCCACTCAGTGGGAGTGACTCCTCCTTGCCAGGGGGTGCCCTCTGGGCCTCAGAGGATGAAGGACCTGGGACCTCTTGTGAACAGCGCGTTCAACCCCACAGTTGCCACCGCGGTGTGTGAGTTTCTTGCACTGCCATTAGTTGGGAGCATTTAGTTTCCCAGAGCTACCATGCGGGTGAGCTGTGTGGGCTCCTGGCAGGCTGGGTGCCATTCAGAACCCGCTTCACCTTCGAGGGGGTCATGAGGACCGAGGAGGCTTGGCCCAGATTATAAAAAGACCAGAAACTCAATGGGGAGTGATATAAATAGACACATGGCAGAGTGCTTCTTGGATAAAAATAGAGCTGATGGGAGCCTGGGTGTGGGGGCGGGGTGCTCCCGAGCCAGAAGGCCAAAGGGGTGGTGTCAGCCACCTGGTCAGAACATAGAGGGGCCAGCAGGAGGGGCTCAACCTTGCATCTGTGGACACAGCGTGGGCTTGAGGCCTTTGGTCCTTCCTACATTGCCCAGGGCTAACAAAATTCAGCCTCTGGGCCCCTGGTTGTGCCCTGTCTCAGGTTCCCATTGTCATAGTGGGGGACAGCTGGGTGAGCAGGCAGTCCCAGGCCTCCAGTCAGTGCAACTAGGCTGGAGTGGTAAGGTGAGCTGGAGATGGCATTCCGGAGTCAGGAGTGGGTGGGAGAGGGCGGGTGGCTGGCCAAAAGGATGACTGAGCCGAAGCACATTGGGACAGGTTACCTGCCCAGCACGCACCAGCATTAGGCAGGGCCATGTCTTCTTGGGGCAGCTGTGTGGGGCTCTGCCACCTGCTCCTGCTTCGGGCTCTGCCCTCTGGAGTCTGGACAGCGACCTCTCTGCTGCCTGACCTCCAGTGTCTGTGCCACACGGTGGGAGCATGAAGGGCCAGCGTGAGCTGGGTTTACCTCCAAGGCCCCACACAGGGCCTTGCTGTCCAAACGGAGGGTGGCAGGCAGCTCCTGTTCACTCTGTCCATGTGTGTTCATGAAGGGCAATGGGTCCCTCCATGCCAGGTGACATGGCATTTAAGACACGTGGGCAGCGAGAGGAAGCAAATGGCAAAACTGCAGGCCACCATGGACAGCACGAGGCCAGTGGGAGGCCAGGTCCAGGCTGTGGGCAGAGCTGTAGGTGCCATCTTATCCCTGCCTCCTCCTCCTCTGCAGGTGTTCCTGGCCTCGCCCACTGAGGTGGCTCAGGTCTGTCTGCAGACGCAGATGCAGCAGTCACAGCCCTTGGCCTCGGGGCCTTTGTCTGTGGCCCCCGTGTGTCCTGTGCCTCCTGCATGTTCAGTGTCCAAGTCCCATGGGCCGCTGCACTGCCTGGGCCTGGTGGCCCATGAGGAGGGGCAGCACAGCCTCTACAAGAGCAGCTCAGCCCTGCTTTTCTGGGACAGCCACTCCTTTGCCACCTACTTCCTCTCCTATGCCGCCCTCTGTGGGTGGCTCAGCCCCACTGGCCAGAGCCAGCCAGGTGAGCAGGGGCTGGGACTTGGGAGGATGGGGAGCCCAGTGGGATGCGGAGGCCCAGGTGAGGTCACGCCACACGGCAGTACCTGAGTAGGAACTTGAACCCGGCCTCCTGCCCCCCAACGTGTGATCTTTGGTTCCCTCCACACTAAGAGACAGCAGGGAGGGGCGAGCAAGCTCGTGCCAGTGCGTCTGAAGCTCCAGCCCTCCCTTTCCTGGCACCACATGGCATCGTGGGCCAGGGCTGGCAGGCCCAGTGGGAAGCCACCAGGTCTCCACCATAGGGGACGGGAGCCACCTGCCTTGACTACATTCACTCATGGACACTGATCTTGACGGTGTCTGTGGGCTGTACGCCGTCCCATGTTCTCTGATGACCAGTAAGATGAGACTGTTTTGTGTGGCTACTAAGTAAATAGTAATTTATATCTGGCCTTCTGTGATTCGTTCATGAGGTTTCTGAGCACACGTTTAAAAAACATGAGTGACTCTACTCAGTTTTCATCTCGTTTCAGTTGAGCACCTGTTCCTAAGGCCCAGGCACCTGCTCCTAAGGCTCCTACAAACCCTTAATGCCCAGCTATTGGAGCCTTCCAGGACCCATATGCAGGAGTGGGTGACTGGAAACGGGATGACTGGGTCCTCAGGGCTCCCTGCTCACCTTCCTCATCTGCTTGAGCTTGTCTTCATCCTTGAGGAAGAAGGTCAAGTACATGAAAGACACGTCCACAACACAATTGCACCCAAACTGCCTGTGCTCCTCATGGTGTCTCTCTCTCCAGAAAATGCAAGCTTGTTGATCTGCACCAGAAGAGCACACAGGAACACTCATGAGTCCTGCTCATCCTGTGCCTGGAAACTGGCTAGGGGCCCAAGTGTGGAAGTCAAAGGTGTGAGTGCTGTTAGATTCTGGACCACAGAAAGGCCAAGGTGCACAGCCGGCAGCCACACCTTTCCTCCTTCCTGCAAAGCCTGAGTATGAGCTACCATGGGGCTCATGGCAGGAGAGGCGGGGGGCAGATTAGCTTTGTGCTCCCACATCCTCAGAGACACAGGAGACTAGAGTTGGGAAAGCCAAAGCACTGATTGAACTGAAACTTGGGGAAGGATTTTGGGAGATCCTCCTGCCTTGGCACTTTGGGAGGCAGAGGCGGGAGGATTGCTTGAAGCCAAGAGGTCAAGACCAGCCTGGGCAAGTTAGTGAGACATAGTGAGCCCCTGCCTCTACAAAAACAATTAAGGAATTAGCTGGTGTGGTGGCATGTACCCAAAGTCCTAGGAGGCTGAGGTGGAAGGATCACTTGAGCCCAGGAGTTCGAGGTTACAGTGGACTATGATTGTACCACTGCACTCCAGCCTGGGTGACAGCGCAAGATCCTGTTTCTAAAAAAATAAATAAATAAAAGAAAAAGGATGAGTAAGTTGTCCTCAGAGGAAAGGAGATGGCAGGGACGGCAGCCAGCTCTTTTAGACAGGTACGGCGGTGTTAACAGGGGACAGAAAAGCAGCACCCAACCCAACCGGCTTCTGCCTTCACCACCATGAAAAGCAGAACAAGAAGGCATGAGAATAAGGCATTAAGGGAACGCAAAACCCACCAAAAGTGAGCAGGTAGGAAGGGCCTGCAGGCAGGTCGCCACTGAAACACAGGCTAAGTATAGGAGCTGAAAAATTATAAAACTAACAAAATGACTTTTAGGAATCATTGAAGATAATCATGGTGTAATCAGGGCTAAGAGGTGGGAAAAATAAAAGCCAGCAAAGATTGGCACAATTCCTTCAACATTCTTTCAACGAGCGTTTGAGAAAGCTCTAATGTACAAAGGTCATTTTTTTTTTTTTTTTTTTTTTTTGAGGCAGGGTCTCTGCTCTGTCACCCAAGCTGGAGTGCAGTAGTACGATCACGGCTCACTGCAGCCTTGACCTCTGGGGCTCAGGTGACTCTCCTGCCTCAGCATCCCAAGGAGAATTCCAGAGCAGATTCTTAACTGGATAACTTGGGATCGTATAGAAGGGGCAGACGAATGTTGGGGCAAAGGCACGGATCTCTATCTTGGCAGGGCACTGCCCAGAGGCTGGGCAGGGAAAGCAGCAGTCAGGAGAGGCTCAGGCAAGGCTCTGTGGGAGGGGTTGGCACCATGTAGACAGGCTGGTGGGTGGGCCTGCGGGACTGAAAAAAAGAAAAACAAAACAAAACTAGCAAATGGATGCTTATCTTCCCTTTCCAAAAAAAAAAGAAAAAAAAAAAAAAAGAAGAGAAAGTCTTTTCTCATCTTTGAAAGGATTAGCACTGCTACCTCCCAGTAAGAATTAAAAATGAGAAAACATAAATAAGGCACCCACCCGGTCCAGCTCCTGGAACACAGCTGAAGATCAGAAATGTACACAATTCATTTCCATTGTTTAATAATATCCACATTAATTATAACTTTAAGAAAATTGCTATGACTTTCCTTCTAGTATGGCGTTGGTAAGAAAAGCAGAAAAGGAAAAAAAAAATTGGCCGGGCATGGTGGCTGATGCCTGTAATACAAGCACTTTGAGAGGCTGAGGTGGGCCGATCACCTGAGGTCAGGAGTTTGAGATCAACCTGGTCAACATGGAGAAACCCCGTCTCTACTAAAAAATACAAAAATTAACTGGGTGCAGGGCCGGTGGGGGGTGGGCATGCCTGTAATCCCAGCTACTCAGGAGGCTGAGGTAGGAGAATCACTTAAACCCAGGAGGCAGAGGTTGTAGTGAGCCAAGATCATGCCACTGCACTCCAGCCTAGGTGACAAAGTGAGACTCCATCTCAAAAAAAAAAAAAGAAAGAAGAAAGAAAAAAAGAAAGAAAGAAAAAGAAAGGAAGGAAGGAAGGAAGGAAAGAGAAAGAAAGAAAGAAAAGAAAGAAAGAAAGAAAGAAAGAAAGAAAGAAAGAAAGAAAGAAAGAAAGAAAGAAAGAAAGAAAGAAAGTCAAAATTTTAGCTAAATGAAAGGACACAAAGCAAATTCACGTGATACCTGGGAACAGGGACAAGGCTGCCTTGAGTTCTGCAGGGAGCATAGTTAGGAATCCTAAACTCCTGGAATTCAGCATTGCTATAGTGGCTGAGGCCCAAAGGACTGTGCAATGGTGTGTGTTTGCACATGTTCCCCCAGGGCGTGTTTCTGCTCCCACTGGCCGTCCTGTGCCCTGGGCACTGCTCACCTTGGTCTTGGTCTGCATGGCCATGTTGCTGAGGAAAATAAAGGAGTTGGGGTCGCTGTCATGCACTTTGGTCTGGACTCCCTGCGGGGCAGGGAAGGTAGAATGCAGCAGGGCAGGTTTAGGATATCTGATCCTGGAGGCGATGTCCCTTGTCATTCTAAAGTAAAGATCCTACAGGGAGAGTAAGGATCTTCAAATTTGTAACTGCAAGCCCTGATGGAGGTTTGTGGTCTTAATTCACGCTACATGTGCAGTTTAAGGAGTCTTTAGCTGATAACTTATTTTAAAGTCCCGGGTTGTAAGTTCCCTCAAATGCTAGTCAAAGCAAATGCAAATTCTCTCCAAATTCTTAAAAAAGAATCTTAAACCCAGACTCAAAACAATTCTCCCAAATAACCTTCTAAGGAAAGTCAGGTTACACAAATCTCCAAGTATACAAGGAAACAAGATCTTATGAATGAAAACCAAGAAAGCATGGCAATATCAGACCAATAAAGACATCAGGAAAAGCAAGTGTCTTAAATCATGAAATAGATGCTACTGACATGTCAAAAAAGAAGATGGGATCCTGTAATCCCAACACTTTGGGAGGCTGAGGTGGGTGGATCACGAGGTCAGGAGATCAAGACCATCCTGGATAACATGGTGATACCCCGTCTCTACTAAAAATACCAAAAAAGAAAATTAGTCAGGTGTGGTGGCATGCACCTGTGGTCCCAGCTACTTGGGAGGCTGAGGCAGGAGAATCACTTGAACCCAGGAGGCTGAGGCTGCAGTGAGTTGAGATTGCACCACTGCACACCAGCCTGGATGACAGAGAGAGACTCTGTCTCAAAAAAAAAAAAAAAAAAAAAAAAAGGCTGGGGGGGAATGAAAAATACGGTTAAAAGAACAAGAAAATGAGGTTTACTAAGGATTCCTGCATCTCACAGAATGGTGGATTATATATATCTAAATGACTCTCCTATCTGAAACAACTGACATGCTGGATTTGAAACCAAATCATCTTAAATATGTATTTCCATTTAGTGAAAATGAGGAATAAGCTAAGCCCTCAATGATGTGAAACCACGAAACCAGGGAAGTAAACAAGGGCCAAAAATGGCTTTCATTTTTGGGAGTTTTGCTGAAGCTGGAGACCTGGAGCTCCTGCTGTATAGACTATGTGGGTGGTGGAGGGTCAGAAGATCAAGTTCAAGGAACACCCCAGGTAATCCTGAAGGTAACCTGCAGAGAAAGCCCAGAGTGCTATATCTTCACTGTAAATAAGCAAGAATTCCCATAGATTATGTTCAAGAAAATAAACAAACAAGAAAAATACTATAGTTAAGAGAAAAAGCAAACATATAGAGTCAAGCCCCTATAACTGAGAATCAGCAGGGAAAAAAGCAGGCCATATTAACAGACCTGCAAACTCTTCAGATACTATAATTATGAAAAGCAATAAGGCAGTTGGGGCTAGTTATAGCAAAACACAGATCAAATCTCCCCTAGAAAGAGATATGGCCTCCCCAGAAAGGGAAATACTGAGAATAGGTAAGAGATCTGGTGGCTCAGAGCATTGAAAGCTGATTAATCAAAAGAAAGAGGATGGCATATCTGTTAAATGGAATATTATTTGGCCATAAAAAAGGAATAGAGTACTGTCACATGCCACATACAACATGAATGAACTGTGAAAACATCATGCTAAGTGGAAAAGCCATTCACAAAGGACCATAGATTGTAAGATTCCATTTCAATGAAATCTTCAGAATAGACAGAAATTTAGAGACAGAAAGAGGATTAGTGGCTGCCTTGAGATACGGTTGGGAGGAGTATGGTATTTCTTTCGATAGAAGTTTCTAAAATTAGATTTTGGTGATGGTTTTAAAACTGTGAATAGACTAGAAACCATTGAATTGCACACTTTAAGTGGGTGACTTTTATAATATATGAAGTATGCCTCAATACAGAAGTTTAAAAAGAAAGAAAAAGAAACTTGAAAGTACGCAGGACCAAAGGTGACATTCTTGGGTGAGGGAAGAGAGAGACCCTCTCATATTGTTTGATATTGTTTTATACTCAAAAAAGGAAAGAGACGTGAAATGAAAGGCAGGTAGCCCGGCGCCTAGGAACCAGACCCGAAACCAGGCCTGGGCCTGCCTCACCTAAGCCTGATAGTTAAAATTTGACCCCTGACTTAGCAACTGTTGTTATCTATAGATTCCAGACATTGTATGCAAGGACTTTGTGAAACCTCCTGTTCAGTGCTGTTTCACTGGGACCACTGGTGCTCACAGCCCCTGTCATGTACCCCCTGGCTTGTTCAATGGATCACAGCCCTCTCACGTGGACCCCCTTAGAGTTGAGAGCCCTTAAAAGGGACAGAAGTTGAGCACCTGAGGAGCTTGTATTTTAAGACGCTAGCCTGCAGATACTCCCAGCTGATTAAAGCCACTCCCTTCACATTTCTTGGTTCCCTGACCCGGAAGCGAGGTGATTGGCGGATGGTCCAGGCAGCTCCTTAGGCGGCTTTAGCCTGACCTGTGGAACATCCCTGCAGGGGACTCTGACCAGCCCGACGCAGATCCTGAGAGCACTCCCGGGTAGGCATTTGCCCGGGTGGGACCCCTAGCCAGAGCAGTGTGTGGCAGGCACCAGTGGAGGATCAACGCAGTGGCTGAACACCGGGAAGAAACTGGCACTTGGAGTCTAGACATCTAAAACTTGGTAAGACTAGTCTTTGGAACTTGCCCACTCCATTTGGGTGGAAGCTGTGGCCTGACCACCCACAGCGTGCCTTTATCAGGACTTTGGTTTTGGTGTTGACTTGGTTTGAATTGCTTGACAGGACTGGTCTTAGAAAGTTGCCCGCTCCATTTGAGTGGAAGCATGGCCCGATCAACCAAGGCGTGCCTGTATCGGCACTTTGGTTTTGGTTTTGGTTTGGCTTGAATTGCTTGACAGGACTGGTCTTGGGAACTTGCCTACTCCATTTGAGTGGAAGAGTGGTCTGAGCACCCACGGTGTGCCTGTATCAGCACTTTGGTTTTTGTTTTTGACTTGACCTAGATTGCTTGATACTTTGGTTTTGGTTTTGACCTGGCTTGGATTTATGGATACTCTGATTTTGGTTTTGATTTTGGTTTGGTGTAAACCGCAAAAGTGTGTGTGTGCCTTTTTACCTGTTCTTTGTTTTGTGGTGTGCGCGTGGTGTGAGCGTGGTGTTTTGTCTCTAAGAAGCATGGGTCAGGCACAAATAAGCCCACCTCACTAGGAACTATGTTGAAAAAAATCAAGAAAGGATTTAAAGGAGATTATGGTGTTACTAAGACACCAGGATAACTTAGAACTTTGTGTGAAATAGACTGGCCAGCATTAGAGGTGGGTTGGCCATCAGAAGGAAACCTAGACAGGTCCCTTGTTTCAAAAGTATGGCACAAGGTAACCTGTAAGTCAAGACATCCAGATCAGTTTCTGTACATAGACAGTTATAGCTGGTTTTAGACTCCCTTCCCCGCCACAGTAGGTAAGAGAGCAGCAGCATAAGCGGGTGGCAGAGACAAGGAAAGGCCAGCAGAAAGAAAGAAAGGAAAGAGGAAAGAGAGAGAAAAAGAGGCAAAGAGAGAGAGGAAGAGACAGAGAGACAAAGAAGGAGTCAAGAAAAGAGAGAGAGAGACAGAGAAAGAAAGAGGCAGAAAGAGAGGAAGAGACAGAGGCAAAAGGAAAGTCAGAGAGAGAGAGAGAGAAAGTCAAAGAGAGAAAGAAAAAGAGAAAGAAATATACAAGTAGTTAAGAAAAAAACAGTATACGCTATTCCTTTAAAAGCCAAGGTAAATTTAAAATCTATAATTGATAATTAAAGGTGTTCTCAGTAGCCCTGTAACACTCTAATACCACTTTTTTGTCAGTGTAAACAAGGGCGTATCCCGAAAGCCCCGAGGCCTTCCTATCAAAAATCCTTAACCCAGTAACCCGCAGGTGGCCCAGATGCATTCAATCTGTAGAGGCAGCTGCTTTGCTAACAGAAAAAAAAGGCCATCTATACCAATTCTAAGTTAATTTAGACTAAACAATGTCTTATTAATAGCAAAGGATAATTGAAATCCCAAACTTACAAGGTTTTCAACAAAAGTAAAGTTTGCTAAAAGTTAACAGTGTAACATGTCTTATAGTAATTTCTAGTCTTGTGGCCTTAGACAGTCTAGTCCATAGACATAAAGAAAGTTTGCTTTAAAAAAAAAAAAAAAAAAAAAAAGAGAATGGTTATCTTAAAAAAAGAAAAGGAAAAAAAAGGGGAGGCAGAATTTATGTAAAAAGAGTACTATATAGTAGATTCTTGTCTTGAAATAAATTAACTGGTTGTTTAAAGAAAAAAATGTTTGCAATAAGTCAGGAAGTTGAGACGTGTCGAAGAATTGCCTGTGAAAGTCATGAAAGAAAAAGAAGTTAAAAAAATTATGCAAAAAATGTTGTATAATTTAAAGATAATAAGGCTTTCTCAGTACTATTGAAAAAACAGTTTATGTGCAAGGTGTATAAGAAAAGTAAAATATACTTTTGGTAAAAAGATTATAAGGAGGCATAAAAGTGTGGATTTTTACCTACATTAAAAGGTTAAAAAAATTGTTTGAAAGTTTAAGCAAGTTTTAAAATGTTAATTGTAAAGAAAATTCTGTGTGTAAACATATTAACTAAAGTTAAAAAGATATCAGCCAGTTTTTCTGTGAACTGGACATTAAAGGAAAAATGCAACAGGTTTTTCTGAAAGCACCAACCTGCTCTTTAACAAAAATTATAAAAGGTTAAAAAGAGTCTATAAAATCTTACCTTATGGTCAAACATGAAAAATTGGACAAATAGGTCTACAAGGTTTTATTAAAATTAAGTTTAACATTAATAACACACTAATATAAAGGTAAAATTTAGTTTATCTAATATAAAAATCATACAAAAAGCATTGTTAAATGTAAAATGGTATTTGGCTTTCTTTGGTCTAAAAACTAATAAAAATAGGTGCTAAAGGAAACATTCATTTTACTAGAGGATCATAGATGTTAAAGACCTAAAACAAACTTTGGCAATTAAGACAGCATACCAAGATGCAAATGCCTGGTTGGAATGGATCAGATATTCCATCTGCACGTTAAACAAAAGAATTGTTATGCTTGTGCACATGGCAGGCCAGAGGCCCTGATTGCCCGCCTTCCACTAAGGGGGTCCTCCAGTTGACCAGGCATGGGCTGCATAGTAGCTCTTTTCAAGGATTCTACAGCCTGAAGTAATAAGTCATGCCAAGCTCTCTCTGCTATGTCCCAAAGTCTGGCACCCTGTGGGTCAGCCCCCGAGGGCCATCCAGCCTCTATCTCCCAACACTAAGTTCACTTTGTGTCTCTCACAACAGGGAGGAAACTTAGCATTCCTTGGAGACCTGAAGGGATGCGATGAGCTTAAGAATTTTCAAGAGCTTATCAATCAGTCAGCCCTTGTTCATCCCCGAGCAGATGTGTGGTGGTATTGTGGTGGACCTTTACTGGGCACTCTGATGAATAACTAGAGTGGCGCTTGTGCTTTAGTCCATTTGGCTATCCCTTTCACCCTGGCATTTCATCAACCAGAGGAAGAAAAAAAAAATAAGACATCGTAAAGTGAGAGAAGCCCCTTATAGGTCTTTCAACTCTCACATCTGTTTAGATGCAACTGGAGCCCCACAAGGATATCAGATCAATTTAAAGCTTGAAATCAAATAGCTACAGGATTTAATTCAATATTTTAGTGGGTGACAGTTAATAAAAATATAAATTAGATAAACTACATCTATTACAACCAACAGCAACAAGCTTTCCATAAGTCAAAAGAGAAACACAAGTTGGCCCCAGTCCTGGGGCTACCTGACCTGACAAAACTTTTTACACTCTATGTGTAAAAAAAAAAAAAAAAAAAAAAAAAAAAGGCAGTTGGAGTTTTAACCCAGACTGTAGGGCCCTGTCCAAGGCCAGTGGCCTGTCTCTCAAAGCAACTAGACAGGGTTTCCAAAGACTGGCCCCCCCATGCTGTGGTGACTTTAATAATAAATACCAAAGGATACCATTAGCTAATGAATGCTAGACTAACTAGATGCCAAAGCTTGCTCTGTGAAAATCCCCACGTAACCATTGAAGTTTGCAACACCCTAAACCCTGCCACCTTACTCCTGGTGTCAGAGAGCCCAGTTAAACCTAACTGTGTAGAGATATTAGACTCAGTTTATTCTAGTGGGCCCAACCTCCGAGACCATCCTTCAATATCAGTAGACTGGGAGCTGTACGTGGATGGGAGCAGCTTCGCCAACCCCTGCAAAGTCACTCTGAAAAAGACGACAAGCCCTGCTCCAGTCACACCCGGAAGCTGACTGGTCCATGCATGGCCAAAGCATGAGAACTCATCGCAGGACTCATTTTCCTTAAAATTTGGGCTTGTACAGTAAGGACTTCAACTGACCTTCCTCAGACTGAGGACTGTTCCCAGTATATACATCAAGTCACTGAGGTAGGACAAAAGATTGTTATGGTCCTATTATTTTATGGTTATTATAAGTGTACCAGGACTCTAAAAGAAACTTGTTTGTATAATGCTATTCTATCCAAGGTATGTGCTCTAGTCTCTCAATGTTATATTTGTGAAAGAACTGTAATAGGAGATCAATGGCCATAAGAAGCCCAAGAATTAGTGCCTATAGACCCAATTCCTGATGAATTCCTGGCCCTAAAGAATCACCCTGATCATTTCTAGGTTCTAAAAGTCTCAATTATTGGACAGTATTGCATAGCTAGAAAAAGGAAAAAATTCACTCATTCTGTAGGATGACTTAGTTGCCTAGGACAGAAACTGTATAATGGTACCACAAAAGCAGTTAGATGGTGGAGTTCAAACCACACAGATAAAAATCCATTCAGTAAATTTCCAAAGTTGCAGACTGTTTAAGCCCACCCAGAATCCAACCGGGACTAGACGGTCCCCACTAGGCTATACTGGATATGTGGACATAGAACCTACGCTAAGCTGCCTGACCAGTAGTTGTGTTATTGACACTATTAAACCATCTTTCTTCCTACTGCCCATAAAAAACACGCAAACTCCTGGGCTTCCCTGTCTATGCTTCTGGCAAAAAGTGAAACGTAGGCATAGATAATTAAAAAGATGATGAATGGCCTCCTAAAAAAATTATACAATACTATAGGCCTGCCACTTAGACACAAGATGGCTCATGGGGATACTGGACCCCATTTGCATGCTCAACTGAATCATACAGTTGCAAGCTGTTTTAGAAATAATCACTAATAAAACTGGTTAAGCCTTGACTATTCTAGCCTGGCAAGAAATTCAGATGAGGAATGCTATCTATCAAAATAGAGTAGCTCTGGACTACTTGCTAGCAGCTGAAGGAAGGGTTTGTAAGAAATTTAACCTTACTAATTGCTGTCTACACATAGATGATCAGGGGCAAGTAGTTGAAGACATAGTTAAAGATATAACAAAACTAGCACATGTGCCCGTGCAAGTGTGGCATGGATTTGATCCTAAGGCCATGTTTAGAAATTGTTTCCCAGCACTAAGAAGATTTAAAACTCTTATGATAAGAGTTATAATAGTAATAGGAAACCTGCTTACTGCTCCCTTGTTTGCTACCTGTACTTCTTCAAATGATAAAAAGCCTCATCGCTACCTTAGTTCACCAGAATGCTTCAACACAAATGTACTATGTGAATCACTATCAATCTATTGCACAAAAAGACATGAATAGCGAAAATAAGAGTGAGAACTCCCACTAATAAAAAGTGAGAGTCTCAAAGGGGGGAAATGAGGGAAGAGAGAGACCCTCTCATATTGTTTTATACTGTTTTATAGTCAGAAAAGGAAAGAGAAGCAAAACTAAAGGCAGGTAGCCTGGCGCCTAGGAACCAGACCTGAAACCAAGGAACCAGACCTGAAACCAGGCCTAGGCCTGCCTGACCTAAGTCTCATAGTTAAAATTCAACCCCTGACCTAGCAACTGTTATCTATAGATTCCAGATATTGTATGGAAGGACATTGTGAAGCCTCCTTTTCGGTTGTTTCACTCTGACCACTGGTGCTCGCAGCCCCTGTCACATACCCCCTGGCGTGATCAATCAATCATGACCCTCTCACGTGGACCCCCTTAGAGTTGTGAGCCCTTAAAAGGGAGAGAAGTTGAGCACCTGAGTTGCTCGTATTTTAAGACGCTAGCCTGCCGATGCTCCCAACTGATTAAAGCCACTCCCTTCACTATCTTGCTGTCTGAGGGGTTTTGTCTGTGGCTCGTCCTGCTACATGGGAAGGCACCATTTCCGAAGTAGATGTTCCTTAGAGATTTTTAAATGAAAGGGAAAAAGGAAGTTTTTTGAGCCATGGAAATTAAACGTCCTTAGAAAAATTTTAAAATCTAGTAAAATACTACCTCATCTCTGTTCCTGAGTAAGTCACCATAAACAACAACAGCAACAACAAAAACCCCCTCTTTTTCTGATAGCAATGAAAGCGGGTACCCTTAAACTAAGAAACCTAGTACACTATTCAAACCCCATGTCCTTGTGTGGTCCCTGCATAACCCTGCACCGTCTCAGACCTCAAGCTCCAGTACAGCCACAATGAACCAAGACTGCCAGGATTCCAGCCATTCCCCACCTGTTGCTGTGGCATGGTCCAAATATATCATTCATCAACAAGACATGTAGTGGGTAACTCCATGTTCTTGGGACAGAATTGAGTCAAATGACAGAGGAAAGAAAGGCAGCCCCTTAGAAGTAGGATGAAGAAATTCACCACATTTCTTTGTAATAGACATTTCTCTTTATGCATTCAAAGTATGGCTTGACTTGTACGGATTTGAGTTCTATGAATTGTTAGGATTGTGTTACATGGCTGTGAAGAAGACATTTTTATTTTATTTTGTTTACTTATTTATTTATTTATTTTTGAGATGGAGTCTCACTCTGTTTTCAGGCCAGAGTGCAGTGGTATGGTCTTGGCTTACCATAACCTTTGCCTCTCAGGTTCAAGCAATTCCCATGCCTCAGACTCCCAAATAGCTGAGACCACAGATGCATGCCACCTTGCCTGGCTAATTTTTGTATTTTTAGTAGAGACAGGGTTTTGCCATGTTAACCAGGTTGGTCTCAAACTCCAGATCTCAGGTTATCCACCTACCTCAGTCTCCCAAAGTGCTGGGATTTCAGGCGTGAGCCACAGCACCTACCCAAGAAGAACCAAATTAACCAATGAATATGAGGTGGCCTGTAGAATTGAACAAAGTATTGTATGTGTTTGGATGTCTCCTAAAATGAGATACCACAAAGTAAAACTTGTCAGTTTTTCAACAATCAGTAGATGGAGGTCCATCCTAAGATGCTCCAGTAACAGAAAAGTTAACACAAAGGTGGTGGTGTGACTAGAGGTAATGATAAAATTGCCTTTCAAGGGCATAACTCTTTTAAAGTTTATATCCATCAATATTCGGTCTTCATGACAGCCTGGCTATGAGCCCACATCTGATGGGTGAGGGAGTACAAGCTAGCTTGCATTTGCTGAAGACGACCTAGCAAATGATCAGCAGAGGAGGGCCCAGGCATGCCTCAGCACCAGGGTCGCTCAAGGGGACAGAATGTTAACACCTTTCTGCAATGGCCAGAACAAGATATTCTTTGTCCTAGTTAACACTCCAGCTGGGATTATCCCTATAAATATCTTGGCATGAATGTCTGAAAGAGGCTGAATAAATCCATCTCTGCTCTGTTTCCAGAAGTTGTCTTTATCCCAAGGGTTTGCAACCTCTCAAGTCAGTCCCTTTTTTCTTTGGATAAATCTAAAAAATTTTTGACTTTAAGAAAAATTCCTCCTTGAAGTAAGCAGAAAGTTATTTCCAAGTAACTTCAACCTATGACTTCTCATCTGCAAAAGGAACATTAAAATGTCCTCTTTCTACTTGACAAGTTGCAGAAAGAGGTGACATTCTGCTTGAAAAGGTGGGTGGAGCCAAACAACCTCAATGTCCTCAGTTACCCTGTTCAGGAGGGAGACTATAGTCAGAGAGCCTATCCAAGCTGTGTTGAGCTAATGACCTACAAAACTATGACATAATACAAGTCTGTTGTTTTAAGCTGATAAATTTGTGTTAATCCATTATGTAGCAATAGAAAACTAATAATTCTCAGTGTACATTTTATTATGCTTCTCTTTAAAGCTACTCCCTCCAAACTTTGCAGCTGATATCCTGGTGAAGCTATTATTTTTTAAAAGTTCTTTTGTAGAAAAGTTGTCCTATTCAATTCAGAAAACAGTCACTAGGCATCTTTTTGATGCCAGGCACTGTGCTAAGCACTGAAATATAAAGACGAGTAAGAACTTCAACCCTAAAAGACCTCGAAGAGAAACTACACAAATAGACACGACTATTATCTGAGTCAGAAAGTGCTGAGAACCATGAGGGCATAACAAGTACAAGCTATGAGCGTTCAGAAAAGGGAGAAATCATATCCAGCTGAGGGTGTCAAGAAAGGTTGTCTTGAGGTGGCTGTGGGGAAGAGGATAGGAAATCAAAAAGAAGTTCAGAAAAAATTTGAGGAAGCAGTGAATGTCCTTGTGGGAAAAGAGGCCTCATTTAAATAGCTAAGCCCACCAGCAACCTGACTAAGGTTATGGATATCATGGGAAAAAACCAACATGGTGAGGGATGGTGGTAGGATTCACTGAGGGCTGGGCTAATGGGCTTAGGAATTTGGGAGAGCCTGAGAAGCGTGAACTCATGAAAACCAAGAATAGATTGGCTGAGAGTTGCAGAGTAGAACAGGCAGTTTTAGTAAAGGGAAATTTTAGAGTTTGAGATTTTAGAATTAAGCAATTTTCTATTATGGTGAGGGCTGGAATGGGGCTGCCAAGTCATGTGACTGGGGTGGCATAGAATTTGAAGTTGGTGAGGCATGGAAATCAAGACAATGTACAGCCAGAGCATTAGAGGGACATAAACCTTAACATTGTCTGATGCATCGTTCTCATTGCCACCATAGCTGGCACAGCACCATTAAACATACAGGGCTAAATAAATGTTGACTTGAGAGGCATACAGAAAAGTGAAACAATCACAATGAGATAAACTCAATCTAGATTTTTTTTTTCTGCATTATGGAGCTTGAAATTTGGTCTTGAGGAGAGGCAGTAAATGGGTAAGAAGGCATTCTTTGCCAGCTGTGGTTGCTTTTAAATTGAACTCATTGGTGAGCAACTTGAGAACAGTGATGTCTTGAGACCTCAATCAAAGATATAATGTAGGCGGTGCACAGAAACAACCTGGTTTTTGTTATTTTTCTGTCATCTTGCCTCATCTGGCAGAGACAATTTCAAGACTAATTTTAGATTTTCAGGACTAATTAATGATTCAATAAAATAAACGATACATCATGACCTATAGCTTTCCCTCCTCTTTGCCCCTCTTTCCTTCCCCAAACTATCAACATCCACATAGACTGAAGTGTCCTCACTTGTCTGGCTTTTTATGGCCTCCCATAGATGAGGTCTTTCCCAGCATCTGGGAAGCAGCTGGGCAGCCCTCTCCAGTGAACATTCATCAACCTAACCAACTGCCTCCAGCCACAACTGCCTCTCTTTCTTGAGATCGAGACCTGCCAACAAAATGCCACTTTTGAGATCAAGCGAGTTCAGGGTAATTATACTTTTCCCAAGTCACATCAGCTCTGGATGATTTTCAGAGCTATTTCCAGGTCTATTTTAAGGGATAACTCGATGTCGCAATGCACAAGAGTCAATAGGATACATAATTCCCAATGACTCCATGCTTGCCCATGTTCCTGGTTTCAGAAAGCTTTTTAAAGAAAAGCTCAGGGTGGGCTCTCTCAGCAGGGAATACCACATTATTATGGCTTCCCAGAAGAGGGCCTATCCCCCTCATCACTCCAAGCAGGATCAAAGAATCAGAGTCTCTTCAAAGAACAGACAGCAGGCACTATGGGTGGAAGGCCACAGATGCCCTACAGATGTGGTTGGGCAACTATTTTCTAGGTTTTACCAAGCTGGTTTATAAGTCTATTTGAAAACTGAGAACAGATTTCAGAGAACATCTTCTATTTATTCTGGTTACAGCAAAATAAATAAATGAATGTTTATGTTACTTTCAATGAGCTAAAATAACTATTTACAAAGACAGACAAGACCTGCTTTAAGCAAAAATATAAAATTCTACAACTTTGTCTTCTTCGCCACCACCTCCCTCTTTAAGCCCCTCTCATCCTGATTCTGGGTTCTTTGTTTTTTTTTTTCTTTTATGTGGGTTCTTTCTTTGGTTCTATATGAATTTTAGGATTGTTTTTTCTAATTCTGTGAAGAATGATAGTGGTATTTTTTTTTAAGCTGTACTTTCTCTTTTATTTTATTTTATTTTTATTATACTTTAAGTTTGAGAGTACATGTGCACAACGTGCAGGTTTGTTGCATATGTATACATGTGCTGTGTTGGTGTGCTGCACCCATTAACTCGTCATTTACATTAGGTATCTCTCCTAATGCTATCCCGCTCCCCTCCCCCCTCCCCACTCCCCACAATAGGACCCGGTGTGTAATGTTCCCCTTCCTGTGTCGAAGTGATCTCATAGTTCATTCCCACCTATGAATGAGAACATGCAGTATTTTGTTTTCTGTTCTTGTGATAGTTTGCTGAGAATGATGGTTTCCAGCTGCATCCATGTCCCTACAAAGGACACGAACTCATCCTTTTTCATGGCTGCATAGTATTCCATGGTGTATATGTGCCACATTTTCTTAATCCAGTCTGTCACTGATGGACATTTGGGTTGATTCTGTCTTTGCTATTGTGAATAGTGCCGCAATAAACATACGTGTGCATGTGTCTTTATAGCAGCATGACTTATAATCCTTTGGGTATATCCCCAGTAATTGAATGGCTGGATCAAATGGTATTTCTAGTTCTAGATCCTTGAGGAATCGCCACACTGTTTTCCACAATGGTTGAACTACATGTGCATACATGTGCATGTGTCCTTATAGCAGCATGACTTATAATCCTTTGGATATATCTCCAGTAATTGAATGGCTGGGTCAAATGGTATTTCTAGTTCTAGATCCTTGAGGAATCGTCACACTGTTTTCCACAATGGTTGAACTAGTTTACAGTCCTACCAACAGTGTAAAAGTGTTCCTATTTCTCCACATCCTTTCCAGCACCTGCTGTTTCCTGATTTTTTAATGATTGCCATTCTACCTGGTGTGAGATAGTATCTCATTGTGGTTTTGATTTGCATTTCTCTGATGGTGAGTGATGATGAGCATTTTTTCATGTGTCTGTTGGCTGTATGAATGTCTTTTGAGAAGTGTCTGTTCATATTCTTTGCCCACTTTTTGATGGGGTTGTTTGTTTTTTTCTCGTAAATTTGTTTGAGTTCTTTATAGGTTCTGGATATTAGCCCTTTGTCAGATGAGTAGATTGCAAAATTTTTTCCCATTGTGTAGATTGCCTGTTTACGCTGATGGTAGTTTCTTTTGCTGTGCAGAAGCTCTTTAGTTTAATTAGATCCCATTTGTCTATTTTGGCTTCTGTTGCCACTGCTTTTGGTGTTTTAGACATGAAGTCCTTGCCCATGCCTATGTCCTGAATGCTATTACCTAGGTTTTCTTCTAGGGTTTTTATGGTATTAGGTCTAACATTTAAGTCTCTAATCCATCTTGAATTAATTTTAGTATAAGGAGTAAGGAAGGGATCCAGTTCCAGCTTTCTACTTATGGCTAGCCAATTTTCTCAGCACCATTTATTAAATAGGGAATCCTTTCCCCATTTCTTGTTTTTGTCAGGTTTGTTGAAGATCAGATGATTGTAGATGTGTGGTATTATTTCTGAGGGCTCTGTTCTATTCCATTGGTCTATATCTCTGTTTTGGTACCAGTACCATGCTGATTTGATTACTGTAGCCTTGTAGTATAGTTTGAAGTCAGGTAGCATGATGCCTCCAGCTTTGTTCTTTTGGCTTAGGATTGTCTTGGCAATGCAGAGTCTTTTTTGGTTCCATATGAGCTTTAAAGTAGTTTTTTTCCAATTCTGTGAAGAAACTCATTGGTAGCTTAATGGGGATGGCATTGAATCTATAAATTACCTTGAGCAGTATGGCCATTTTCACGATATTGATTCTTCCTATCCATGAGCATGGTATGTTCCTCGATTTGTTTGTGTCCACTTTTATTTCACTGAGCAGTGGTTTGTAGTTCTCCTTGACAAGGTCCTTTACATCCCTTGTAAGTTGGATTCCTAGGTATTTTGTTCTCTTTGAAGCTATTGTGAATGGGAGTTCATTCATGATTTGGCTCTCTGTTTGTCTGTTACTGGTGTATAAAAATGCTTGTGATTTTTGCACATTGATTTTGTATCCTGAGACTTTGTTGAAGTTGCTTATCAGCTTAAGGAGATTTTGGGCTGAGACAATGGGGTTTTCTAAATATACAATCATGTCATCTGCAAACAGGGACAATTTGACTTCTTCTTTTCCTAACTGAATACCCTTGATTTCTTTCTCTTGCCTGATTGTCCTAGCCAGAACTTCCAACACTATGTTGAATAGGAGTGGTGAGAGAGGGCATCCCTGTCTTGTGCCAGTTTTCAAAGGGAATGCTTCCAGTTTTTGCCCATTCAGTATGATATTGGCTGTGGGATTGTCATAAATAGCTCTCATTATTTTGAGATATATTCCATCAATACCAAATTTATTGAGAGTTTTTAGCAAGAAGGGCTGTTTAATTTTGTCAAAGGCCTTTTCTGCATCTATTGAGATAATCATGTGGTTTTTGTCTTTGGTTCTGTTTATATGCTGGATTACATTTATTGATTTGTGTATATTGAACCAGCCTTGCATCTCGGGGTTGAAGCCCACTTGATCATGGTGGATAAGCTTTTTGATGTGCTGTTGGATTCGGTTTGCCAGTATTTCATTGAGGATTTTTGCATCAATGTTCATCAGGGATATTGGTCCAAAATTCTCTTTTTTTGTTTTATCTCTGTCAGGCTTTGGTATCAGGATGATATTGGCCTCATAAAATGAGTTAGGGAGGATTCCCTCTTTTTCTATTGATTGGAATAGTTTCAGAAGGAATGGTACCAACTCCTCCTTGTACCTCTGAGAGAATTCACCTGTGAATCCGTCTGGTCCTGGACTTTTTTTGGTTGGTAGGCTATTAATTATTGCCTCAATTTCAGAACCTGTTCTTGGTCTATTCAGGGATTCAACTTCTTCCTGGTTTAGTCTTGGGAGAGTGTAAGTGTCCAGGAAATTATCCATTTCTTCTAGGGTTTCTAATTTATTTGCATAGTGGTGTTCATAGTATTCTCTGTTGGTAGTTTGTATTTCTGTGGGATCGGTGGTGATATCCCCTTTATGATTTTTTATTGCATCTGTTTGATTCTTTTCTCTTTTCTTCTTTATTAGTCTTGCTAGCAGTCTATCAATTTTGTTGATCTTTTCAAAAAACCAGCTCCTGGATTCATTGATTTTTTGGAGGGTTTTTTGTGTCTTTAGCTCCTTCAGTTCTGCTCTGATCTTAGTTATTTCTTGCCTTCTGCTAGCTTTTGAATGTGTTTGCTCTTGCTTCTCTAGTTCTTTTCATTGTGATGTTAGGGTGTCAATTTTAGATCTTTCCTGCTTTCTCTTGTGGGCATTTAGTGCTATAAATTTCCCTCTACATACTGCTTTAAATGTGTCCCAGAGATTCTGGTATGTTGTATCTTTGTTCTCATTGGTTTCAAATAGCATCTTTATTTCTGCCTTCATTTCGTTATATACCCAGTAGTCATTCAAGAGCAGGTTGTTCAGTTTCCATGTAGATGAGTGGTTTTGATTGAGTTTCTTAGTCCTGAGTTCTAGTTTGATTGCACTGTGGTCTCAGAGACAGTTTGTTATAATTTCTGTTCTTTTACATTTGCTGAGGAGTGCTTTACTTCCAACTATGTGGTCAATTTTGGAATAAGTGTGATGTGGTGCTGAGAAGAATGTATATTCTGTTGATTTGGGGTAGAGAGTTCTGTAGATGTCCACTAGGTCTGTTTGGTGCAGAGCTGAGTTCAATTCCTGGATATCCTTGTTAACTTTCTGTCTTGTTGATCTGTCTAATGTTGACAGTGGGGTATTAAAGTCTCCCATTATTATTGTATGGGAGTCTAAGTCTCTTTGTAAGTCTCTAAGGACTTGCTTTATGAATCTGGGTGCTCCTGTATTGGGTGCATATATATTTAGGATAGTTAGCTCTTCCTGATGAATTGGTCCCTTTACCATTATGTAATGGCCTTCTTTGTATCTTTTGATCTTTGATGGTTTAAAGTCTGTTTTATCAGAGACTAGGATTGCAACCCCTGCTTTTTCTTGTTTTCCATTTGCTTGGTAGATCTTCCCCCATCCCTTTATTTTGAGCCTATGTGTGTCTCTGCATGTGAGATGGGTCTCCCGAATACAGTAAACTGATAGGTCTTGACTCTTTATCCAATTTGCCAGTCTGTGTCTTTTAATTGGACCATTTAGTCCATTTACATTTAAGGTTAATATTGTTATGTGTGACCTTGATCCTGTCATTATGATATTAGCTGGTTATTTTGCTCACTAGTTGATGCAGTTTCTTCCTAGCATTGATGGACTTTATATTTGACATGTTTTTTGCAATGGCTGGTACCTGTTATTCCTTTCCATGTTTAGTGCTTCCTTCAGGATCTCTCATAGGGCAGGCCTAATGGTGACAAAACCTCTCATCATTTGCTTGTCTGTAGAGGATTTTATTTCTCCTTCACTTATGAAATGTAGTTTGGCTGGATATGAAATTCTGGGTTGAAAATTCTTTTCTTTAAGAATGTTGAATATCAGCCCCCACTCTCTTCTGGCTTGGAGAGTTTCTGCCGAGAGATCTGCTGTTAGTCTGATGGGCTTCCCTTTGTGTGTAACCCGACCTTTCTCTCTGGCTGCCCTTAACATTTTTTTGTTCATTTCAACTTTGGTGAATCTGACAATTATGTGTCTTGGAGTTGCTCTTCTCGAGGAGTATCTTTGTGGCGTTCTCTGTATTTCCTGAATTTGAATGTTGACCTGCCTTACTAGGTTGGGGAAGTTCTCCTGGATGATATCCTGCAGAGTGTTTTCCAACTGGTTCCATTTTCCCTGTCACTTTCAGGCACACCAGTCAGACGTAGATTAGGTCTTTTCACATAATTCCATATTTCTTGGAGTCTTTGTTCATTTATTTTTACTCTTTTTTCTCTACACTTCTCTTCTTGCTTCATTTCATTCATTTGATCTTCAATTGCTGATACTCTTTCTTCCAGTTGATCGAGTCAGTTACTGAAACTTGTGCATTTGTCACGTAGTTCTCATGTTATGGTTTTCATCTCTATCAGTTCTTTTAAGGTCTTCTCTGCATTGATTATTCTAGTTATCCATTCATCTGTTCTTTTTTCAAGGTTTTTGGTTTCTTTGTGCTGGTTATGTAGTTCCTCCTTTAGCTCTGAGAAGTTTGATCGACTGAAGCCTTCTTCTCTCAACTTGTCAAAGTCGTTCTCCATCCAGCTTTGTTCCATTGCTGGCGATGAGCTGCGTTCCTTTGGAGGGGGAGATGTGCTCTGAATTTTTGAATTTCCAGCTTTTCTGCACTGCTTTTTCCCCATCTTTGTGGTATTATCTGCCTTTGGTCTTTGATGATGGTGACGTACTGATGGGGTTTTGGTGTGAGTGTCCTTTGTGTTTGTTAATTTTCCTTCTAACAATCAGGACCCTCAGCTGTAGGTCTGTTGGAGTTTGCTTGAAGTGCACTCCAGACCCTGTTTGCCTGGGTATCAGCAGTGGAGGCTGCAGAAGATAGTATGTTACTGAACAGTGAGTGTTGCTGTCTGATTCTTGCTCTGGAAGCTTCATCTCAGGGGTGTACTCCACCGTGTGAGGTGTGAGGTGTCGGTCTGCACCTAGTAGGGGATGTCTCCCAGTTAGGCTACTCAGGGGTCAGGGAACCACTTGAGCAGGCAGTCTGTCCGTTCTCAGATCTCAACCTCCGTGCTCGAGATCCACTGCTCTTTTCAAAGCTGTCAGACAGGGTCATTTACCTCTGCTGAGGTTTTTGCTGCTTTTTGTTTAGCTATGCCCTGTCCCCAGAGAGTGAAACCCCAACTTTCTATACTCAAGTAAATAACTTTGTAACTTGACTTCAGCTATATCAGAAAACATTCTCTTCTTTTGCATAGGGTGTACACCAAGTCAATAACTTTTTAATTTCACTTCATCCTCTTCATTTACATAGGGTATAAACCAAGTAACCAATGGGAAACCTCTAGAGGGTATTTAAACCCCAGAAAATTCTGTAACCAGCGCTCTTGAGCCACTTGCTTTAACCAGCTCCCACTCTGTGGAGTGTACTTCCATTTCTACAAATCTGTAATTAAATTTCATTGCTTTGTTTGTGCATTTTGCCTAATTCTTTCTCAAAATGTTAAGAAACTGGACACCCTGCACTGGTTACAATAGGACTGTGTTATTGACATAACTGCAATGGCCAAGCATGGTGGCTGATACCTGTAATCCCAGCGCTTCAGGAGGCTGCGCAGTGCAGATCACTTGAGGTCAGGAATTTGAGAACAGCCTGGCCAACATGGTGAAACTCCATCTATACTAAAAAAAATGTAAAAATTAATCAGGTGTGGTGCTGGGCACTGTAATCCCAGTTACTCAGGAGGCTGAGGCAGGAGAATCGCTTGAACTCACGAGGGGGAGGTTGCAGCGAGCCGAGATTGTGCCACTGCACTCCAGCCTGGGAGACAGAATGAGACTTCATCTCGAAAAAAAGAAAAAGAAAATAAAAGATATAACTGCAATATATATGATCCTTCTCCCATTCCAAGTGACTAGACAAGACTGGTTCTGTGGAATCTGAATTCTGAAAATGATTGTGGAGAGTTTTCTCATCTTCAACCTCAGCAGGGCTATTTACATTTTAGCAGGGTTGAGCCACATACCAAGATAAAGAGGAATGAAGTTCTAAAGTGGTAATTCCCAGATGAACACTATATTTGAAGTGTGCTGGGCATTTATAGTTCAGATGATTTTCTAGGGTATGATGAAGAAAATCTAGAAAGACTGACACGAGGAAAAGAAATGTGCTGTCTACCTTGATTGTTTCTGTCCCCTCCTCTGTTAACAGTGCCTGGCACACTACGTGTGTCCAATGAATAGCTTGTTCACTGCTTAAATAAAGGGTTATCAAATTATTACTATGTAGATACTGTAAACTTGTCCTAATCCTAAAACCACTGGGCCTTGCCGATTTAAAATATTGCATAGATGTCCAGAAAATTCTGGGATGGATCTAAAACACTAAAATAATGCAATATCAGAGCTAGAAACCAGCAAGCTTAGCCTTTCTCATCATAGGTAATAAAACTAAAGCCAAAAGACATGAAGTAATGTACCATTTATTGGTACCAGACATAAAAAGTAGCATCTATATTTTATATCTTCAAGAGCAGCTCTTTCTGCTCTACCTTATTCTAAAACCTAGAGTCTCAAAGGTAGCTAGAAAGCACCCCAAGTAAACTGGATGATTTTTCAAAAATTGCATATACACATGAGTCTAGAATACAAAAAAAGTAGCCTGAAAGTTAAAAGAAAAAAAATGCTTGTTCAAGTTCTCCTGCTTCTTTATAACGTGACTGTTGGAAAAATTATTTCCCTCTCTGAATCTTAATCTTCTCATCTCTTGTATGGACAATAAAAGGATTAGTTTAGATCAGTGTTCTCTAGTCCACATTCCTTTATTCCTAACTTCTGTTTGTATATAGAAGAAACTTAAAAACAAATTTTTTCTTCAGAATTTCAGAATATTAAATAGATAAAGTCCACCTTTCTGGTTAAAGTCAGAGCAGCAGGAACAGCATCTTGCTTTCTCCAACTTCCCCACCTTCAAGAGTGTTTGTCACTCTCCCATTATGTGTTTCCATGATTCAGCAGTAATGATTCCAAGGAAAAAAAGGGGCAGACTCATTTACAGCTCCGTACACTCTGCATTTCAGTTAGATGGCTAAGATCAGATGCTTGGAGAAAAATGAAACCCATCTCTGCTAGCACCCATAGTACAGGTTTTGGACAAAGAGATGAAAAGTGTTTGGATGCAGCTGTGTTAAATTGGCTACCAAGTCCAAGGGAAGGACTTGATGCGGTTGAAAGAGAGGCCAGTTCTCTCTTTCCTGGTGTGGTTCTGATAAGATATCCCTGGAGTCAGTGCAATCTGAGACTGGTTTTTGGCTCCAAAATATGTGACGATTTCAGACAATAGCAGTTACCTTTGTAAAGCACTAGATGTTTTACAGAACTCCTCTGACAAAGACAGACAGAGAGAGAGAGAATTTTAGGAAAACAATACTATAGTTCAAAAGTAGAATAGATAGCCCAGAAAGCTTTAAATTTCTCATCACTGGAAGTGTATAAGGAGAAGATGGTATGCTTGACAGTGACAGGATTTAAGATTTAAAAGACAATCTGAATTAGTTGACCTTATGGGTTCCTTAAAATCCTGAGATTCTGATTCTGTGAAATAAAAAGAAAGAAGAAAGGAGACTGACATGTACTAACATTTTTGATTGTGTGCATAGGGCCTCTTGTAACACTTTATTACATAATATCTTCATTCCTCCATACACCACTGCCCCTATAACGACCTGAGAAATGGATGGCAATTTTTAAAAAAAAAATCATCTGATAACACTTATCTTTCAAAAGATCAGTGGACAGGGAATTTAAAAGAAAAATAACCTCTTACTGTTTGACTAAGGCCAGATTTCCCTCACGTAAGTGTTTTGTTTTTGATTTATCAAATATCCATCTTGAAAATACTTGAAGTCTGTTTGTGTGTCTTGGGGAGGACACGCAAGAAACAGAAGGAAGTGGGCATTGTGTAAACCCACAGGACGCTGCAGCTTCTTTCAAGGATTTGTGAAAGATGGTGGCCACACCCTGTTGATGTTGGCAACTCTTCAACTTGCACCCAGATGAGAAAAATACGTTACAGTTTCCCTTCTCCACCCAAAACCCCATCAGCTTCTCCTCTGCCAGGGCCAGAGTCTCCTGCTGTGAAGCTAAACAAATTATACCCCCTCCTCGAGTTCCCAGCTCTGGGCATCATGCCTACACTCTTGGGATCTCTCTCTAAGGCTAGATATTAGGGAAATAATTACTGTAGCCAATTCAGTAGTTTATAATTAAACCTTTTTTTAGGGAAGAAAAAAAAAAAACCCAAACCTAAAGAAACCTCTTTTTTTAATACCTTATTGCAGGCTGAACGGTGTAAGGATAGTAAACTAGAAGACCACGGTGCTTTACAATTCCTGCCTCCCTTGCTCCCGCCTTCAGAATGGATTGTTCTTTGATACTACTTGAAACATTATCGGTAGAATCAATAGAACCCTCTTTTCATGTCATCTCCAACTCCAGGAATCTTTTTTTAGGGGGGGGATTCAAGCAATTTTAAACTGATTGTTCATAATTTGCCTTCAGACTCTCTCCAATTCAGTCCTTCCTCCTCAACCTGCAGTTGGACCTGCTTAAAGCACAGATCCAATCATGTCATTTTTTGCTCAAGAGCATTCATCAGTTTTTTTGTTCACTGATGGCCTGATGACATCCAAATTCCTTACCCTGATCCTCAAAGCTGTCACCACTCAGTGATGCTTAATGAACATGGCATGGAACTCAAAGGGGAAAAATATAAACAGAAGGCCATTGATTTGGCAAGAAGGGAGGAAAGTGTGGTCTTCCCAGAGCAATTTCAACAGAATGGTAGGGGTGGAACTCATTGGTCTCAGATAGCCATATCAGGGATGCAGCGGATGGAAAAAGCGGGTGGATCACAAGGTCAGGAGATGGAGACCATCCTGGCTAACACGGTGAAACCCCGTCTCTACTAAAAATACAAACAATTAGCTGGGCGTGGTGGCGGGCGCCTGTAGTCCCAGCTACTCTGGAGGCTGAGGCAGGAGAATGGGTGAACTCAGGAGGCAGAGCTTGCAGTGTGCCGAGATCGCCCCGCTGCACTCTGGCCTGGGCAGCAGAGCCAGACTCTATCTCAAAAAAAAAAAAAAAAAAAAAAAAAAAAAAAATTTAACAAACATGGTTCAAAACCAAGGCAAGTATTATTAATGATGGACTGACCAAGGGAAGGAGCTATGAAATGCAATTTAGTGCCCTTTACCAGGAGCCCCATGACTCGGTAGCTGTTGTCATTATTTTGGAGGCCAGTCAGCAGGCTTTAGGGTGACATTTCTTACTAATCCTGATTGGTTATTATTCCTGAAGGAGACATAAGCCACCATTTGCAGCAATTAGAAGATCTAGTCTCCTTCTATTTTGCAAAGCGATCACTGCCAAGGGGTTTATTTGATTTCATAATGTTACAATACTCTGGGCAATGTCATTCAAGCTTTCCATAAAACCCTTGGACAAACATTGGTTGTAGGATAGGGAAGTTGCAATCTAGCTAACTTCCAATCCTACTCCTGCTGTTATTACTAGTCCTACAAAAATGGGTATGAGTTGGATGGCTCATTTGTATCTGGTGGTTGCAGTTAAAGGTATAATAAGGAGTTGGTTGTTGGGAGCTATGTTAATTTTGAGACATACAATAGTTCTCTCTTCAGTCCACCACTTCCACGAAAGACAAATCACAAAAGAACCAATCTACCTGCAAAATAAGCTTCAGTCCCGTATACTTGTCCTGATTACCCACACAAAGTGCAACAAGAATCATTGTCCATGTAGACTCTCCTAAACTGGCTTTCTTGGAATATCTCACAAGGTCATTTCAGTCAAAGCCCTGAGAGAAAATAACCATTTCCTTCAACTGTGTCACATTACAAAAGGAAACATGTGGTTATTAACTGTATGCAAACAAACACATTGCCATGAATTAATGATATTCACAAATAGTTTACAAATTTGGGAGAAATTAGGCAGAGAGAGGGAAAGGGAAATGACTCAAATTCTGTTTAAAAAAGCATACTCAATACACTTAAAGTATATTTCAAGGCTATAAATAACTCAAAAGACAAAGATTCTCCAGACTTTAGACACAAAACTAAAAGAATCTGCAGTGTTTGGAACAATAAAAGCCATAAAAATCATTTCTGTCTTCCATTATTTCAATCCATGTGATCAACTCCTGCTCTACTTCATATTAGGTTAGCAATCTTTATGAACACATCAGCCTTTCAATTGGTACCCTGGAAGTTTTCTCTCTAATTTAATGACACAATCCCCAAAGCTATCAGAAACTTGTATTCAAGAGTCCTTTTCATGATTTCCTCCAGAGAAGCAAGCATGGGACTGTAGCTTATAGTAAGTCACATTTATTGAGAAGGAACAAAGTAAAACATCAATGATGGGTGACAAAAGTCTTAAGACAGTCATAGATAAAAGACATGGTTGACAAGGAAATTTTTTTATTTCTGTGGTATACAACAATATAACATAATAATCATATATTACTGACAACCTATATTAAGACATATCAGAATTTTAGGAATCTCATATAATCCTGGAACACATATTAATAGTACATCTATATAAATATAACTCAAAGGAAATTAAATACCATCTCAGATTTGATAATGCCTCCTGTATAATTCTAACATTACAAATAAGCCTAGCAAGCCCAACATGTCTCTCTTGAACTTCAGGAAACTTAAGATCCAAAACATTTGAGGTCAGAAAACTGAATTTAAAACTCGAAAAAGTCTGTCAGATTTCAAAGGTCTCACTGACGCTCAATATCACAAAATAAGATCACAAGTTACTATAAAATTGTCATTCAGCTAGCCAAAATTATAATACAAAAACATTAACTCTTCCATACAGAGGAAACAGAGTTTCCCAAACAGTAAGACCTAATACTTAAGACAGCATGAGACCAACTAAATCTGTCTCTTCCCTCTCCGTTTTCTTCCTGCAGTTCACTCAAAAGGTAAACAAAATTTTTTATCTCTTAATATTATATAAACACTTTGTTCAAAAGCAAAAACCAAAAGTTTACCTTCCTGTGGTGCATTACTAATGTTAAAGCTAATTTTAATAAAACCTTATAAACAAATCTAATTTTAATCAGTTTGACCACAAGGTAAGATTTCATAATTTTGTATCAATTTTTTCAATTTTCTATTAAACATCAGATCTATGCTCCAAGAAAGCCCTGTTATTGTAATACATGGGCCCTGATTCTGGTCTTTCATTAGTGTCCTTTTTATATTAATGTTTAATTACAGGAAATCTTTGAACTAATCTAATCCATCAGATGGGCCCTTACAATCTCACAGGCCCACCTCTTCCATGATAGTCCCTGGGCCTAGAGGGATCAAATAGTTTAATTTCTAGTCTTGTGTTTCACAAAAGCAGTTCATTTTGTTGACCCCCTTCTCCTGAGTGTGATGATGATGTTTCAACTGGTGTTAATGCTCATAATTTAGCAGGGGTTATTGCCTTTTTCCAACCCAGGAGTCAAAGCCCTGTAACTTACCAGCACAAGCATTAGTTAATAAGATATTTATACTACAGAAAGTCTGATTATTCTCTTTAACATGTTACAAATTAAAACACTATGATTTGGCGTTTAAGAGTTACTGCCTGCGGTACTTTGAACCATTGTATTAAAGTAGTTAGGTTGCTCATTGCATATATCTAATTGCTAGCATTCTAGTGACAGAACTGTGACCAAAAACATCAAAAGTGTCATAGGTCCTATGCCAAACATATCAAAGCAAGACAACTAACTTTTGTCTCCATCATTAAAACATGGTAAATGCAAATACCAGCATAAGGATAAAAAAAGTCTCCTTTCACTTAGATGCTATACAACAAAATAAGAATGAAGTAAAAACAAACACAAAATAATTTCTTTTCAGCTATTTTAAAAGGGTATTATCACATCTTTCCAAGATTGGCTTCTAGATAGAGCACTGACATCTAATTAGCTACCTTTCACCACCCAAATCTTCAAACCAGTCTAACACTTGCACATGTTTTGTTTTCAAGCACATACATGAAGGCCCATCAGTAGTAAATGGCTTGGGATTAAAAAAAATCACTAGAAAGCCTCACATTTTTATTGCTACGTAATCCAAGTGAGTGTCACTTAATTTAGTAATGTTCAATACAACTAGATTGGTTTGAGAGAAATCCCAATCAATATAATTTATTTAATGATAAGGCCAATCTTTTTTGAATATTAAAACTTCATAGCCATATCATAGTATTTCTTCATTACCTAAAGGGAAAGATGTGAAACCTACTCAAATTATTAATTGAATTGAATTACCTTGGAAATAAACATCATTTAAACATTTTTATTCTTACCTACTTTTTCAAATAATAAATAATGTACAATTTCTGTTCAGAACTTATTTAAAAAGTCTTTTATGTAATTTTCTTCTGCCTGGAACCTTAAAGCTCTCATAGCTCTCTAGATCATCAGAGGCAAGTAAAACCAAATGAATTCTAAACAGCTGTTGTGCTCTGTCAATTCCTGCAGGCCCAACAAATGTAGCCTAGGAATTCAGATAAATAGAACAATTGATGACTTGTTAGAAATGCACAGGAAACAAAATAACTGTTCACAGGACAAAATAAAAGCCTTCCACCAGAAACTAATAAAAAAACCCACAGTGGTTTTATATATATGAATACCCTAGCCAACCCAAAGGAGAAAAAAACAGCAAACAAATGAAAATTTAGAAGCAAAAACAAATGAACTGAAAACCAACCCTAAATTTTTCCTACTCAGTTTATCTTAGAGGCTAACATGTTACCTAGAGCCTAAAAACCCTATATAATGAATATTTTATTCCTGATACACAATTCAATACCTTTAAGTCTACCAATATCATCATAAATCCTGTGCAATCAGGAAATTCACTCTAGGTACATGATCAGTAAATACTCCAGTGCCAACAATATTCATGCAAAACAGTAAACATAGTATGAAGCAATGCAAGCAGATATGTGAAATTTGGCTCTACGCTAAACCTGGCTTCATGCTTCTCTGTACTGAAAAGGAATCACCAAACTGCCAATGCATTTCTTTACAATATTTCTTATTTTACTTGAATCAAGACTAAGAGTTTTAAATATGAAAATGTTAATTAGCCAAATTTCTACAAATCCTTATCATGTTTTAAATAATATTTTATTATGTAAACTTTTTCAGCTTTCTATTTTCACTCTATCTGTATGAAGATAGACGCACAAAGAAACAGGAAAAATTACGTATGACTTACATAGACAATCCATTGACATGCCTGAGCTTTCTGTTCAGTCCCAGATTTTCTTCTTCTTCTTTTGATAACCAGTCATTTTACTCCAGGCCAAAACAATTTACCATACAAGATGCTTTCTCATAAAAATTATTATCTTTTCTTTATAACCTTCCTTACCAAAAATACGTTTTTATAAGCATAACTTTCTTCATAACTCTTTGCCCTATTTACAGATTTCTTACTACCTTGTGTCATAAATAACTTTTTCAAATATGTAATTTGAAATAACTTTTAACTTTTATTATTTTTCCCACTAATAACACATCTTTTTGGCATATTTTATGTATGGAATTACATATTAACTATAATTCTTGTCATTAGTAGCCTTAACTTTTCGTGAAACCCTAAAAAGCAAGAAATCTTGAACTATCAGATATAAGAATTTTATAGATAAGAACAATTCCACAATTTTTAGAAATATATTTCCCCATATCACAACCCTTTCTTAACTGGAAATGATCCAGATATTCAATGAGCATCAAAAATAATTTTCAAATTTTAAATTACACAAAAAGTTTACCTAAAACATTTATCCTGTTTATATGTACTCAGTGCTTTCATTTTTAACAGTTTATTTAGGTTACTTCTGAAAACTGAGACATTAGACACCATCATTTAAACTCAGACGTTGTTAACCATTTTATAATCTATGAATATCAGGTGTTCACTGAAATAAGAACCTTAAAGTTAATTACATAGACATTTTCACCAGTAACAGAGAAGATTCAGCTGTTTGATTTTATTTTATCTTATTCTTTTAAGGTACATGTACAGGATGTGCAGGTTTGTTACATAGGTAAATGTGTGCCATGGTGGTTTGCTGTCACCTATCAACCCATCACCTATGTATTAAGCCCAGCATGTATTAGCTATTTTCCCTAATGCTATCATCATCTGTGTCCTCCCCTGACAGGCCCCAGTGTGTGTTGTTCCCCTCCCCATGTTCGTGTGTTCTCATTGAGAACATGATATGTGTCTCTTGAATACAGCACACCAATGGGTCTTGTCTTTTTATCCAGTTTGCCATTCTGTGTCTTTTAATTGGGCATTTAGCCCGTTTACATGTAAAGTTAGTGCTGTTATGTGAGAATTTGATCTTGTCCTCATGATGCTGGCTGGTAAATTTTGCAGACTTGTTAATGCAGTTGCTTCATAGTTTCATTGGCCTGTGTACTTCAGTACCTTTTTTGTAGTGGCTGGTATTTTTCCCCCTGCCAACCATGTTTGGTGCTTCATCCAGGAGCTCTTGCAAGGCAAGCCTGGTGGTGATGAAATCCTTCAGCATTTGCTTGTCTAAAAATGATTTTATTTCTTTTTCACTTATGAAGCTTAGTTTCGTCAAATGTGAAATTCCAGGTTGAAAATTCTTTTCTTTAAGAATGTTGAATGGCCCCCAATTTCTTCTGGCTTGTGGGTTTCTGCTGAGAGGTCTGCTGTTTGTCTGATGGGCTTCCCTTTCTAAGTGATCTGGCCTTTCTGGCTGCCTTTAACATTTTTTCTTCATTTTGACCTTAGATAATCTGAAGATTATGTGTCTTGGGGTTGATCTTCTTGTGGAGTATGTTATTGGGGTTCTCTGGACTTCCTGAATTTGAATGTTGACCTGTCTTGCTAGGTTGGGGAAGTTCTCCTGGATGATATCCTGAAGTGCATTTTCCAATTTGGTTCCATTCTCCCCGTTTCTTTCAGGTATTTCTATCAGTCATAGGTTTGGTCTTTTTATATAATCTTATAGTTCTTAGATGTTTTGTTAGATCCTGTTTATTGTTTTTTCTCTAATCTTGTCTGACTGCCTTATTTCAGCAAGATAGTCCTCAAGCTCTGTTATTCTTTCTTCCACTTGGTTGATTTGGTTGTTGATACTTGTGTTTGCATCATGAAGTTCTCTTGCTTTGCTTTTCAGCTCCATCAGGTCATTTGTGTTCCTCTGTAAGCTGATTATTCTAGATAACAACTCATGTAATGTTTTATCATGGTTCTTATCTTCTTTGCATTGGGTTAGAACATAATCCTTTAGCTCTGCAAAGTTTGTTATTACCCACTTTCTGGCGTCTGCTTCTGTCAGTTCATCTGTCTCAGCTTCAGCCTCATTCTATGCCCTTGCTGGAGAAGTGTTGCAATCATTTGGAGGAGAAGAAGCATTCTGGCTTTTGGAATTTTCAGGAATTTTGCATTGATTTTTCCTCACTTTCATGGATTTATCTACCTTTGATCTTTGAGGCTGTTGATCTTTGTATGGGGTTTTTGTGTGATCTTTTTTGTTGATGTTGTTGTTGTGGCTTTCTGTTAGTTTGTTTTTCTTCTAACAGTCAGGCCCTGTTTCTGCATGTCTGCTGCAGTTTGCTGGGGGTTCACTGCAGACTCTGTTCACCTAAGTATCACCAGCGGAAGCTGCAAAACAGTAAAAATTCCTGCCTGTTCCTTTTTCTGGAAGCTTCATCCCAGTGGGGCACCAACCCGATGCCAGCCAGAACCCTCCTGTATGAAGTTTCTGGTGACCCCTGTTGGGAGGTCTCACCCAGCCAGGAGGCATAGGATCAGGGCCCTACTTAAGAAAGCAGACTGGCTGTCTCTTAGCAGAGCTGGTGCATGGTGCTGGGGAGATCACCCTTGTCCAAATTACCCAGATTCTTCAGAGCCAGCAGGCAGGAAAGATTAAGTCTGCTGAACCTGAGACTGTGGCCGTCCCTTCCCCTAGGTTCTCTATCCCAGGGAGATGTGAGTTCTGTCTGTAAACCCCTCGATGGAGTTGCTGGAATTCCTGTAGGGAGGCCCTGCTTGGTGAGGAGGGATGGATCCAGGTCCCACCTAAAGAGGCAGCCTGGCCATGATCTGTCACAGCCACTGTGCTGTGATGTGGGGTGTACCACCCAGTCCAGACCACCCAGTGTCCCTAGCACTTAGAGGGGAAAACTGCCTGTCATGGCAGCCACCCTTCACCCCAGGAACTCAGTCATCTTAGGCAGACTCCAGGAGGCTGTGCAGGCCAGCCAAGATTTCAAACCAATGGGTCTTAGCTTGCAGGATTCCATGGAAGTGGGACCTGTTGAGTGAGGCCATTTGGCTCCCTATCTTCAGCCCCCTTCCCACTGGAGCGGAGAGTTCTCCTGCCTCACTGGAGTTCTGGGAACCACCAGAGTATGCAAAAACTGCAGCTCTGTGCCTGCCTGAACAGCCACCGACTGGAGCAGCTGCCATGGGTGTGCCTAGTTTTATGCTTGAGACCCAAGGCCCTGGTGGTGTAGGCTCATGAGGGAATCTCCTGATCTGCAGATTGCAAAAGTCCATGGAAAATTGTAGTACCCCAGGCAGGTAGCACAGTCCCTCCCTGCCTCTCTTGGCTTGGGGCAGGAGGTCTCTTTTTCCTGAGCAGCTTTCGTATGAACCATCACCCCGCCCTACTTTTCCTTGCTCTCCATGGGTCGCCCCAACTGCCTAGTCACAATGAGAAGATCTAAGTACCTCAGTTGTAAATGCAGAAATAACTTGTCCTTTGCGTTTGTTTCAGTGGGAGCTGCAGACTGAAGCTGTTCCTACGTGGCCATCTTGGTCCCTCTCTCTTCAGGTGTTTTCATTAAACCAATAACATATTTAGTATTGCTTATTAAAAAATCTGCACACTCAAGCCTGTAATCCCAGCACTTTGGGAGGCCGAGACGGGCGGATCACGAGGTCAGGAGATCGAGACCATCCTGGCTAACACGGTGAAACCCCGTCTCTACTAAAAAATACAAAAAACTAGCCGGGCGAGGTGGCGGGCGCCTGTAGTCCCAGCTACTCGGGAGGCTGAGGCAGGAGAATGGCGTAAACCCGGGAGGCGGAGCTTGCAGTGAGCTGAGATCTGGCCACTGCACTCCAGCCTGGGCGACAGAGCGAGACTCCGTCCCAAAAAAAAAAAAAAAAAAAAAAAATCTGCACAAAGATCTTTTTGTTTTGGCTAGGTTTATATTTTTATAACCTTCTATGCCAAACCCTGATACCTCAAAATATCTACAAAAGACAAATACAAAATCCAGACAAAAATGTATGCTGACAATTTTGAAGGCATTTCTACTTTTAGTTTACCAATAATTTTAAAGCCAGCTTGTTTAGTAAAGTTATACTTGTCATGTGAACTTGAAAATTGCTTGGACTTATTTACTTAATTTATGAGTGCTCTTTTACTTATAAGCCAATTTGTGTACACAGTGTATAACAGTAAGTACATGCAAATAAACACATCTAAACATGTATACACACACACAAACAAAGATCCAATAGCTTTTGCCTAGATAGCCATGAGATAGTAATACAAGCTCACTGGTTTTACTTTCTTTGCCCCAGTAGGTAATCCAATGAAGGCTGTGAACCAAAATCTTGGGTAAAGCATTTTCCATGGCAGTTAGATTTTTAAAGGCCAACTTCCTCAGACTTCAAAGAACAATGGGGACAAACAGCACCAAAGGAGAATATTACATACTAGCCAGGCCCAACCCTGCTTAGAACTTCAGCACAAAAGCCTGGGTACATGCGATTCCAACCCACTTTCCCATTCTGGGTCAAATAGTGTTGTAAAAGAATATCAAGTTTACCAAATCCTAATTCCTGTGACTATATCAAAGACACACAAACAATCACCAGAACACAATCCAACTGCTGCAGCAACAAACAAGCCCCACGAATGCCCAAACTGTCCATTGTCATCTGCAAGAGAAAATTCTAAGGACAGCTTAGTACTAGACTTCTGAACCTCTGCCAAGGGCATCCCCTTTGGAGAGGTTGAGGTCTGGAATAGGATCCCCTGGGAAATCCCCCTTTGGGGTCCAATCTTAGAATGTCAGATGTCTCTGACCTTAGGGTGGGCCCTGGTGTCACTTTTTATGTTTTCTCTCCAGAGGCAATGGCCTACTATGAGCTTTCCCTTTGTCCCTGGATGAAGGCTTTGACTTCTAGCATCCTTGTAATTTGATAAGGCCACACTTTCCCAGGCTTCCTATTCCACTAGAGTGATAGCCATGAACTTTAATGATAGGAACTGGAGGCTGGAGAAAGGTCAAAACACCTAAAAGACATTATCTTTTGTAGTTAAGGATTAACCCTATAGGAAATTTTAGCATAAGAAAGGAAGATTGAAATCTCCTGAAGTGTGTGTATTCACCATGGAAGAGTTCCCAAGCTGCATTGCAGCTGCTGCTTGTGTCACACATAACAATCAGTACTATAACCAGAAAGATAGAAGACTCTTCCTTTTTCCAGGCAGGGCAGCTGTAGAAAAAAGTGTTCCCATATATGGAAGAGAGAGGAAAAGGTAAAAAGAGAAGAAAAATAAATCCCAACCTTTGGGATTACCTCCTGGCTGGCTCCCCAAAATCTGTTACCCGTGGAGGATGTCCACGTTCTTGGATTTTTGAACAAATAATTGAACAAAACACACAAACAAAGCAATGAAAGAAAAGCATAGATTTATTGAAATGAAAGTACACTCCACAGAGCAGGAGTGGGCTCAGGCAAGTGGCTCAAGAGCACTGGTTACAGAATTTTCAGGTGTTTTTTTTTTTAAATGGAGTCTCACTCTGTCGACCAGGCGGGAGTGCACGGTGTGATCTGGCTCACTGCATCCTCCGCCTCCCAGATTCAAGCCGTTCTCCTGCCCCAGCTTCCTGAGTAGCTGGGACTACAGGCATGCACCAATATCTCTGAGCCCATTTTACATGATGGTTCTTGAGCAAAAGACAAACATTTCTGAAGACTTGTTTCTTTAATGGTTGTGTGTATAAACCATGTGAATCATCACAACCAACCCTAAATCACATCTGTTTTGGCCATAACTATTCTTCCTTAATCCCCTTGCAATTCACGCTGTTATCGTTTTATCTCTTCTCTGACCCCTGGAATTACTGGCAGTTTGTGTAGGGGAGGGCCTAAGACTTAGACTGAACATTCTTTCGTAAGGCCCTTATTGATCTTTGACTCCTCCAGACTAGACTGAGTGTTACTGCAGTGTTTCTATATCCTCTGATTCATCTATCAGCATATGTGAGATTTTGTTATTTTTCTTGTTTTACTGTCTTCTTCCAGAGTTGTTAACATTCTTTTCTAAACTTCTCTGTATTCTTTCCCCAAAGCATAGAATATGGGTAGGTCAAACTATATGCTTAATAAATATTTATTGGACAATGAATAAACACATCCAAATTCATTTGGCAGGAAATTTAGAGATTTTATTCTACAGTAAGGGAATTAACACTTATTAGATGCTTATAATATGGCAAGCATTGTGCACAGCAGTTTTTTAAAGTTGTATTTTAATTCTATAACATATACATATATTCCTTGTTTGAAAAAATTCATATGCTAGCAGAGAAAATGCTTATTTGACTTTATCCTCAATTTCAATCTCTTTCTGTGCTCCCCAATAGGTAGTGACTATTAAGAGTTGGTATGTAAATTTAGACTTTTTCTGCATATTCACATTCATGTATATGTACCAACTGAAAATAAATAATACTATTTTATGTGGCTCTGTGTGTATTTACATAAATGGTATCATACTGAGTGATCATTCCACACCTTGCTTTTTTTCATTGAATGTGATTTCTTGGAGCTCTTTCTGTGTTAATAGATCTACCTCGGTCTTTTTAAATTGTTTCATAGAATTGATACATAAAATCTATGTACCTATTCCCCCACTGATGGATATTTAGGTAGTTTCTAGATTTTATCAATTTATTACAAACAGTAATTGAACATGCTGCTTTATGCCGATATGCAATGTTTTTTCTTTCTTTCTTTTTTCTTGTTTCAGATGGAGTCTAGCTCTTTTGCCCAGGCTGGAGTGCAGTGGCACAATCTCGGCTCATTGCAACCTCTGTCTCCTAGGTTCAAGTGATTCTTCTGCCTCATTCTCCCGAGTATCTGGGACTACAGGCATGTGCCACCATGCCCGGCTAATTTCTATATTTTTAGTAGGGACAGGGTTTCACCATATTGGCCAGGCTGGTCTCAAACTGCTGACCTCGTGATCCGCTTGCCTCGGCCTCTCAAAGTGCTGGAATTCCAGGCTTGAGCCGTTGCTCCCAGCCCTAATATGCAATTTTTATGGTAGAAACTGAGAGGTTGAATTGCTGTTTTTAGGGAATGTCTAGCCATCTATGTAACAGGGCACCAATCACCTTACACTTTTTGGAAGAATGATATTGTTACTCTCTTTTGATGGGCTCTTTATGTGTATCCCTTTAATCCTTGAAACAACACCGTTAGATTGGGTTGTTTATTTTCCTCATTTACATACAACATACTACAGATGACAGAAAGGCTCCTCACATACACTATTTCTCTTTCAGTTCTCACAACCACACTATGAGATAGAAATTTTCATCATTTTTATGTGAGATAAGATATATAAGGCTGGAAAGGAGGTGAAGTAAACTATACTCTGACATACACTAATAAATTAAGAAAATCTGAAGCGCATATTTACATGACACCAGGGTCATTCATTGAAAATACACATTTTCACTTGTATGCTTGGTACCACTCAGAGACAAAGAAGAAAATATTAAAGCAAATTCTTTCAAAAACTTGCTAAATATTTTCTCTAGTCAGGCGTGATGTAAGTGCAGAAAGAGAAAGAAGAACTGGCTTGCTTCTGCAAAATAGACTCAGTTTTAATAAGATCGCCGCCTAAGTTATTTACCAGGAGTGATGAGCTGCATATAACATAGCATTATTCAAAAGTAATGAATTTCTTAATGGAGAAACTTTGTAAATATTTTTCATAAATGGCCATAAAACAAGGAAGAAACCAAAATGTTAAAACATAAACAGAATTGAATTAATAATGAATAAGGAATGCTTTCCAAAGTTAATGACAGCAAGGAGGCTCTACCCAGTTTACAGCCCCTGTCTACACTCAGCTAAAGGACTCACCAGCTGTGCTTGTAGGCTCTAGCAAAGGAAAACAGTCTTAAGTGTCAACGTACCAAGTATCAGGGGTTGGGGAAGCAGTTAATAAAGAGAGGGATGGATGTTTTAAAGTCTACCCCCGGATTAAGCCAGGTAAGAAAAGACTGCCACACAACATTGCATCAGAATCCACAAAGAACGATTTATACTGAAAGACTCTAGAAGAAATAGACTCTCTGAAAACTGTCCTCTTCACTACAATTTTCCTGTATTCATCCTATTAACAATCTATACTGTATCAGTGAACATGGAAACATAAACTCTTTCCACATTGGTCACTAACAAGTTTTGAGTGAAATTTGTGGCCCATCTGTAGCAAGAAGTTCAGTCACTCTGGGAGCACTTTTTTTTTTTTTTTTTTTTTTTTTTTTAAGATGGAGTCTCACACAGTTGCCCGGGCTGAAGTACAATGGTGCGATCTCAGCTCACTGCAACCTCCACCTCCCAGGTTCAAGCTATTCTCCTGCCTCAGCCTACCGAGTAGCTGGGATTACAGGTGCCCGCCACCACACTGGCTAATTTTTTGTATTTTTTAGTAGAAATGGGGCTTCACTATGTTGACCAGGCTGGTCTCAAACTTCTGACCTCATGATCCATCTGCCTTGGCCTCCCAAAGTGCTGAGATTACAGGAGTGAGCCACCATGCCCAGTCTTTTATTCTTATTCCTGGCTTTTCTCTGCATCTCTGTTTTTGCTTTTATCATTCCTCACTTTTTTTTTTTTAGATGGAGTCTCGCTCTGTTGTCCAGGCTGGAGTGCAGTGGTGCGATCTCAGCTCACTGCAAGCTCTGCCTCCTGGGTTCACGCCATTCTCCTGCCTCAGCCTCCCAAGTAGCTGGGACAACAGGCACCCGCTACCACGCCCAGCTAATTTTTTTTGTATTTTTAGTAGAGACAGAGTTTCACCGTGTTAACCAGGATGGTCTGGATCTTTTGACCTCGTGATCCGCCCACCTCGGCCTCCCAAAGTGCTGGGATTGTAGGCCTGTGCCACTGAGCCTGGCCTAAATTTTTTATTTTGCATATTTTATATATCTTTGCAGGATGCTTGCTTAAACATTTTGGAGCAAAGTAGAATATAATAAAGTCCAAGATTTTGCTTTACCCAGAAAGATGATGCATCAGAAAGAGGATGTGTCATGGTTCTTTTGGTAACAAATACCAGTAATGTCAATCCACTGCCACCAGAAGAAAAGAAATCATAAATACCCACTTTAGAAAGTCAATTAGGATAGGAATTCGAAGAATTGTGCTTGTTTTCTTACTCAAATTGGGTCTTTTTAGATAAAATAGACATCCCAGTGTCTTCATGTACATAATGGAAATATTAATAGCTGTTCTTCTATAATATAAATTACCTGTACAAGTTTGAGTGAGGGTCAAACTAAATAATGTGAGTAAAATAAATTTTGTGAACTATGAAATCAATGAAACTTCTCATATGTGTAAAGTGAACCCTCAAGTGTGTTTTGAATCTCTCTACATTTTGTGATTTCTTGGATCCAATTAAAATAAGAAGGAAAACCATTTTTTAAAAGAAACCACAGAACCGCATCATAACCTAATTTTTGGTAACTCATTCATGTAATGTGGAACTGCCCCCTTTCTATCAAGATTATGACTTTGGTACTTCTGTTTATGATAATTTTAACTGGACCACAGCTCCCTTTTTGTGACAAAAACTGCTAAAACTGCAGGGAAAGATAAACTGCTAAAAATCCGAAAACCTATGGAGATAACTCCTAATGAAGATGAGCACACTTGGTCTCTAATATCTGCTGAAAAATACTAAGTCCTTTAATCCATCCCTAAATCAAAGCATAAAATCAAATTGTAAGGGAGCAAATGAAGACCCTCTTCCCTTTATCAATTGCTCAATGGCAGTTTAACAGATTTTGACAAACACTTCAACAAATACTTTTACCATCAATGAAACCAGCACATTCTCTTGCCTATAGAGATGCGGAGTAGAGTCAGGAATAAAAGAATTAAACAATAGTAAAACACACATGTTATTTTACTACTTTTCAATGTGCTGAGATAAAAATACCATATCATACTGTTGTTCTCACTGGCCGTTTGCTGAGGAAGAGAATATACAAGGTGAAGGTGATTATTATTTGAAATGGAAAACTACATACAGTTAGAGTCAAGAATACAGTACAGGCTGCATAAACAATGTGGAATGAGTTGGCAGGTCTTAGAGGACATTCCAGGCAACTTTTCATATTTCTTTTCACTGCCAAGTGTTATCACTGTTATTTGTAAAGAATCACAGGAAATCCTACTATCCATGCTTCTGAGGACACTAAAGGGCATATGTGTTTGAAGCTTTGACTGTCACCTTTCAATCATGATTGTGGTCAGCTGAAAAATAAGCCCTCCTCTCCCAAAGATGCCCACATTCTAACCCCTAGAACTTGTGAATGTGTTGCCTTCACAATGTGTTGTATAAAGGAGTCAGTCATGGAGGACATGACGACAGAAGCAGAAGGTTGGAATGATCTGGAGAAAGGACCACAAGACAAGAATACAAAAGCCAAAAGAGGCAAGAAAACAGATTTTCCTCTGAAGCCTCCAGAAGGAATGCAGCTCTGAAGACACCTTAATTTTAGACTTCTGACCTCCAGCACACTGTTGTGTGTCAGACTTTTCTTACCTGGCTTAATCCAGGAGTAGACTTTAAAACATCCATCCCTTGTCTTATTAACTACTCTCCCAATCCTTGATACTTGGAAAATAAATTTGTGATAATTTGTTGAGACAGCCATAGGAACCTACTGCAATGATACACAAAATGACCCCAACCCCACCCCCATGGAGCATCCTGAGGGATCTTATAAAAGAGAAATTGTATCATTTTACTCTCCTGAATAAAATCTTTTATTAACTGCTGAAGTCCCTAATTCTTATTATACACAGTGTACAATAAAATCCACTCCTATACCTGTTTCTCCAGTCTCTGCTCAAACCACAGCCACCTCTGTAATCTGTAGTCATCCTAGACTTCCCATTGTTATCTCCATTTTCTCTCAGTATGTCTCAGTCTCTCTCTCTCTATCTGTGATATGGTTTGGATACGTGTCTTTCCCAAATCTCCCTTTGAAATGGGATTCCCAATGTTGGAGGTAGGGAGGTAGGGCCTGGTGGGTGGTGATTGGATCATGGGGGCAAATCCCTCATGAATGGAAGAGCACCATCCTCTTGGCGATAAGTGAGTTCTCGCCCAGTTAGTTCACCTGAGAGCTGGTTGTTTGAAAGAGTTTGGGACATCCACCTTCTCTCCCTCTTGCTCCCACTCTTGCCATGTGATGTGTGATGCACCTGCTCCCCCTTTGCATTCTGCCATGATTGAAAGCTTCCCGAAGCCTCTCCAGGAGCAGATGCTGGTGCCATGCTTTGTGTAAAGCCTGCAGAACTGTGAGCCAATTAAACCTATTTTCTTTACATATTACCCAACATCAAATGTTCCTTTACATGAATGCAAAATGGCCTAAAACAATCTGTCTGTCTCTGTGTCTCTCTCTGCCTTTCTGTCTGTCTATCTCTCTGTCTCTATTTCTGACTCACTCTGTCTCTCTATCTCTGTCTCCCTGTCTCTGTGTCTTTATCCATGGTCTCTCTGTTCTTTTTTCCCTCTGTTTCTGTTTCTCTCTCTCTATGTCTATCTCTTTGTCTTTCTGTTTCTGTATATATCTCTGTCTCTATCTCTGTATATCTGTCTATTTCTGTCTCTGTCATTCTCTCTCTGTTCTTCTGTCTCTATGACAAAGATAGTCTCTGACTCTGTTTTTGTCTCTTCTTTCTCTGTCTTTCTTTGTGTCTGTTTCTGTTTCTCTCTGTATCTCTGTCTGTCTCTCTCTCACTCCGTTTCTCTGTCTCTGTCTCCATATGTGGCTCTCTTTGTCTCTGAATCTCCATCTCCCTCTCCATCTGTCTTGGAGGGCCATGCTGATCCCCAGGGCCACAGTGAGGTCTCTGCTATGTTCTCTCAGCACCTTGAACCTCCCTTTCGCATAGTGCATCGTGCTCAATGACTGTCCTTGAATGACTCGAATCTTCATGACAAAGCAAGTGGTGCCTGACTCAGTATTTGCTCAACAAATTTGGGGAGGAGTACATTATTAATTTGACTGTACCTCACAACATTTTTAGAGCTATCCGTGATCTCCGAGTGACTAGTCTACCCACTCTCCTCTGTTTACAAGCAAATAACTGGAGCTCCCAGTGGGGAAATAATTGGCTAATGTCTCACAGCTGGTTAATGAAAGCACTCTTTTCCAGCCCAGCAATCTTTCCACTTATCACACAACAGCTGGGTGTTGCTTGTTGACAACTTACCCAACAGGAGGTGAAAGGTTCTAGAAGGAAGAATGCAGTACGGTCTAAAAACCCTTGCTCCACTCTTTGGCGACTCTGATTTCCTGTTTTCAAGGAAATCATGCTACTTCAGCTCTATCCCATGAATCTTATAGCTTGGGAAATTCCTTCTCATCACAATTATTATGCCTTAAATGGAAGAAACCATAAGAGAATATATGGACTGGCAGTTTTCAAATTGTGTTCCAGGGATCCCAGGCCTGCTCTGAGAGGTGAGGAGGAAGTGAACCTCTGGGCTTTGGCACCCTGCTTCCTACTCAACCGAGGGAGCTCCTCTTTTATATGTATTATATTTTTGATTTCCGTGTAAGCTCACATGAGAAAAGAATAATGCTTATAATCCACAAATTTAATATAATCCTCTAATTTTGTAAATGAAAAAATGAAAGCCCAGAGAAAGGAAGCAATTTGCTAGACGGTGGCAGAGCTAGGATTCACGCCGACTGCTCCTGACTCCTCATGTCCTGACTATAACCTTTCCTCTCTATGAAAAATTCCTTCGTTATTATCTTACCCATCGTGAAAGTAAAGGAGAAGAACATTGCAGAGATCTGGCTCTTGTTAACATCCCACTGCCAGTGAGGTTAGTCTCCAGATCTTTCTCCACCCCAAGACCTCAGCTCTCTCCGTCTTTTTCTCTCTCCACTTCACTGATGCAATCACCAGTTGCTCTTTTGCCCTCTCCCGACTCTCAGGAAAAGTTCTGTTCTCATCACTTGAAGAAATAGCAGTTCTTCATCTTTATTCTAGCAGTTCAGGGAGAGGGAAGGCAGGTTACATCTGCAGCCTGAGCTCTCCCTATGGAAAGAAATTGTTACCTCCGGAAAGAAAGGGTTTTAGACTTCTGTGAAAGTATTATTTTATTCAGGGCAGGGGTGTGACAGCAGGAAGATTTGTTTCCCACAGCCCTGAAACCACAATACATGCATGGCCACCTGTTATATCTATGAAAAAGTTAACCATTACAAAATAATTATAACAAAAGAGAATTTGGCTGGGTGAGCTGATGCATGGAAACCCTAACCTGCGTATACTCAGGTATGGACACATTTCTTCAAACACAAAGATTCAAGCTCAAAACCAAGAAAGGGAAATATCTGAAGGCCAAAAAGAGAGAACTTAAAATCAGAGCAGTAAGTGGGAGCTGAAGCCCTGCGGCTAAGGAGCTTGCTGGGCCTTATGTAGACTTAATGGCAGAGTCTTGAGACTTTAAGCGCTGTGGGTGGGGATCTAGGCTGCTGGTCCTGTGTACAATGTTCAAGGGGGTGATGGAACTCTTTTGGGAGTCAAGAAGGCCTATGACCACATAGGTGTGACGTTTTTGTTCACATTGATCCCAAACCAAGAAATTACCATAAATGCTGGTTCAGCATAAGACCTCATATACTCAGCATATTCAGTATAAGTCTATTCAGTATATTGATTCTAAGGCCTCATATACCGGTAGAGTAGGCCTCAGTAGAGGCAAAGTTAAAACCATCTTGGAGGCACAGTTCCATAAACCAGAGCAAACCAGCCTCCACAGCACACAACTCCAGTGGAAATGGAGCTCAAGACTCAGAAATTACAAACCACACAAGGAAGCAAGTCAAAAAGGGGAAGTATCAACAGAAACAAAACAGGAACATTTCCACACCATGACCTGGATTCAACAAGATATTCTTTTTTTTTTTCTGAGAAAAACATCATGGTCATAATGTTTAGTTGAAGAAGTTTGTTATCACTGGATTGCAGAATCATAGACCACATGTCATTCAGATGCTGGAAAGAATCTCAACAAGCTATTTTTTATTTTACAGATGGGGAAACAGAGACTCAGAGAGGGGAAGTGACTTGTCTGAAGTCACCCTTAGGTTAGTGGGAGAAAGAGGAATAGAATCAAAGTTGCCAGGTTTCTAGCCCTGTGCTACTTTTTCTGTCCCATGAAGCCCTAATTTCTCAAGGTAAAAATTAAAAATCTGGCTTCAAGAGAGGACCAGTAGAAAAGAGGGACAGAAAGACCTACCCAGGATCCAGGAAAAGTTGGAGTGAGGACCCTAGTTCTAATTAGCAAAGCTCCTATTTGGCTCTCTAATAACTAGAAACTTTAAATAAATGCCTCGTGTCTTGTATTTGTGTTATGCTGACCTGGTTCTCTTTCCTAGCTTTCCCCTACTTAGTCCTTCTCCTGCTGTTGGCATAATGAAAGTGTTATTACAATTGGGGCAAATCTGGTTCTGTGATAGTTCCTCCTTCCTTTCCAATCTCTGTCTTCTATATCTATGTAGGAGGGTTAGGAACAGGGAGAGGGGTAAGACCAGGTACCTGTAGGCCAGCCTCACTAGCTGCAGGCAAAGATGGGAAGCAAGGTGGGTATGGAACTGGCTATGGGTTCAGCCGTGCAGGGCCACAGCCTCGAAGACCAGATCAGATGTAAATAAGGCCAAAACTTTTGGCATAGAGGAGCACTGTCTTTAGGCTTTGTAATTAATTTGTTATATAAGACATCAGGTTTACACTGTCCCCACCATCCCAGGTTTACCAAGGATATAACTTCAGACCAGAAAATCAATTCTTTTATAGTAAGAAACACAAATAGCACAAACTAGACCCAGGGTAACTGTTCAAAAATATTGAAGTAAATTGAAACAAAAATTTCATAATAATGTTACTTAAGTTTGAGTATTCCATCTCAATGAGTCATGGCCTGCTTTTCCATGGAAATGTTTGAGAAAAACTGTCAGATTTGTCTGTTTTATTCATGTCTTTATTCATTCAATATAAGCAAACTATGTACCAAACACTGCTACATTCCAAGAAGAGAATGATAAACCAATGACACAGTCTTCTGCCATTGAAGAGCTTACATTCACTCGAGGAGAGACCCAAACAAAAAGTCAATTGAAATACACAGTAATAATGCAAGAGGTGCTATTGGAGCATGTAAGAGGAAGATTCTGGTATTATTTAATGCCCTATCATTTAATAACGCTTTATTGGGAGGTGCAATCCAAGGGCAGCAAATGTGAGGGAGCAAGGGAGATAAGGTAGAGAAGGAGAGGAAGCAAATATAAAGGGGTGTACTACTGAGGTGACTGCAGCTCAGTGAAAAACACAGGTAGTTAATATCTTTAACCAGACCATATGTAACCACCAGGGCTCGGGACAGTCCATTGGAGGAAGAAAGGAGAGGATCTCTTTTCTCTCCTGTATCTCAGCTCTCATTCATCAATGTTCACTGCCCTATGGAATTAAGTCCTCTTAACTACTAGGCTGTGCAGCACCTCTGGCCAGCCACCGGAGAAGCCAGATGCCACACGCAATGACTCGGTGCTTCAGTGGAGTTCAGACATGATGAGAGGAACCAGAGTCTCTTTGAGGGCCTTCATATTTAGGGTCTTCAGATAAAGTACTGGATGCTCAGTTAAAATTGAATTTTCGATAAACAATGGATAAGATTTTTATTCCCCAAGTATTGCATGAGACATTTTTATACTAAAAAAAAATTCATTGTTTATGTGAAATTCAAATTTAATTGGGTGTCCTGAATTTGTATTTGTTAAATCTAGCAGCCCTACTCTTGCTGGACTTGCATAGGAACCACTGAGGGAGGGGGAGACTATGCCAGAGCCCAGGCCTCTTCCTGGGAGAGAGGCAAGTGGTTTTGGAGGTGAGGGGATGGAGGACAACCTGGGAATCTACACAGAGGGAGTAGCCAAGGGCTTGGGAAGCTGGTGCTGCTGATGGAATCTAGGGAGACACATAAATCTTTATCTCGCAACATAGGCCTATGGATTCAACAGTGGCTTCTAGGAAGAAATCATGTTTAAACTGAGATAGGAGGACAAGCAAAAATTAGCCTGGATAATTTAGGACGTAGCCCAATCTAGATAAACAGCATGCACTGCCCAGGCTCTAGAGAGAGCACTTCAGGTTTGAGTCACTGCCCCCACCCATTTTATTTTTTGCCTGCCCCTCAAAAGATAGCTCTTCAGTTGAGGTTGCCTCTACAACACTTCCTAATGCTTACTGCAAAATTTTCTTACATATTAAGTTGTCTCTAAGTTTGTAAATATTTCCCACTTATCTTAGGTTGAAATTGAGGAAAGCCTCATGGCTCTCCCAGGAAATTGGGTGTCTCCTGCCTCACAGTTATCATATAGGGCAGGACTCTTCTGGGTCATATAGGACCTCTTCAGAAAAAAATCCCCACATTGTGGGATTGTGGAAATATTGAAATATTTTCTTCTTGAAAGCTAACTGGTGCTTCTTCAAGCACATTAATTGCCCTATTCATCTTGATCTCTGACCTGAAAACCACTGAAATTCTCCACAATCCAATAACAAAAAAAAAATAATTGACCCAACAGGAGGCCTCTGGGACCCTTGCATTGTGGTCCTCATTCATTCCAATTAATCAGTAAACAAGATAGATACAGTCACATCCTCACAGGACCTCTAGGCTCATGGTCATCTAAAGCTACCATCTTCTTTTGCTTGGATACGATGTATAGCATCACTGCCAAGACAGCCACAGCATAGAGGAAGAATGCGATCAGCCACCAGAAGATCAAACAGACCATTTGGGATCAGTTGAAGCAGGAGTGTTTTAAGATCAGAACTGTCTTCACAGGAGCTAGGGAGCCCTCAAGCTCTGGATGCATCCAAGCAGAGGTTGGATGACCACTTTGTCAGACTTTTTTGGAGGATGTTAAATCATTGGCTGGGAGGACAGGTCCTTTTCAATTACGGGATTCTATAATTCTATCATTCTAAATTGAGGGTCAGTAAACTACAGACTATAGGCCAAATCCAGCCTCAACTTATTTTTAAAAAGATTTATTGGAACACACTCATGGTCATTCATTTTCCTATCACCTACTTTTGTACTACAGTGGCAGAGCTAGATAGTTACCACAGAGACCATTCAATTGCGAAGCCTAGAATTTTTACTAGCTTCCCATTTATAGAAAAAAGTTTGGCAACCCCATTGTAAAGCACTCCTAAAATGAATTTTTTGATAAAGCAACCAATCACTTCTCATTTACCAGTGCCATTAATCCAGATGGCATTGCAACCAGATTGTTTTTCTTAAAGAGATTCATACCTTTGTTTAGGATATTAGTAAACAATAGTCAGGTGGTCTCTCTGAGTCAATATGACTTCTCATACTGTCAAATCCATAACTGGGGAGGAAAGTCAAGCTTCTGAGATGCTCTAACATGCCTTTCCTTCGACTCCCATCCTGAAGACTGTACAGCAAGCAAAGTTGAGAGCTGATATACATTGAGCTCCTGCCTGGACCATGTTGAGATTTACAGGGATGATTGCAGTCAATCCTCTTAGCAACTTCATCTACTGTATAGAGGAAGCTCCTATTGTTTGTGTTTCACAGTTGAGAAGATGAAGGCTTAGAGAAACTCCAGAACTTGCACAAAATCATCTATTGAGCCAGAATGTTGCCTGTATTTCAATTCTGAAACCTCTATTTTCCATCTATATTTGTCAGTCTAGCAGTTGAGATATTTGAGTGACTAGCAAAGCAAGAACAAAGTTTAGGGACTGAATAGACTTACAATCCAGGCTTTGCTCTTAATCTCATATTAAGATTACCAATAAATAGAAGAGCCAATTGGAACATTTCAAGAGAGGACCTAGCTCCAAATTCTATATAATTCTGTGATAGAAGAATTACCTCACTTAAATTGCTTGTTTCCACCTTAACTTATTCATGGTTATTTCAGGCAGAAAGAAAAATGTTGTCAATTTTACTTTGCTTCTTCTCAAGGTTTATCTGAATATCCCAGCATAAAAGAAGAAAAGATTGAATGTGAGACTGGTTTTATGTTACCTAATAATGAAACAAATTTGAAATATGAAGTCTGACAGCAGTTAATCCAGAGAGATGGAATGCAACTCCATCACTGCTTTTATTCACATCTTCCTTAAGAAGGAAGTTACATGAGAGGGAAGAAGTGGAGACTGAGAAATGAGAACATAAGAGAAATTTCACTGTTTCCAGTCCTGTGTGTGCAAAGCTCTTCATACTAAATTGTTTTCAGCTGAAGGATAATGCAAGAGGTACTTTTTATGTTAGGCTAATGTTATTTGGAAGCCTGAAGGCAGATGGGCAGGGGAAGTGAGTTGGTCCTAATGCTCAATCCTTGTAGAGCATAGCTTGCAGGATAGATGGAGAGGAAATAATGGCTCTCAGGGCTTATTCTGTCTCTAGACTCTTCAAATGACCAATAACAATTGCTCAAGGAGTATTTATTTAATGGATTGATGAATTGGGCTTCACTAGAATGTCCTAGAGAACTGTATTGAGAATGATGTTGAGGCAGCCTTAGGGCTCAGTGGAAATCAAGGGTATGACAGCTCAGTGATGTCTGCCATGACATGGAATAGGAGTGTGGAAGCCTGCAGGCTAAAAAGGCTAAGCTTTTGCCACATCAGGGTGTCCTTCTTATTTTTCTTTTCTTTTCTTTTATCTTTTTCTTTTCTTGTCTCTTCTTTCTCTTTTTCTTTTTCTTTCTTTCTTTCTTTTCTTTTCTTTTTCCTCCCTCCCTCCCTTCCTTCCTTCCTTCCTTCTTGCTTTCTTGCTTTTTTTTTTTCCAGTGTCTCACTATGTTAGCCAGGCTGGCCTTGAACTCCTGGGCTCAAGGGATCCTCCTGCTTCAGCTTCTTGAATAGCTGAGACTATAGGCTCACACCCTCAAACCCCTCAAACCAGCTCCTCTTTAGTCCAGTGGAAGTACCACACTGACATGCATCCTCCAAATCTAAATTTGCAAATGCCAAAGAGGAAAAAAAAAGGGCAGAAAGGGAATAACTGAAGATGAGAAAATGGATCAAGGAAAATGGAAGAGAGAGGAAGAAAAAGAGTGCTAATAGAGAACAGAAATGAAATGGCTTAGGCCATCAAATTCTCACCTAGCTTTTAATGGGAATATGCAACATTTTACATGGGCCTTCTGTTTTCACCCTCCAGATTACACGGAGTCATGAAATCACTATGTTCTTAGTTTTGTGGTCAGTACCCAAATGACCCTGGTGGAAAGAGCCTCTGAGGGGAAGAAGCTGACAACGCAACTCTTAAAACATCAGGTTAGGAATCAGTTGTTCAGATAGGAAAATACTGCCACTTTGTTCACTGAGACCTTCCAGATTTTCTGTAACAAAGTTCACTCCAAAGTCTTTAAAAGCCATAGTTCTCCGATCTACTTAGTGATTATTTAACTATCAGTTTTCACACTGTTCTAGATTCCTGCTGAAAGGGAATTGTCTCAACAAATGCAACTAGACTTTCCTCCCCATTTGAGATCACAGGTGAAATGCAGAAGTAGCAAACACTTGGACTAGTTCCAAGCCCACACAGGAGTGAACCTCAGACATGAATCATGCTTTGGCTCTGAATGAGATGGTGTCAGAAGGTTGCACGGGATCAAACAGAGAAAGAAAGCAGATGTGGGACTTCCTTCTTGCCTCTTTTTGGAGGAAGTGAAATCGCCTTTCAGCAATGCAGATGCAAAGGTTTTGTGGACAAGATGCCTCTTTTAGAGATCAAAGATCAGTGTTAGCCACAGGCTCCTCAAGTGTGGCCATCTGGGGAGGTTATGTGACTGCATGTGTGTTCTAGCATAAGAAAAAGCAAAGGAAATTTCTGGTGAACAGAATAAACCAGAAAATGTGTGGGTAAAACGCACTGGTCACCACTTCCTCATATGTGACTGTTATAAGCAGTTCTGCTGCTCCTGGTATGTAAAATTAAGTTAAGCCAAATTTCCCATCATTTGCACTTCTCCTTTCACTGTTTCCCAGAGAATTGGAAAGAGAACTTCCTTGAGCACAGCAGTCACAGAATCCATAGGCTTTGGGTCATTTCAGGCATATAAAAATTCCAGAAATAATTTTTTTTTGACAGTCTCACTCTGTTCCACAGGCTGGAGTGCAGTGGTGTGGTCTCGGCTCACTGCAACCTCAGCCTCTTGGGTTCCAGCAATTCTCCTGCCTCAGCCTCCCGGGTAGCTGGGATTACAGGTATGTGCCATCACCACATCGGGCTAATTTTTTTTTTTTTTTTTTTGTATTTTTAGTAAAGATGTGGTTTCTCCATGTTAGCCAGGCTGGTCTTGAATTCCCAGCCTCAAGTGATCCATCCACCTCGGATTTCCAAAGTGCTGGGATTACAGGTATGAGCCACCCTGCCTGGCCTGTTTCTTTTCTTTTCTTTTCTTTTCTTTCTTTCTTTCTTTTCTTTTTTTTTTTTTTTTTACATGGGTGTGCATTGGTTATTTTCCTGAGCACAAAAGTGATGATTACCCAACACCCATCATTGTTTGGTACTTAATAGGCTCTGAATACAAATTTCTCAAGTTAATAAATACATGTTCATTGTTGAAAACTCTAAAAACACAGAAAAGAGGAAAAAATTAAAATAATTTAGAAAAACCTCCCAACCAGATGTAATTACTGTCTATGCATTGGCGTACATCCCTCTAGTTATGTACATAGTTGGGGTCATGCTGAATGTTTATTTTTCTTTTTTTTTCATAACATTATTGTCAGAGGTATTTGAACCAGAATAACTCCATCTCAAATAAGGGCTGGGTAAAAGAAGGCTGAGACCTGCTGGGTTTTCTGGAATTCATTCCCAGAGAGTTAGGTATTCTAAGTCACAGGATGAGATAGAAGGTCGCAGAAGATACAGATACAGATGACAAAGATCTGGCTGATAAAACAGCATGCAGTAAAGAAGGCAGCCAAAAACCACCAAAACTAAGATGGCAACAAGAGTGAACTCTGGTCATCCTCATTGTTCATTACATGCTAATTATAGTGCATTCGCATGCTAAAAGATATTTCCACCAGTGCCATGACTGCCAATTTCCAGAAGTTACCCTGTATAGTCTAAAAAAGAGAGGAACCCTCAGTTCTGAGAATTGCCCAACTCTTTCCCAGAAAACTCATGATTAATCCATCCCTCGTTTAGCATATAATCAAGAAATAACAATAAGTGTCCTTAGTCAAGCAGCACATACTTCTGCTCTGCCTATGCAGTAGCCATTCTTTTGTTTCTTTACTTCTCTAATAAACTTACTTCCACTTTACTCTGTGGACTTGACCTGAATTCCTTCTTGTACAAAGTCCAAGAACTCTGTCTTGAGGTCTGCATTGGAAACCCTTTCCAGTAACATTATGGTATAAGCATTTCTCATCTTATTAAAATTGTTTTAAATAATTGTGATGGCTACAGAATATTTTGTCTTATGGGTACAATGTAATTTTACCCTTGTTGGCCCTTTCCACTATTTTCAATTTTTTTTTTCTATGATAAAATGAAGACAAAAGCTGTAGAAGAAATAAAAAATAAAGTGACTGGACGTCTGGAGACATAGGGACACCTGAATATAGAATTGTCTGTATTAACCTTGCTTGTATTCTCATTTCAGGAGAGTGAGCCCTCAACAGGGTCTATTAAAGAGAAAGGAGAGGGTAACAAATTGTCAGCTTGTCTCCAAAGCAGTGTGAGAGTATTCTAATTTTGATGAACCATTCTAGAAATAGTTTTAAGAGAAGTATGTAGGTATTTCAACAGACTCATTGGAAGTACTCAAGGGCATTCAACTCTCACTTTTCTAATTCTGGGATCATGCTGCTGAGGTATAAATTTATAGCTAACTGATTTATAAATTAACTAGAACATCCTGTGCAAAGGTTTGGTTCTCTAGTCAAATATAGACTGGGCACTGGCTCATAAATTAATCCCTCTTGGGTGGCTGGTGTCAGTTCCCAGAAGCATGTTAATGGTGGCACAAATAGACCCAGAATGGCCAGATGTGGTGGTGCATGACTGCAGTCCCAGATTCCTGGGAGGCTGATGTGGGAGGATTGCTTGAATCCATGAGTTCTGGGCTGTAGTGTGCTATGCCAGTTGGTTGTCTGCACTAAGTTCAGCATCAGTATGGTGACCTCCTTGGAGCAAATCACCAGGTTGCCTAAGGAAGGGTAAACCGGTCCAGGTTGGAAATGGAGCAGGTCAAAACTTCCATGCTGCTTAGTCGTGGGACCATGTCTGTGAATAGCTACTGCACTCAAGCCTGGGCAATAAGCAAGACCTTGTCTTGGAAGAAAAAAATAGACCCAGAATGCAGTATTTCTAGATTTACAGAACACCATCATGGTTTTGATAATAACTGGTGAAACTCAGCCTGGGAAGGAAGGTAACTAGCTTCATTCTTTCTAAAAACACTTCTTATCTGCATTAATAACCAACAGAGGAATTCAATTCCTTGGAACCTTCCTTCAGGATGCATACAGGTAATGGTGTAGTGATACCTGTGATTACAACATGACTTTTTCAGTCTGAGTATTGTATCTAATTCATGGTATAATCTTGGGAATGTTAAGGATGCGATTGGGAGCTTCATTAAGTCCTCTGGATTCCCTGGCTACCACTAAGCATACTAAGACACAGTCTAATTATCCCAAAGAATTAACAGAGTTGGGTTTCAACCAAGCCTGGCACCATTGTTTTAAATTATGGGCTGTAATAGAGTTGGCATTGGAACTTGAAAAGAAGCTCATGTAATTATATTCTCCTAATGATATAGCAAATGAATTGTTGCTTTTAGAAAAAAATATTGGGTAATGAAGAGCCACATTCTTTTTTATGCACCTAAACAGATTACACACACTTAGCAATGGAATGAAAAATTAAAGGTATAACAGGTACTGACTTCCTGTAAAATGCACACCCGCAGAGGATATATAAATGTGTGTACACATACACATGCGTTCCTTGGCCCCTACCTGCTGTTGGCAAATCAAAATGTAGATTATAGTGTGGTTTTGTCTTGAACATTTCTATCTGAATGAAAACAACACACTGTAGGGGTTCCTTGCCCTCATTCTGAATGCTTAGGACAATGCAAGTTGGGGTTTCCCAGCATATAGCAACCGAATCCTCTTCAGGTCCCGTCAGCTCTGCTCCAGACAATGCCATCCCCAAAGACAGAACTGTTATGGTTCATAACAGTGAAACCCACGGGACAAGTGTCCAAGAGTTTCACTCCTTTCTTTTGTGGAAACAGCCTCCACCCTCAGGCAAAGAGGAAACCCAGGGTTGGCCTTGACTAACAGCTTGCACAGGTATGGTGGAGCCAGGGTGTTTCACTCAGGGTGGTGTGGTCATCTGCCTCTGCATATACAGTCAAAGGAAACTGGTGTTGGAGTTCCAAGAGACAGCAGTCAGGAAAAATACGAAACCTCAAGTCTAAGAGCGTGAGCAAAAAGCAAAGCCAAACTTTCTGGTGGAGGAAGCAGTAGGGTGTGGGGTCAGGATTTTTTTTCTAAGTGCACGTCCCTGCAGCAGAGTAACCAGTCAGGGCTCGGGGAAGATTAGGATAGTTAACTGTTAGGCATGTAGGGCTGTGTCTGCATGTTCAGTATGGCATAAATTCTTCAAAGAACTGGCGGTCTTTAGTATTCCAACCAACTCTCGTTTCCCCATTTTGTAATTAAATTAACTTAAAGAGGAACTGGTAGCTTTTAGAGAACTGATGAGTTTTCTGCTTCACCATCTGCTTTTGTTTTCTACATTTTAGGTTGCCCAAAGCTTGCTGGCCGCTGTGTAGGGCTGGCAAGTGGCTGGGGCTGTCTGAGCCATGAACAGCTTCAGGGCCACCATCCTCTTCTGGGCACTGGCAGCATGGGCTACATCAGGCAAGCCTGTGGGAGAGACAGATGAAGCTGGAGTTCAAAAATGCAAGAATGCCTTGAAATTGCCTGTCCTGGAAGTCCTGCCTGGAGGGGGCTGGGACAATCTGCGTAATGTGGACATGGGACGGGTTATGGACTTGACTTACACCAACTGCAGGACAAGTGAGGATGGACAGTATATCACCCCTGATGAAATCTTCACCATTCCCCAGAAACAGAGCAACCTGGAGATGAACTCAGAAATCCTGGAATCTTGGGCGAATTACCAGAGCAGCACCTCCTACTCCATCAACACAGATCTGTCTCTTTTTTCCAAAATCAATGGCAAGTTCTCTGCTGAGTTCCAGAGGATGAAGACCCTCCAAGTGAAGGACCAAGCTATAACTACCCGAGTTCAGGTAAGAAACCTCGTCTACACAGTCAAAATCAACCCAACTGTAGAGCTGAGCTCAGGTTTCAGGAAGGAGCTCTTTGACATCTCTGACCGTCTAGAGAACAACCAGACGAGGATGGCCACCTACCTGGCAGAACTCCTGGTCCTCAACTATGGCACCCACGTCATCACCAGTGTCGATGCTGGGGCTGCTCTTATTCAGGAGGACCACATCAAGACCTCCTTCCTCCAAGACAGCCAGAGCAGTCGTAGTGCCGTGACCGCCTCTGCTGGACTTGCCTTCCAAAACACCGTGAACTTCAAATTTGAGGAAAACTATACGTTGCAGAATATCCTCACCAAAGGCTACCTCTCAAACCGAACCAACTCCAGGGTGCAGAGCATCGGAGGGGTTCCTTTTTACCCAGGCATCACCCTCCAGGTCTGGCAGCAGGGTATCACCAACCACCTGGTGGCCATCGACCGCTCTGGCCTGCCGCTGCATTTCTTCATCAACCCCAACATGCTGCCTGACTTGCCAGGCCCCCTGGTGAGGAAGGTGTCAAAGACGGTGGAAACTGCTGTGAAGCGCTATTACACATTCAACACCTACCCTGGCTGCACAGATCTCAATTCTCCCAACTTCAATTTTCAGGCCAACACGGATGATGGCTCCTGCGAGGGGAAAATGACCAACTTCTCTTTCGGTGGGGTTTATCAGGAATGCACTCAGCTCTCAGGGAGTAGGGATGTCCTCCTCTGCCAAAAGTTGGAGCAGAAGAATCCACTCACTGGTGATTTCTCCTGCCCCTCTGGCTACTCCCCAGTGCACTTGCTATCCCAGATCCATGAGGAGGGTTACAACCACCTGGAGTGTCATCGAAAGTGTCATCTCCTTGTTTTCTGCAAGACCATGTGTGAAGATGTGTTCCAGGTGGCAAAGGCTGAATTTAGGGCTTTTTGGTGTGTGGCCAGTAGCCAAGTACCTGAGAACTCAGGACTGCTTTTCGGAGGCCTCTTCAGCAGCAAGAGCATAAACCCCATGACAAATGCGCAGTCATGCCCAGCCGGCTACTTTCCACTGAGACTCTTTGAAAACCTCAAGGTATGTGTTTCTCAGGACTATGAGTTGGGAAGCAGGTTTGCGGTCCCCTTTGGTGGGTTCTTTAGCTGCACAGTTGGGAACCCCCTGGTAGATCCTGCTATATCCAGAGATTTAGAGGCACCATCTCTGAAAAAGTGCCCTGGGGGCTTCAGCCAGCACCTAGCCCTCATCAGCGACGGATGCCAAGTGTCCTACTGTGTCAAATCCGGGCTTTTTACAGGAAGGTCCCTGCCCCCTGCCAGGCTCCCACCTTTCACCCGGCCACCCCTCATGAGTCAGGCTGCCACCAATACTGTCATAGTGACCAATTCTGAGAATGCAAGATCCTGGATTAAAGACTCCCAGACCCACCAGTGGAGGCTGGGAGAGCCGATAGAGCTGCGGAGGGCCGTGAATGTCATCCATGGGGATGGTGGTGGTCTGTCAGGAGGGGCTGCAGCTGGGGTCACAGTGGGGGTCACCACCATTCTAGCTCTTGTTATCACCCTGGCCATCTACGGCACCCGGAAGTTCAAGAAGAAAGCATATCAGGAAATTGAGGAAAGGCAGAGTTTGGTTCCAGGCACTGCAGCAACTGGAGACACGCCTGACGAAGAGCAGGGGCGGAGTCCAGCTTAAATCTCTCCCCGAAAATGGTTTCTCTCATCTCCAGTGTGGTCACTGCTGACCACTCTGTTTTCCTAAAAATTGAAATGGCATGTGCAACCAAAAGTAGGTATATTTGTGACTTCTCGTTCAAGTCTCTGGGCCAGGAAATTCACACTGTTACATGGATAAGGGTGGGATTGGGGAGAGGGAACAGTTGGGAGTAGAAGCAAAAGCCATTCTGGGACTAAAATAGGAAGCAGATGTCCTTTCCCAGTGTGTGTCGCTGTCTTCACCTGAATGCATTTGTGTAAAAATAGAGGAGGGAGAATGCTAACATTTGGATTTGGAAGCCATGAATTTACTCTGAAGTTTGCAGTTGTTTCCAATTTGTGAGCTCTTAGAGTTTCTGCCTGTAACAACTACCCTCCCTTTATTTTGATTTTTAAAAAGCGGTCTGAATTTCACACTCTTAGAGCCCAGAAGAGTCCCGAAAAGACACGAGTCTTGCTCGGTTACTGCTTTTTAACTGTGAGGGCTCTATGTTGACAGACTGTCATCTACTCGGAGTCACCTCAAACATCTGAAAAGAAAGATGTTGCCTGTGCCGATTCCACTTTTTCCAGCTGCCCCTTGATGAACACTTCCTTACACCAGACCACTCTTGGACTTCTGACTGGTGTCATCAAGTCCGCAGAAAATATTTTAACTTGTAAACTTCTATTAGTGGGTCAAAGAGGAAGGGATGATTTGGAGACAAGGAGTAATGAAAGATGGGTAAAAACTGAAAAAAATTCTGGTGCTGAGTACTATCACTTCATCTTCCACGGATGGTCATTACCTTTCCTGTCCTGTTACATGAACACACACACACACACACACACACGCACCCCACATTTCAGTAATTCTGCATTGTTCTAGGTCCTTACCTTTCTTGTCCATTATATGAACACACACACACACACACACACACACACATTTCAATAAGTCTGCATTGTTCTGGGTCCTTACTATTCCTGTCCTCCTGTTATATGAACACACACACACACACACACACACACACACACACACACTCCACATTTCAATAAGTCTGCATTGTTCTGGGGGTAAAACAGGCAAGAAGTTAAAGTAAGACCACATTTAAGTATTACTTACTGTGTAGAATCAAAACAGAGTAGTTATCACCAATTATGCAAGCTACTTTTTTTTTCCAGCAGAAAAGGAACTGACATGATCAAATCCATGTTTTCAAATGAACTGAAAAAGTCATCCAGCACCATTTGTAACCCATTTATTTCAGTTCCAGCCTGACAGCCCTGGGGCATCTAGCAGGATGCATAATTGTCATCCGGCAATAGTTGGGACTTTGTTCAATGTTAATACCAATCTCTCCTGATTGCAATTACCTCCACTATTTTCATGATCCCCCTACAATATTTTTTTAAATACGATATTTATTCACTGAATCAAATGTCATTAATGAGTTATCTTCTGTGGAGGATGACTGTTCTCTTTGTTAATGTTCACAATCAAAATCTTGGGCTGAGAAGAGGCCCTTCACCAAGGAGTTTGAAGCATCACAGCGTGTGGGAAGGTGGGAACCAGGATCCTCATTCATTTCCAACTGAGACACAGAGAAGTGAGTCACAGAATTTGAGCCCTGATCTCTTGACTGCCCAGCCAGGGACACTGATTTCTTTAATCTCTTCACTTAATCCTGCCTTTTAAGCATTAAAACATTCTCCTAAACCTCTGAGTGTTTTGTGGGTTCTGGGTGTTTTGTACATTTTAGCCAAGTTAACCACTTGTCTGCAAATACTGACTTTCCTATGAATTCTTTGAAGATTATTGAGTCAGAAAGGAAAAATACAGCCCCAAATTCCCAGGCTTTTAATGCGCTGTGTATTGAAATGAAAAGTTCCTTACAAATTTATATTTCTACCAACAAGATTGCACATAAATATGCATTAAAATATGTACTAAGGAACTCTCTGTCCAACAGCTCATGCATGTGAAGTTAGAACATGGGAGTCTGCCAGTTGCATTCATCGAATCATTTTGCAGAGTCTGATCCCTGATGGAAGAGCTCACAGGCTCTGCCTTCCAAGTCCTGGGTTCCTAACTGGTGGTCTTAGGCTGGGGTCTGTGGGGAGACCAACCCTGGCTTTCAAGAAAACCTCATCCCATGGACTATCAGAAATAGACACAGATTTGGGTGACAAAGGTGGCTCTGCATTTGCATTTTATTTTTGTGTTCTTTTCAGTTTGGGGATGATTAACATTAAACATTTATTTGAGAAACAACAGCCTGTAAACCATTTAAACACATAATATATTGTAGTCAGGCAAAGGGACCTTTAAAAGTGAATATTCGTGATTTTAAAAGTGTTTTTCTCTCCCACACATTCACTTACTCATTTTCCTGGCCATGTGGTCTGTTCCTTTAGTCGCAGGAAGAGTCTAGCCAGGTCAAATGTGTCGGTGGGTAATACATGGAAAATCTGTTTTTAAGTGGTGGGGGAGGGGTTTCCCCCATCCAGTGGAAGGGCCTGTGGTTGCTTACAGACTCAGGGAGGTAACCCAAATCCCTCACAGATAGGTGCACTAATCTACAAAAAGCAGAAGGCCAACAACAGCAACAATTTTGTGGTTGTTCATTTGCCATTTATTGTTCGGCACAGACACCTCATGAGCACCAGGTGGCGATGTCCTCTCACAGAGCAACACCAAAGACTTCAAAACACTCCAGTTACAAACAGAACAATTCACTTAGGACATTCACCTGCCTCTCCCAGAACCCCCAATCTAATGCCGGGGACCACAGAGAAGGAAAGGGGTCAGGGGTCCTTTCTTGTACCACATGAGCCTTCCCTCAGTTTTCTCATGCATACAACAGTGCAATACCAAGATGAGTACTTTTGACCAAGTATAAAACCACAGAGACGACCAAATTTTACAAAAATGGAAAGAGAATGAAAACACAAAGGCACACGCAGCCACAAATACACAATTAACCTTTTAGGGGATGAGCATCTGATGAGGTTTGTCTCCAATCCAATTCGTCATCCCTGGAGACTCTGGAAGGGAGAAACTAGGCTGCTGGTGCTAAGACCATGAAAGGGAAGGCATGGAATCCCCTACCTGGGCCAGGAGAACACAGCAGGGCTTCTGGTGGGAAAACACCCTGTGTTAAGGTAGTGGGTGCACAGGGCTCGGCTGGCAGGGTTCTCACTGAAATCTAGACCGCACCTTTCCAGGTTGGCACAAGAGAAAGGGCAGAGGAATGCTCCCTGCCTTGCCTGGCACAGTGTTAGAAAGGAAACTCAAGATCCCTACTGCCCAGAAAGCCAAACAAGAACAGCACAAGAATGAGGTAGCCCCTACTGGGCATCTGCAGAGAGGACAAGAAATTGGGCACAGACATAATCAAAAGCCCAGGGGAAAAGGCTTGAAGGTATGAAGACGACCTCTCCAAGTGGTATTGCCATGGACACAGCGGCTCCCTTTCCATCTTGAGTCCGCTTCCTTCTGCTCCTGGCTACCCCCTTCCCCACCTATACCTTCTTCTCCCTGATGTGGGGAAACTGACCTCTCCCCACTGCCTAATTCCATTGTGAAAGTCTGTCTTCTTTTCTTCCCCACCTCCTACTGCCTCGTCGTGTCTTTCTTCCCAGGAACCCTCAGCCTATTTCTGCACCCTTGCAGCCAAGAAGCTCAGCAGATACTTGACCAGTGTGCTGAAGGCAGAGATGGCATGAGGCTCTCCAAGTAATCTCTGGCACATGTTAACTTGACAAAGGGCATGGGTGTGACATTAAACACCGCAGGGATGTCTCTTCCATTTAGTTCAGGGGTTTCCTTCCTGACTATGGCAGGAAATTGCCCTGTGGTGCAGTAAGCTCGGGACCAGTCTCCTGGTCTGCTGGTGAGATATAATGGCTGCCTGCTGACAGGAGACACAGGGACAAGGATGGCAGAACAATTCCTCCCATCAGAGCTCCCTCTGGTGGAGCTGATCAACATCCCTGTAGCCATTTGGAAAGAGAGCAAAGGCTCAGCACCAGCACATCCACAGAACTTGGTGACAGGCAGGTGAATCGACTATCCACACCCATGTCAAAATGGCTGGAGGCCTAACAGCAAGCAGCTATGGGGCTGGCTTTTATGAAAGCCTGGCCTCCGGTTCCCATCAAAGTACCATTTTTGAAGGTTTTCTTGTTTCCATTTTTCTAGCATCAAAAACCTTCCAAATATTATGAAATATATATGCATATATATATACGTCAAACCCCCAAAACATGAGGTATATAAATTCAAATTAGTATCCAGAGGAACTTCCCCCAAACACATAGTTCAAAGAACCCACTTTCAAAGGGGGAATTCGGTTTCCCTTCTTGAATCCCCCCTTTTCTCCTCCCTGGCCCCCAATTCATTCCTTACTGGGAGCCAAAGGCAATAAGAATGTTGGGGAGGAGACAGGGTCTTGGGACAAAACCAAGATGCAGATTGGACCAGACCGTACCGTGGTCCCAACCCCATTAGGAATGAGCTAAAGGGGTTCTCTCCCTGCTCTAAGTCAATCTATAATAGATGAGGGAGATGAGGGACCCAGCAGCCCCGGGGTCTGATTAGCAAATTTGCATGGAAACAGATTGAAGCCTTCATAGAAACAGGACTGGATGGAGATGAGCTCTGCTCCAATCTTGAAAAGAAATATAAAAGGATGAGTCCAACCCTCACCTCATTGCATCTCCCCAGGCACAGTTCTGTCTCCATTGGGGTTTCAGTTCTCTGTGGGATAGGTTGGCAACAGGTGAGGAACATCAAAGGACCACAGCCTGGCTGTTGGAGCCCCATCAGAACTGGGGTTTGGCATCTTGCAAAACAGAGTGCAGGGACATGACGGGCCTTCCCATCAAGCTGGCCCAGCGATGCACACACGCCCCCTCCCCCGCCACACACATGCACAGACACAGAGGGCACAGAGCCCAGCATGGGCTCCACTCACAGTGACTTGATGAAACTCATGGAATCTTTGAGCTGGTCTAGAATGAGTTGGGAAGAAGGCTGTGGGCTCCTCTCCCTGAGGACAGTTCAGATGCTCAGTGGGATGCAGGCTCTGGTTTGATCAGAGAGGGGCTAGAAACAGCATCATGGGATGCCACCCCAAAGAGGAACCCCAGAGTCCATCCATCCACATGAGAGAACCAGATGCCTCTTTGGACAGGTCAGCGCTGTGAGGAGGAGAGGAGGGCCCAGAGAAGCCAAGGACTGTGATGAGAGCGGAATGTGCTCCCAGAGGCTTTTCCTTCTCTGACCCTCTTGGGAAGGAGTGCTTCCTCCCTCTACACCAAGGCATCTGTTTCTGAAGTCACAGCAGTTCAGCGGTTCACCCCGTTGCCCCCCCAACCTTGCACAGTGAGAGCTCCCTGGCTCCAGCAGAGGGAGAATAGCAGAAACTCCACTCTCAAAGCAGACTGGAAGTAGCAAGAAGCCGGCTGAGGCCTAGGCACTGCCCATACCTCAGGTGTGCTGACCATGCCCCTACTTGGGAGGTGGGGTAGGGAGGGGATTCTTGCCTACCCAGCACCAAAAACTCCATGGGAACAGACCCAGGATGGCCCTCATCCCCTCTCCCTTTGTGTTGGATAAGGTTTATGAATGATGTCGCTATATTCAGTCTGGTTCCAGCTGTGATTGGGAGGGGTGAGGGGTGGACACAGGGCAGGAGGGGAGGATAGAAATTTGGGAGGGCAGGACACCAACTTCTTCTACATTGACTCACTCTCTTCACTTCCTGTCCTGCAGTCCCCACGGCCCCTCCCACCTCAAAGCTTTTCTGGCCTCAGTCCTTCTCCTGGGCAGTGCTGTCCTCAGAGATGCCCTGGGCAGCCAGTTCAGCCAGCACATTATCCAGGTAATTGGCATCTGGGTAGCCATGGCCAGTGAGATTAGAGCCAAACTCTGTCTTGTGGTGGACCTCATTCCAGATGACGGTATCTGACTCCCCCGTGGTGCTGGAGGTGCCAATGGCAAAAATGAGGCGGCGATCCCAGGCCACTAGCAGCAGCTTCAGAACCTAGAGGGCAAAAGTGGGTTATGAAAAGCAGACATTAATTGGCAGTCAAAGACTATCCCTTGGATGGTAGAGAATCCTCCCAAGGGCCCCATCCCTTCCTGCATCATGATACCCTAAGCGCCCAGGGGAAAGAAAGAGAGTTGGACTTGGAGTTTGGGAGCTACAGGCTGAGTCCCGGCTCTGTCACTGAATAACTGTGTGACCTTGGAGAAGTTATAACACCTCTCTGAACATTAATTTTCTTATTTATGAAATGGCAATGGTACAATCTGCCTCTAAATGTTATGAACATCTTACTGTACACTACATGAAAAGTATTTTCACATCAGTGCCTACAGCACGCTAATTGATAAATGTTATCTGCGAACATAACAGCTGCATTTTCAAAGATAGGATCTAGAAGTTGAAGGCGCTTATGATCTGAGAACTTCTGAAGCTCTGCCCTTCATTACCACCACCACTACCTCAATGTAGTATTAATTTACCCAAAGCTGAAGTTGTGCAATATTTCTCTAGTGACATCTTGGAGCACTTTGACTTTCTCGAGGTGAGAAAACTGAGGCTCAAAGAAAGTTTTGGGGCTTGCAGAATGTTCTAAATCAGTTAAATTTAAAAAATGTTTGTTGAGCAAGACCAATGCCTAATGCCCTGTTCCAGGCCTTGGTCAGAGTAGTGTCCAGCATGAAGAAAAAGCATCCAATGCAAATGTCTTGGGTTCAAAACTGAACTACTGTAAACATGGTATGGGCTGGAGGAGAGGAAACCATAATAGTATTAGTAATGAAAGCAGACATTAGAAATACGAGCTGCTATTTCCTGAGTGCTTACTTTCTAAGTGCTGGGCATTGGGACATGTAATCGTTATATATAATCAGATGATATAGGTATGGCCATGTGCCACACATAGTGACATTTGGGTCAATGACTGAACACATATGCGATGGTGATCTCACAAGATTACAATAGAGCTGAGAAATTCCTACTGCCCTAGTACTTACTATATTGTACTTTTAATCATGATTGTAGAGTGCACTCCTACTTATTTACAAAAAGAAAAGCTAACTGTAAAACAGCCTCAGGCAGTTTCTTCAGGAGGTATTCCAGAAGAAGGCATTGTTATCATAAGAGATGACAGTTCCATTCCTGTTACTGTCCCCAAGGCCTTCCAGCAGGATAAGATATGGAGGTGGAAGACAGTGATGCTGATGATGCTGCCCTGAGTAGCTCAAGGCTAATGCTTATGTTCAGGTATTCATTTTAAACAAAAAGTTTCAAAAGTTAAAAAAAAAAAAAATAAAGTTTTAAAAATAAAAAAGCTTATAGAATAAGGATTACATATTTTTCTACGGCTGTACAATGTGTTTGTGTTTTAAGCTGTGTTGTTACAAACAAGTCAAAAGTTAAAAAAAAGTAAAAGGTTTTTAAATGGAGAAGTCACAATAAGCTAAGGTTAGTTTATTATTGAAGAAAGAAAAGCAGTTGTATATAAATTTAGTGTAGTTTAAGTGTACAGTGTTTATAAAGTCTTTAGTAGTGTACAGCAATGTCCTAGGCCTTTATATTCACTCACGGATTCATCCAAAACTACTTCCAGTCCTGCAAGTCCCATTCATGGTAAGTGCCCTATACAGATACAGCACTTTTATCTTTTATACTGTATTTTTACTATAAGTCTTCAATGTTTAGATTCACAAATACTTACCATTATACAACTACCTATAGTATTCAATAAAATAACATGGTGTACAGGTCTGTAGCCTAGGAGCAATAGGCTATACCATATTGCCCACCTGTGTAATAGGCTATTCCATCTAGTTCTGTGTGAGTACACTCTATGATGATTGTATGATGATGAAGCTGTCTAATAATAATGATATCCATGCCATTAAATGACAGAAAACTGGACTCTCATTATCCCTCTCAAGGAAACAGAGGCTCAAAAGGTAAAAGACTTGCCTTGGTCTTATAGCTAGTAAGTGGCTGGGGGCAGTGGTTAAGGGATTGATTTCAGGACTGCCTGACTCCATAGCCCATGGTCTGAATCACCACTCTGTTGACTCTCAGATGGGAATCAGTCTAGAATTCATGGAGGAGGTTGCTTCTGAGCTGAGTAGTAAAGGAAGGGAAGGATTTGGGGTATATTAATAGAGAAGGATGTGCAGACCTAGTAAACAAATATAAACCCAAGGCATGGATGAATTACAATTGCTGTCACTGTGCTGTGCATTTTACAAATGATATTTTCATTTAATTTTTCCAACATCCTGTCCATACAGATGGAAATTATCACCACTGTTTCACAGATTAGGAAACTGAGACTTCAAGACATGAAGCCAACCAGTTCCCACAGCTAGTAAATGGCAGAAATGGGACTTGAACCCAGGCTGGTCTGGCTGCAAAGCCCATCCTCTAATTATACCTCAATCTACAATGAAGTCCAATGTTAGGTTCCTGGAACAGCAGATGTGAAGGATAAGGATGAGAAATTGGTGTGAGGAGAAGGTTTAACTCACACTGTAGTAGGTCTTATATGTCAAGCTGAGAAGCCTGCACTTTGTTGTTTCTTTGTTTTATTTCTTTTACACACAAAAAGCTTGATTCTAGAAACTTTGAGATAACTAACCTGGTAGCAGGTAAAAGATGAAGAAGTCTTATCTATGTTGGCAGTGGCAGGCTTAGAAGAGGAGTCTAGTGGTTTGAAAGGCAGTGAGTGCAGGGAGGAATGAGCTAAATAGATGCGGTGGATAAGAACAGGTGGATAAGAACAGGTTCATGTGCCCATCTGGGTACCAGGAACTCTGAGGATGTCATTAACATAAAGAGGGAGGCCTGGAAGAAAAGCAGTTCTTGGCAAAAGGATTCTAGTTTTAACTGCAGGGCTTTACAGTAGAGACATTTCGCCAAGAGTTGGGATGTAGCTCCAGGGCTCAAGCACAGAAATCTGGCTCTTCAAGGTACACAGTATCAGGGATGGTCCTGACCCTTAATCTGGGGACACGGCACTCGCACGACTTCTCTGTGTGGTTGATTGTCTATTTCTTCCAAAATACCTGCTTTCCACCTGTAGGGGGAGACCATATCCATACCCTTTGACATGAAACCCAAAGGGCCTCCCTGTAGAAAGGTCACCATCCCACCCCTTATTTGACTTGCCCAGGACTTGTTGGGGCCTGTGAAGGGTGAGTGGAAGTAACAAGCATCCGGGAGCTCTACATGGGATTACACACTTCCACTTGGGTTCTCTGTCCTCTGTCCCCTCCATGGGAAGGGCATGGGCCACAGAAGGGCTGCTCCTTCCACCTGGGCTCCAGAACAGGAAGACACATGGAGCCAACTGAAGCTGCTGCTACGGTCTGAATATGTGTCCTCACCAAATTGCTATGTTGAAATCCTCACCCTCAAGGTGACAGTATTAGAAGGTGGGTCCTTGGAGAGGTGATTAGGTAACGACAGCAGAACCCTAAATGGATGACATTAGTGCCCTTATCAAAGAAGCCCCAGAGAAACCCCTTCCCCCCTTCTACCATGTGGGGACACAGTGAGAAGGCACCATTTACAAACCAGGATGGGTTCATACGAACAAGTCCTAGCCAGACACTAAATCTGCCAGCGCCTTGATCTTGGACTTCTCAGGCTTCAGAATTGTGAGACATAAGTGTCTATTGTTTATAAGCCACCCTGTCTATGGTACTGTGTTACAGCAGCCAGAACAGACTAAGACACTGACCCACAGCAGCAACATAGCCATAGCTGCTGACATGCAAAGTGCATGACAAATAAACACTTGTTGAAGTAAGCTGCAGAAATTTGGAGAGAAAGCTCACTAAAATACATCTTGTCCAATATTCCCCCCCAGTACTCCCTTTAGATCAATGGTTCCTACTCCTTTTGAAATCAGGAAAGATTTTGAAAATCCAACTATTTTCTGGCCTCATCCGTAGAAATACAAACATACATTTTTTATTTGAATTTTAGAGTTCATAGAACCACTGAAGCCTAATCATGAATCACTAGGAATCCAGAAATCCAATGATTGTTTTCTGTGCCATTTTGGGAAAAATTCAAATGATATGAAAGTACATAAAAAGAAAATAATCTACACATTAAGATCCCTATCCCAGACCAGTGTTTCTCAAGCTTCAATGTGTTGTCAGATCAGCTACGCATCTCGTTAAGATGAAGTGGCTTCTAGTTCTGTGTTTCTATCAAGCTCCTACGTGGTGCCACTGGTGCTGGTTCCAGGACCAGCTTTTAAGCAGCAGGACTCTTGACACAGGATCTTAAAATAGATAAATTATTGCCAGTAATACCCTAGAGAGGAAACAAACTGATACTGTCTGGCCGTGACCCCACCCAAACCTCATCTTGAATTGTAGCTCCCATAATTCCCACATGCTGTGGGAGGGACCCAGTGAGAGATAACTGAATCATGGGGGCGGTTTCCGCCATACTGTTCTCGTGGTAGTGAGTAAGTGTCACAAGATCTGATGGTTTTATAAGGGGTTTCCCCTTTCACTTGGCCCTCATTCTCTCTTGACTGCCACCATGTAAGAGTTGCCTTTCATCTTCTGCCACGATTGTGAGGACTTCCCTGCCACGTGGAACTGTGAGTCAATTAAACCTCTTTCCTTCATAAATTACCCAGTTTCATTTATGTCTTTATTAGCAGCGTGAGAACAGGCTAATACACAAACTAAATGTCCTACTCCCACCCACCTGCAAAAAAAAAAAAAATTCGAATCATAGCCACCCCACCTATGGTTGACTCAAACTTGACCTTGCTACTATGTGCATCTAGAGTTAAAAGAGACACAGTTCTGTTTGGTCTGTGCATTGTAAGAAGTAAAACTTTAGGCCTTGATATAAAAGTAAACTGCCCAATCTATTCTAAAACCTAGTTCTGTGTGGAAACCTCCAGTCTTACTTTTCTCCCTTTCTCGCTGTCCGGAAGGTAACAATGTCGTGGGAAGCCTCGGGCGCTGAAACTTTTCCCAGGATTCGGGTGTTCTGGTCCCTGAAAGCAGAAAGCAAGCAAGCAAATGGCATTTTTCAAAATATTTCTGATAAGAGGCGGGTTAGGCTGTGAATAATTTCAATAATAATGATAATAATAATTCCCACAGCGCCTCAAGAGAACCCGGAAAGCACTGTGAGCGGTCATTTAACACATGTTTCTGTGTCCTTAGACCTGGGTTTGGATGCAGAGCTGCTACCTCCCACCATGTTAGCTGGAACCCTCTCTTGGGGCTTTTGTTCCCCATCTCTCTAACAGGAAAGATGCAGAGTCCTTCCCTTATGGGGCTGTTATAAATGTTAAGTGAGCGGTGCCTGATGAGTAGTAAGAGCTCAGTAAATGTTTAACATCATTGTCCATCATCTTCATCATCTATTGTCTTACAAAAGAAGAAATCTGCAGTGCAGAGAAGATAAGTGGCTTCTGTAACTTTAGCGGCTTTGCTAAAACTGAAGCCCAGATTTCCTGAGGCACACTCTGGATTTTTAACGACTCAGAATAAAGAAAGTGCCTCCAAGCTACCAGGCACGCCAAGAGAATTTTCTGAATGATTCTTGTGGATTTTCTCTTTTGTCCTTAAGGGTTTTTGTTTGTTTTCTTCTTTAACAAAAAGAATTGGGATAGTCAGGACTAAAAATCTTCTAACAGCATTTCAGCTATTGCCACTCAATACCCTATTAAGTAGGCAGTCTCAGGCCACTGGGTGAGAAAAAAACTGAAGAACAATTGAGTGAGAACAGGTTTCCTAATCAGTGCCCAGAATGGGTCCACAGGCCCCTTTGAGAAGCTCATGAAAAGCAGCAAATTTTCTCCCGGTAATAATGACCAAATCTCTCCCTTCCCATACAAAGGTTTGTTTAAGATTTCTGAGCATCCTTGACCCCCTCAGGGATGGAACCCTCTTTAAAAATCCCTTCTAGATTCAACCAGTATAAAACTGATACTTCCATGCTCTCACGTACATGATCAGCAAATATGTCCTGCCTGAATAAATGAATGAGTGTGGAAGAACAAATGAATGAAAAAACGAAAGAAAAAAAACGCAGATTTTTCTTTCTCTCTTATTATGGACCATGGTTCCAAAATGATAAGAAATTCTGTGGTTTTCCATTTTCTTAAATAGTTAACCTGATTCAAGATCACCTATGGTTTGACGCAGTAAATGCAATGGGGTCTCAGAGAAGGGAGAGGTCACCGTGAGCTGAAAGAAGCAACGATGCCTTCTTGGAGATGCAGAATGCAGCATTTATGAATTTTACATTCATAGGAAATCACTACAAATTTACAACCTTCCCATGGCCCCGGCTGTTTCTAAATCAAGTTGCCTGACTGAAAGGCCAATTCTAACCATGGCTCTGACTGCTCCTGATCTGCCTGGGACTGTCGCTTGTGTGGCCAACTCAGACGCCTGCCTGGCACTGACCCAACACGGCTGTGCCCTCCCAGCTCGTTGCTAAGTGGAGCAGTCACGACTCTGCCTCAGCCCAACCCAGAGTTTCTCCCCAAGGGAATGGTTCTCTGCAGTGAATGCAGAGCTTGAAGGTCTCCACTCCTCACAGAGGCGCATGCCTGTGTGGTCCCTGGAAACTTGAGTGACATGGCATTGAGTGTCCTGCTACTTACACTGAAGGATGAATGTAGATCCTAACAGTGGAGAGCTGCATTTCCCTTGATACGAGCTTGGGTTTTTCAGGAGGAGCCACCACGGCACCCGTCAAGGCAGCATGTGCCACCTCTAACCCCTAGTGCGGGCTCTCTGCTCTTTAATCCTGGAGGAAATGGTAGCCCCACATTTGTCTTTGCAAGCTTCGGTCTGTTCTTCTGCTCACCAGACCATTGGCTGTTTCTCCCAAGTCCTGTTTTTTTCATTCATGTCTGTATCACCTTGACTCACTGCCTCTGAGACACTTGAGAAGTCTCACCTGACTCCATATCCAACCATATCTCTCTCTTCCTTATCCTGGCCTTCCCTTGTTCGAGCCCCATTCCTAGGGCCTGGACTGTGGCAGTGGTCTTTTAATTGGTCTCCTTCCCTCTGGCCATCCCCGACTCTTTTGCCTGACTAGCCTTCCTAGAGCATAATTCCAATCACACAGTGGTCCATACTCCTAACTGCACACCCAATAACTGTTGAGTAAAATCCATGACCCCCGCCCTGGTATTCACCACCTTCTATGATCTGGATGCAACCTCCCTCACGGCCTAGTCTTCTCCCTGCACCTCCTTCATGCTTCCTCCCTGTACTTCCTTGCAAGTCTTGAGCCCCAAATTAAACCCTTCCTTCTTGTCCTTTGATACTCAAATTTTTCCTCTACAACCCTCTTACCTCCTCCCACTAAAAACATTCTCCTCCATTTCTTCATGTCTTTCTAGACTCAAGTAGAGAATTCCCTGCGCTAGAAAGTCTCCTCTGACCCTCCCAGACAGACAGACAGAAGCCCTCCTCTTTACCATGACAAGCAGGACCTAAAATAATGTTGACAACCAGGTGTGGAGCACCTTGGCACTGTGCTTTTCCTTCAATACGCGTAGACAAACGTCATCTCCCATTCTCACCAAACCTCTGCCAATTGGGCTCCTGGCTGTGCAGGTGAAGAAATCAGGCTCCAAAAGGTCAAGGGCCTGTTGTCTAAAACAGCGGTCCCCAACCATTTTGGCACCAGGGACTGGTTTTGTGGAAGACAACCTTTCCATGGACCGGGGTGGTGGGGGATGGTTTTGGGATAATGTAAGAGCGTTGCATTTATTGCGCACTTTCTTTCTATTGTTATTACATTGTAATATATAATAAAGTAATTATACAACTCACCATAATGAAGAATCAGTGAGAGCCCTGAACTTGTTTCCCTGCAACTAGGTGGTCCCATCTGGGGGTGATGGGAGACAGTGACAGATCATCAGGCATTAGATTCTCATAAGGAGTGCGCAACCTAGATCCCTCGCATGCGCAGTTCACAATAGAGTTTGTGCTCCTATGAGAATCTAAGGCTGCCGCTTATCTGGAGAAGGCAGAGCAAAGGTGGTATTACTGGCTCACCCACCACTCACCTCCTGCTGTGCAGCCTCTTCTGTGGCCTGAGGGTTGGGAACCCCTGGGCTAAAGGCACCAGCTAATAAAGACTCAGCCAGGAAGTAGAACCCAGTCCGTCGGACTTTGAAGGCCTGTGTTCTCACTTTGTCTACACTGCATCTCAGAGGTTTTATTAGTGATGTACATTTATCTTCCCTGACTGGCTGGTAAGCCCCTCCAGGAAGAACTATGATTTATTCACTTCTTCTGAAGGCTATCACAACTTCCTGTTTTATTTCCTCCACATCGATGATCGCTATCTGGAAGTACCTTGTTTATTCATTTGTTTCCTTTATGGCCTTCCTGGCCCCATTAGAACAGGGGCTTCAAGGAGCAAGGATTGCGTCTACTTTGCTCATTGCTTCTCCAATGTCTAGAACATGTCGGGACCATAGTCCACACTCACATGTTTGTTAAATAAAAGACAAAATGGAAGAAGAAAACTAGGAGGGAGGAAAAGAGGAATTAATATTTGCTAAAGAAATGCATACAGTCAATGCCCCAGAACACTCAGAAAAAGCTTCATTGTGTAAAGGAAGGTGCCACATTTGCATTTACTGGCAGGAATAGTGTTCAAATTTGTTCTTCAGGACTGTCTTTCAAAGAATCAAAAGAGGAAAGTAATGCCCACCAAAATCAAAGCCAAGTATAGCTATCAAATTACAAGTGCAAATACCGTTTGACAAAGAAATTCCACTTCTGGAAAATTATTCTACAGATATATTCGTATGTGTACAAGGTTATTCATTCCAGCATTATTTGTTGTAGCCAAAGACTGGCAACAATCCATATGCCCATCAAATGGAGACTGCTGAATGCAAATAGTGGTACATTTATACAATGGATGATTACACAGACACAAGAACGAGGAAGCTCTCTCTATACGGATGTGGAAAGATCTACAGACTATATAGTTAACTGAAAAATGCAGGATGCCAAACAACGTGCCTAAATGGCACTGTTTGTGGAAAAAAAAAAGGGAGGGGTGGATGCAGTTCTCTGTTGCACGTGCACGAAGAATCCTGGAAGGATACATAGGAAAGTCAGAACAATGGTGATGAAGTCGGGGGATGTGGTGTCAGCGGGCGAGGCTGGGTAGATGGGGGACAAGTGTGGGAAGGAGACTCTTCATATGTAACATTTTACCTACAAACATGTAGAACAATAAAAACCAAGGGCTGAGGGAAAGGCTCACCTGAATGCCAGGGGGGATGCTGTAGATGATCCGAATGGTTTTGCAGTCTGGGTGGCCAGGCAAGGAGTGGGGGATGAGGTGGTACTCCATCTTCCCTGGAGGTTGGGTGCCTGTCTTCACCCCATAAATGGTCTTGCAGGTTGGACACTGCAAACTCCCATCCTGAGGGGCCAAGGCACCCAGGAGAGCCAGATTGGGAAACAGTTTTGGTAATAACTTCCCCACCCAGTCCCAACAGGTACCAGAGATACAGGGCCAGGGGGACAAAGTGTGCCCTAATGAGTGATAGATCTTAGTTTTTCACCCCCAGCCCAGTCACGTAGGCTATTTCTGCTTTCTTCAAAGTAACAGGAGGTAAATTCCACAACTGGTCCCATGCTCCATGCTGAGGGATATGTAAGAGAAGCCCCTGTCCCTGAGGAGGGGAGCAGCTCACTAGGGCAGGAGCAGACACAGGGAGTCATTATTCAGCTACTCAGTACCAAATGGGTGGAACGGACAGCAAGACCTGGAGAGCAGCAACTGCCCAGTTCCTGAACATCAGAATCACTGACAGAGCTTGTTAATCATACAGATGCCTGGGGCCCACAGCAGGTCCACTGAGTAAGAACTGGGAAGCTGCAAAGCGTAGTGGTTCAGGCTGTGAATGCGAAAATCAAGCTGCCTAGACGTAATTCTTAGCTCTGCCATCTGCCTGCTGTGTGACCTTGGACAAATTAATTAACTTCTCTGAGTCTCAGTTTCCCTTATAGGAGAAGGATAAAAAATATCTGTCTCATTGGGTTGTTGAGAGAATTAAATGAGATAATCTATAGGAAGCTTTTAGCAGGTGGTGTACCTAAATGTTATCAGCACTTTTGCAATTTCTGTGGAAAGACTGGTGCTCATACAGGTTTGGAAACTACTGCTATGAAAAGAGAAACTGGCCACTAAGAGCTGGAGTAAGTGAGGATAACCTTAAGAAAATGGTCTTTGAAGAATAGCTATGAATTTGCTTAGAAGGATAGAGTGTAAGGTCTGCACAAATACCTAGAAGAGAGAATGATGTCAGTAACTATAGTGCTTTAAATCATATTATAAAGAGAGTTTAACATTTCTTGTTTCATTTAGGCCTCAGCTTCAGACACTGGCCTGGAAGAAATTATTAGTCCCTTTTTATAGAGAGGAAAATTGAGGCACAGCAAGATTAAAGGACTTGCTGCTTCTCACAGGGTGGGGTCTCTTTAAACTCCCAGCTTTGCATTGCAACTCAGTGGCTCCATTAGTGGGAAGAGGCAGTTCTGGACGCAGGGGTGTACAGGGTTATGGTCTCACTGCAGGGCCTGGTGAGGTGCTGCCTGGAGGAGGGCCTGGACACCAAATCCTATTCCCAGGCTCGCAAAAAGGAGGGGCGAAGAGAAGGAAGGCGCATGGGCTGGGAGCGACGTGTGTAAAATGTGCTGCTATGCAGCTGGGAAGGAAAGCTTGCCAGGACATCCCCATCTCCTCAGGAAGACAGGGATCCTCTGCTGAGCTATTTAGGGACTTCTCCAGTCTACTCACTTAAAGCAATAGCTCGTATTCAGGGTGACTATTCTCTGAAACCAGGCTCCCACTCTCTACTCTGGCCTTGACTTGCTTCATGACCTAGGGTGAATCGCTCCCTTCTTCCTGGGCCCTTTTCTCTCATGTGTTTGATAAAATAAAAACACAAGCTTCAAAGTATTAGTGCAAAAGAGAATAAAGCATAGACTCTTGAGAAACATTTTTGAAAGCCCCACGGAAATAAAAGTAGAGTTACCATATTCTTGAATATAGACATCAAATAGGGAACAAATGTGCTAAGGAACCCCTTTAAGCCCAAAATAACCTCTTGAAATGCAAGATCCCAATGAAACCTTTTAGCCCAGGGTTGGGAAAGTGAGCAAGTGATCCAGATTTGCATCCCCCATCAATGACCGACCACCCACCACTAGAAGCGTGTCTCTCAGGGACACCAAGAAAGTGCTTTGAGAACTTCAATCAAATAAGCTACATGAAGATGAAGGAGAAAATTACAGCCTTTAATACCAAGGTGATATCAATTTGCATAATAATAGCATAACACCCCATAAAGTAGGTATAGTTTTAATCTCCATCTTCCAGATGGAAAATGAAATCTCAAAGAGATTGGAAAACCTTGCCCAAGGTCATTCAGCTAATAAGCCAGGATTCAAGCTCAGGTCTCCCACCTCTCTTGCCTCTACTTCTTTCCCACAGTAACGGATGTATAGAACAGACCCTGAAACCCAGACAAACTTCTTGCTTAGTGAGAGGTTGGGAGCTATCAGGGATATCTCAGACTTTCATGTAATCTAAGCTTGGCATGAAGAAAGAAGTAGTATTTAAACTCATGGAGATGGGGAGTAAAAGTTATCTCGGATATAGAAAAGAACATGAGGCAATGACTTAGGAAATGCTCAGACATTGTAAGGAGAGAATTATCACCTATGGAGCCCTCCAGACTCCAAAGAACCAGCTCTAATGAGGAGATACTACTGCATTGTCAGATAATAGTCAAAATAAGCATCCAAAACAGCCTTCCCCTCTTCCAACAGTGGGATTCTAGGGCAGGGATTACCAGGTGTACTTTGGCAACAGTCTTTAGTACCTTTGAAGGGCCAATCAAGGGTATTTTGAAATTGTCCAAAGAAAATTATAGCTGAAAATCACTATCCCTGGAGAAGAAAGGGTGATTGGGAAACGCATTTATAATGGTATGAACGAATACTCAGCAAGGGTCTAGAGCTGTGATAAGAACTTCCTTTTCTCTCACTGATGGGAGCACACTTCACCTAGCAATGGGCCATGACAATGGGCCACTCCTCTCAGAACCCTCATGGACAAAAACCTACCCCTCTGTTAGATCTGACACCGAAGATGGAGAGTTAGCTAGCACAGCCCAAAAGGGAAGGTGAAGATGGGTCTTACCAGCGCCGTAATTTAGTAAAGAACCGATCCTGCTGACAGCCAAGATCCTCACTCTTGCCTAGGGGTAATCTCTAAGATTTCCCAGATCACTTGAGCAAGAGCCCTATAGGGCCTTCACCATCTTGCTACTCCATAGCCCAGTGTGAAGGGTGGCAGGAGCCCCATAGGCTGGCACTGACCTTGTTTCCATTGTTGTACATGGCGACCAAGCAGTAGATGTGGTAGATGTGGCCGCATCTGGACAGCTTCCCTACCAGGTCAGGTTTTACGGTAGGCTGCGGGCCCTTGTAGCCTGAGGGGGTCGTGAGGCGTTCCATACAGATGGTGCAGTCCTGGAGAGGGAGGAGACACAGCAGAGAGGCCATCAGCTCTCACCCAGCCTGGGAGATGTCCACATGATCTCAGAGGTCAGAGGAGCTCTTACCACTTCTCTTCTAAAACGTCCACAAATCAGGGTGTATGTGCTTTCTGGAATCTAAACATCGTTTTATCTTATTTTACACAACAACGTCCTGAAACAATTCCTGGTACTGATTAACTTGGGCTCACCACCTAAATCATCATAATCATGAGAGCTATGACAATGCACTGTCTTTCTGTTTCGTCCTCCAATGGCTTATGGAGGAAACAAATGCTGTCGACAAGCCCACTGACGAGCTTTACTTGAGGTGAACTTGTAAAGGAATGTAAAGGAATTGTGTTTTACCTGTTCCAGAGGGACTGCTATTTAAATAAATGTCCAACAGGGTTTCTCAACCTCAGAACTATTTACATTTTGGGGAGGACAATTATTTGCTGTGAGGGCTGTCCTGGGCATTGTAGGGCGGTTAGCACCATCCCTGGCCTCTGCTCTGCTCACAAGGTGCTGGTGACATCTCCTCTCCCGAGAATAATGACAACCAAAAACGTCTCCAGACGTGGCCAAATGTTCCCTCAGGGGCCAAATTGTCTCTGTTTGACAACCACTGTTCTGTATCAAACCCATTTTAAGGTGAGTTCTTGTGGCTTACCATACTGCTTTTCTTAAATTGAGACTGCCATGTTAAGGTAGCTTAAAATCAACCAGCACTAGGTTGAAGGGGAAGGCGGGAGAGACTGAGGTGCAGCTGCAGCTCTGGACCATGGCCCTTGAACCCTCAGTGTCAGCTCTGACCAATTCTGTACCCATCAGAGCTTGGAATGAAGCCCCTGCCATATCCCGTAGAAACCGACAACGGCAGAGGAAATGCGTGTGGGTGATGGAGAGGTGAATCCCATTCTCCTAACCCTGAACTCACCTCATCTGGTGGGTGCCGGACTTTCTGCAGATATTTTTTTAGCACTTCCTCTGGGGTTTTACCTGCAGAGACAGGAGGTTCAGTCGGTCACCAAGGCACAGGTAAGAGATCAAACAGCCTTGCCATGCTAGGCATGACAGAGGGGGAAGTTATTAGGCAAGTTAAAAGCAAAAAGGGGAGGAATTCCTTCTGCAATGGAAGTTAAGAACATGGAAGAGAGTATGGATTGTGGAAAAGCAAGTGAGATGGTTTGACGAGAAGGCTTTACTTCTTGCGGTCCCTTTTCTGACATCTCTCTGCCTGTTTTCAACAAACCCACTTTTTTAATTGAGAAGGTTTGAGTAGTTTCTCTTCCTTGTAATCAAATGATTTGTTAACAGCACTTTGTAAACTGTTACACATTAAGTAGACGTTAGGCAGTCTTACCACCTTCATTTTACAATTTGCTAAGTATAGTCTCAATTTATAATGTGGTGTCAAAGTGAGACTATTTTTCTGGGAAACAAGGAAGTTATGAACCACACGTCCAGAACAATCTTTCCTGGCTGTGGATGACACTGTCACCGCCAGCAAGCACAGCCCTGCAGCAGGGGAAGAAGGGTGATCCTCTGGGAATCATCCTGATGGGCTGCAATGATTTAGGGATTTTCTGGGGGGACTGGACTCTTAAAAGGTAGCCCAACCTGAAGGCAGAGGATGGGATGATACAGCCTGAAAAATGATCAGTGCCACTCCCTTAATTTCTCTAAGCTTTCGTTTTCTCACCTAGGAAATGGGGATGAGCAATAGCACCTACCTCAAAGGGTTGCTTTGACAATTGAATGAGCAAATGGATGTAATGCCCTTTAGCTCTCTGCCAGATAAGGGCCCGATATGCACTATTAATAATAACAGGAAGAGTGGGAAAGTGTAAAATGCTGTGATTTCCTATAAGACTATGAGCAAGGCAACTGAGCTCATTTAAGCAGGGAAATCTTGATAGACTGGAAAAGTAGGACAAGGGTTTGAGGAAGTGGATCATGCAACAGCCAGAAGCTTCGATGCAGGCCCTTTCCTCTGGTTGCCCTGCTTCTCTTGTAAGAATTAAGCTCTAGTAATTAAGAGCCTATTTCTTGCCAGGCCCTGGGCTAAGTGCCACACACATATGATCCAATTTAAACTTCACAAGTTTGCAAGGTTGGGGCTTAGGGAGATGGTCAAATTTAACAACTAATGCCAGTGACCAGAAAGACCAGCCACAGAGCTAAGCTGGGGTCCTGCAGTGCTAGGAAGGTACAGATAGTGACCCCTTACTTGCTGGATTGTGTGCAGGTAGGAGGGGGTTCCCTAAAGGAGGATTTCTGAGCATCTGTACATTCTAGGGGGACACAGGACAGTGACTATATCCTGTCATTGATGCATTCCAGGATATACCTGCTGGATACCAGTTATACCAGTTGTGACTATTTTTACTTCATTATAAAGATGAGAAAATAGGGGCTCCATGCGGTCACACGACTTGCAAGAAACAAAGGTACGATTTGAATCCAGTCTGTTTTGGTTCCAGTGCCAAAGTCATCTTTCTCTTCTAACATATTTTCTTTATACCACACCTTATATTTTTATGTTTCTATACTTTTGCACTATATATTTTTATTTCTCAAGGTGTTTCCATATGATCCATACACAATCAGCTTTGGTATAATCATCAACATTTACTGGTTAGGCCCACTTAGCAGATGCAGAAATTGAGGCACAGAGGGTGAAGCCGTGGCTATGACCCTTGGAGGTGGAGGCAGAGTCAGGGCTGAGAGCCAAGTCTTTGACTCTCAGTACCCCATGAGACAAGAGGCTGGTACCTTTCTTGGCTTGTTTTTTGGTGGTCTTGCGGCTCGTGTTGGAAACCCCTGGGATGGATTTTATTTCACTCTTGCTGACGGGGGGTGGGTGTAGGACCAGCTTTGGTGGCCTGGTGAGACACACAGGCAGCCCCGCTGCACTCATGAGGATCCCAGTGATTCCTGGAAGGGGCAGGGCATGGGTGAGGAAGGACTGGAGACTTAGCTCTCAACACTCCCCAAATTCCTCTTTCCCCAGTAACCTACTCTCCTCCTTTCCAGGAGAAAGTTCTCATAATTCCTGGATTCTCTACCCTGCACTTTCCCCAGAAACTTATTTGTTCACTCACTTATCTTCAATTGCATGCTTTCCTTTCAGTAATCAGTTCTTTTCCAAACTCTTCATACCTTTCCCATGCAATTCCTAAAATCACCATTTGCTTTCATTAATATCCAGATTCTCTCCTTTTTTCCCACAAATGCTCACGACCTATTTCATCACTCTGATTTCTCTACCTTAACCCAGAGCATCCTGGGGTTTCTCTTACCTGCCAAAGCAGGGTTGACAGGGCTGGACCCATTTAGGTTCTTCACCGGGACTGTGGGGACCCTGTGAAAAGAAAAAGCAGATACAATGTCATTTTGACATGTGGAACAAAATGGACTAGTATTTAATTCTAATAAAATGCAGTAAGTGCATAACACAGCAGACAGCAGGAAGTGGCATCTTCAAAACCTAAGTCAGGCCGTGTCACTCCACCACTCAGAACCTCAGAACTATGTTCCTCAGTTCACTCAGAGTCAAAGTGAAAGTCCTAGCAAGGCCTACAGAGCCCGGCACGATCCGCCAACACTGCCACCCAGCTTCTCTTATTCATCTTGCTTCCTCTAATGTCACTCAGCTGTCAAGGAGCCAGGTGCATTCCTGCCTCAGAGCCTTTGCATATGCTGTTCCCTGTACCCAAAATGCCCTTCCACCAGACAACTGCTTAGTTTCCTCTTACAACTCCTTCAGTCCTGGCTTAAATCCTACCTACTAGGTGAGGTTCCTGAGACCATCGTATTGAATATTGCTACCCACCCCTGCACCCCAAGCCAGGACTCCTGCTCTACTTAGGATCCTTTAAAAGAAATTATTGCTTATTATGCCACCTTCCAGAATCCAGGCTCTACAAGGGCAAAATATCTTTGACTGTTTTGTTCAGAGCCAGGCACTAGCAGGCATTCAATTGATATTTGTTGAAGGAATGAAAACACAAAGAAGCATGTTCAAACCAGAGTACACACAAGAGTCACCTAAGATGCTTTTAGAAGGACAGAGTCCCAGATCTAGACCAGAATATCCACCAGTGGAGCACAAGAAGTTGCATTTCCCAAAGCTCCTGAGAGGATGCAGATGTAGCAATCCCCGGCCCAACATTTGGAACCACTGCTAGAACAGCTGTCAAGTCTCCTTTTCCCTGAGACATATATAGATATGAGGCAAAGCTTCCTCCCCTTTCTATCCTTTTCCCCAGCAACTCCAGCCAGGCTGGAGAGGAGATGGCGCAGCTGCCTGGGAAAGGCGCAACCCCCCACAGCGCTGACTCGGAAAATATGGGACACATGGGGCTGGGTCTTGCGCCATCCTTTCTGCCACCCACACTCCTGCAGCTGGGCTTGGAGAGGCTAATGGACCCGGTCACAGATGACTCCAGGAGGCAGACAGCCTGCGAAGCCAGTAGCTCTGCTGTGGGGGCAGGATGGTGCTGGGAAAGCAAGAGGAGGGAAAAAAGAATATCTGTGTATTGATTTATCCATCCAAAAAGTGTTTATTGAGCCCTACTTTGTGTTGTTGGCTATTCCCAACACTGGGGGTCAGGAGTGAACACACAGCTCATGGCCCTTCTTCACTCACATGTTACAGTTGCCAACATTTACAAAGCTCACTTCCTCCCAAGAGTGGCTCCAACTGCTCACAGCACATAAACCTGTCTAATCCTTCCAACATCCTATGCAAGAGATGCACTTATTAACACCATTTTAGAGACAACTACATTGAGGCACAGAGAGGTTAAGGAAACTTGGTAAGATCACACAGCTAAGCCAGAAAATCTGGCACCAGAGCCCATTTACTACGCTGCGCTCTTGTGTTTATGTAATCCTTGTAACATCCCACACTGTAAACATAGACCAGAAACTCAGAGAGCGTAATGAATAAGCCCACCATTGGGAATGGGGAAAGCTGCAACGGGACCTCCACGCCAAGCAATGGGGTCTGTCTCTTCCCCTCATGTCTGTAAGGGAGGTGCTTCCCCAGCTCTAAGCTACTGTGAGCCTGCCTGGGGCTCTGTCCCTTCCCAGGGATGACGACATGTGCACCAATGCTGGGAGATGGATGTGAAAGAACAGATGTGGGGATGGGAATGTTTGTGTCTCACCAGGCCACCCAAAGCCACTTTTCTTCTGAAACCGTCCCCAGGATCAATCAAACCAGGATGGGAGGATGGAAGAGAAAGCTGAATACAAAACAAGGGCAACTGGGCCAAGAAAAGAAGAATGGATTTGCTTCTGGACTCTGTGACCTGCTCCCCAGGGCCAGGCATGGTATGGTGGACGGGGAGTCAGGAAAATCAGGTTCACGTTCCATCCCTGACAGGAGTTTCTCGCTAAGGTAGTTAGCTTTTCTGAGCTTCAGTTTCCTCATCTGTAAAACTGTGAGGGTCTTGGGTTAGAAGATGCCAGGGAAACTGGTTGACAACTTCCCATCTCAATATCTGAGAACAAGGTGGCCACCCAAGCCCTGAGTCCCCCACTTACGGCAGATTCTCCCCCCGCCAGCTCTTTCTGGAGAGGTCTGGGGAAAAGACCTGGCTTCCTGTGTCCTGCTCCCAGCTCCCCAGCAGGGGGCAGCACTCAGGGCTCAGTCGTGCACCTGCCTTCTCCCTTGCCATCTCCAGACCCCCCACTCCAGCTGATAAGTAGCTGTGATCTGGGTGACAAAAGCCACCTTTGTTCCCATAAACTGGACTGGCAGGTTTCCACACCCAATCTGGCGAACCAGGAAATAATCCAATTCCCCGGAACACCGCACGTCTCAGGCAGCTCAAGAACTCAGGGGCAAGTTCTGGAGAGAGGAAGGGAAGGGCCTGCATGTGGACCTGGGACACACAAGAAGACTGTGGGTTCAATAGGTGGGAGAGATACATGTCCCTGCCACTTGAGGAGAGGAATGACACGGTAGGTGGGCTTGTCACTGGGCTCTGGGAAGGAGGGGCCTGGGGAGAAGGGGGGATATTTGCTTGTGAAATCCAGAACGGTGTAATGGAAGGAGCTCTGCACTGGCATCAAGGAGTCTGTTTTAGCCCTGCTCAGCACTGACCTGCTTTGCCTTTGGGAGAACCACACAGCCTCTCTGCGTTTTGTTGACCATATCTGAGTTACCACAGCTGAGAACAGGGCATCCTAAATGTCTGCCCCACGGCAGCCCTGTGAGGATTTAGCAACTAGGTCAAATAACTGTGTAAACAGCTGAGTCCTGTGCAAGTTTGGGTGATTGTTTATGCTTTTACCTCCCAAGTATAAAAGGGGCATTGGGCTGAAGAAAGACGTTTTCTGCTCTAATGTTCCAATTTTCTGATTTGATTCTTGAGGTCATGGGTATCAAGCATAAAGTTGAGCGCTGGGTAGTACTTGAGACGGTTGAGTTGGCAACACCTGATCTCACCTCCCCCACTATTACTGGTTAAACCTTGGAGAACAGCCCATCAAGTCCCAGCTGGTCACACCCTGTTGGGGCCTCAGCTACAAAAGCCTGAGTTCTCCTAGAAAACAGCAACCCAATGGCAGGCACGCATCTCACATCCTTCAGGCAACTCCATCAGCCAAAACTGTCTGTCCTAACCGCTTCTTGGCCAATCAGAAGACACCCTCTGCCCCCATTCAGTTGGGCTGTTCCCCGATATGCAGGGTCCAAGGTTTTGTTTCTGTCGCTAAAACATAAAACTAAGACAAGAGAAGAGAGCTGGCAAGGTGGCAGAGAAAGGAGTTTTGAGGGAGGGAGGATATCTCCGCAGGCACCATGACGAGCAGCAGTGTTTTTCTCGGAGTTATGCACCAGCCCAGGAATCCTCCAGCAGGACAAGGATCTTGTCTCTACGGCAACTGAGGCCTAGCTGGAGACAGAGAATCCTCAGCTCTAGAGGAGGGGGCTAGAGGGGTGGCGCTTGCCTCCACTGCACAGCCCCCTTCTTGCTTCCCTTTAGAAACCCCCTGTTTCTGTCTCTGAATAATTCACAGGATCTTTTGTTCCTGCCCCCAAACCTTTCTCTTCATCCCACTCCTCCCGCCCTCCCTGGTCTTCCTTTTTCCGTGGGAAAGTTGCTGGAAGAGGTCATGGGCAGAGAGGGGGGGGGAAGGGGCCCTGCAGCGACAGAAGGTCGATGGCAATGCCAGACAAAGGGAATAAACACGCTAATTAAATGGCCAAGAAAGGCTGGAGGAGAAGATGGGAGTGGGGGTGAGGGAGGTGGTAAGAGGTGAAAAGCAAAGGGCTGGAAGATCGAGAGGAGTAGGCAGGGGCCTCCCTCGTCAGGAAAACAGAGTAGAGAAAAAAAAACAACTTGTGTCTCTAGCCCATTTGAGACTGTGCTGCCCAGACCTCCACCCATTCTCTAGCCCCAATTCTATTAGCGGGCAGAGGAAATAAAGAAGATAGATAAACTGCTGACTCCACTCCCTCATCAAGATTCAAAGCCACCTGGGTGCCTCTCCCTCAGTGATGGCATGAAGTCACTTGGCATTTGTCAAGGGCACCAGAGACAAGGTGGGATGTCAGACTCTACTCAGCTTTGACTTCAACTACATGGATACCTGTTAACAATAATAACAGCAATCACAATGACAGCAGCCTATACTGACTGAACTCTTATTATGTGCCAAGTACTGTGCTAAGTCTATATATTTAGCATGTCATTTGATCCTCATGACAACTGTAAAAGGAAGTTACTATTACTATCCCATCTTATGGGTGAGGAAACTGAAGACGGGATGCAAATCTTGTCCCAAGTGACACAGCAAGGCACTTGGGTTCAAGCCCAGACAGTCCTAGTTTCTGGAGGACGTGTTCTTATCCAGCACAGGCCCCCAGGATGGTGCTGTGTGAAACTGGGGAGAAATTAAGCAGTAGCAGGGTTTAGCCATCCATTCCCCGCTCCCAAACACTTCTGCCATCTCAGGGGAAGTCATGAAAATCTCATGCATCTCGCCAGCATTTTGCCTTTTATAGACTGCCTTTGTGTACAATGAGGAGCTGGGCTTTAGCCAAAAGAACAGTGGATCAGGAGACCAAAACCTGGGTTCCAACCCCTACTGCATAATACATGAGCTCTGTGTTTCTCCTTGGGAAATCAATTCTGAGCAGGATGTCTGTGCTTAACACTTAGATCACAGAGTAAGAGAACGCGCTGCCAACGGGCCAACTCCCTTAGTGGAGATTTTCCCGATAACTCCACGGAGTAGGTAAGGCCACTGGATCTTGCAAAGATTCTGTGGCTTACCTCAGTGACAGCGGTAGCAGTAGGGGCTGGGCCTCTGGATTTCCAATCCAGCACTCCTCCCACCCTGTGGTGTACCCTCCTTCATTTCTCCTCCCAGTGCCAAACCTCTGTGTGCAGGGACCCAGCCGAGTATCAAAACAACCCTCTTAGAGTGGCCTGGACTTTCAGACTTAGGCACCCAATGCAATCGAAAACCATCCTGATCACCTGGGATCAGGGGCAACAAGGAGAGCCAGGCCTCTCTGAAGACAGAAAGGGAAGACTGGGTGGCTGTGAGATGCTAAGACACCAGGGGCTGGCAGGCAAAGGTTGCAGCCACCATATGAACCTGGGTCACTTCAATTTTATGCTCAGGAAAATCAAGAACATAAAAAACAATACAAACAGGACCTACAGCATCAACAGGTCGTCGCAGAAATAACTGAGACAATGTATGAAAAGTGCCTGGCACATAATAAGTCATCACTAAAAATAGGCCAGTATTTCAATCTGGAATCACCTCTCTGGCTTCCAGAGAGACTACAGGAAAGAAACTCTCATTTTGCACCTACTGAACGCTGGGCATTGTGTAGGTACTTGGTAGAAGAGGAGCACAGCAGAGTCAGAATCTGGGCTCTAGTGTCAGATGTCCTAAAGTCTGAATCCCATTCTCTGCCAGTGATTAGCTATGTACCCTTGAACAAGCAAACATCTACTGTCTTCACCTATAAATGGGATAACGCTTACTTGCCTACTTCATAGAGGTGTTGCAAGGATTACAAGAGATGATAAGACCCCAAACTATAATACAGTGGGAGTTCAATTAATGTTGCCTATTATTGCTTAGTAGGCACAATCTTATTTTTTCTTTCTTTCTTTCTTTTTTTTTTTTTGAGACAGGGTCTCATTCTGTCACCCAAGCTGGAGTGTGGTGGTACGATCACAGCTCGCTGCAGCCTTGACCTCCTGGGCTCAAGCGATCCTCCAGCCTCAGCAGCCCAAAGTGCTGGGATTACAGGTATGAGCCACCACGCCTGGCCACAATCTTCTTTAAGCCTCACAGCCACCCTAACAGGAGTATTACTGCCAGCATTTACAGATGAGAAAGTTAGGACGCCATGATGTTAGGGATCTGGTCCTAAATCACATGACTAGTAAGAGCCAGTCTCAACCAGAGTCCAGATCAGAGGCCGAGCATCAAACCCTCCCTCATCCACCACACCATGCTGCCTTCACCTGCAGCCAGGGGTCAGCACAAGATGAGGAGAAGCTTAAGTCTTGGCAGCCCCTCCTTCTTCTGATCCAGAAGATCTGCTGTAGCCTATCTCTGCTGTGAGTAAATGCTCTGAGGCAGCTGTGGAAGCACCTACCCAGAGGCGATCAGCACCCGGGACTGGGCAATGGCCAGTCGCTGCAGGTTGCTACGATTCAAGGTGGCCAGGGCCACCCTTCCGGTCTTGCCGTTGGGTCCTGGGGGGCTGGCAGGAGAGCCCACGGTTGTCCCAGTGGGCATGCTGGAGGCTTGTCTCCGGATCACCTGTGATGGGGCGGTCTTCACCGGGCCTCGAATGGTGCCTGTGCTGTCCAGTGGCTTGGCCCCAGAGCCTGGTGGTGGGGGCAGCTTGACCACTCCAGGAGGGGGCAAGTTCTTGCGGGTCACGGGCGGCTGTAGGGGTCCAGTGCTGCCATTGACCACGGCTGCCTTAACACTCATCACCAAGACACACTGGGGACAGGAGCAGGGGGACATGGGGGGCGAGGCGGCTGGCCCAGGGCTGACTGGCCAGGACTGAGCCTTAGGCAAGGTCCCCGTGACCATGGGGTAGATGAGGTCGAGGCGCCGGCGGACGCGGCGTTGGCGCTGGGTCTGACGGTTGATCTGGCCCATGGTGTTGAAGTCAATGACGTAGCTAAAGCCAATGGAAGTGAGGTCGATCCAGGGGTGCTGCTTCTCATAGGCATGCTGGATGGTGATGCCCACTTCCATGTCGTAGGGCGTCCAGGAGCCATTGTCGTTCTCCCACTCCCACACCACGCCCTTCCCAGGGGCTGAGGAGGGGTCATAGTAGTTGCGGCGAACTGGGCGGAGAGTTCCTGCCAGGGTGGGATGGGGAGAGGTCAGAGTCAGCATGCAATTACATGAACGGCATGACATTCACAAGTCATGCCATTGCCATAATGGCAAACATTCAACAAGTCCTACTGTGTACTGGGCATGACACTGCCTGAAGTGCCAGGTTTGAATGAAACTCATTTCTCCCTTTAAGACGTCTACAGTCCAACCAGGGTAGAAGCAGATGAGTTACGACATGAAGGATATGGCTGGCAGTGTAAGGTAGCAGAAAGACTGCCTCCTGGTTTGTAGTCGGGACAACTTGGTTTGCAGCCAAATTCATTCCATTTACTAGCTATTATAGAACCTCTTAGCCTCCCTTTCCCTCCTGGGAAACAGGATAACTCCTTCCTAGAGTTTTTGTACAAATTAAATATGACTCACTTATTTATCCAGCAAATATGTATTTGTACATGCCAGGTTCTGGATTTCATGTGAACCCTATGAATGCACTAAGGCATGAAAAGCCCTTGGCACACAGTAGGTGCTCATAATGATCATATTCCTTCTCCTCTGTTCCTCTAAACGCTCTTGTGCCAAGAGTCATGAGGAAAAGAATACAGGGCTGTGGAAGCCTAGAGGACTGAGGGAAGACTGCCTCCATGCGGGAAGGCTGCCCAGAAGTGGCTGTGAGGGAGCTGGATCTCTACACATTTATGAACGCTGTCAAAAACAAACAAACAAACAAACAAAAAAAAAAACGGTGTGTTACTATGAGGAGATGAGAAATCAGGTTGGGAAAACGCTCTCATATTTCCCAACATTAAGTCTTATATCAGCAGCAAAAGTAACATTCTCAATGGTCATGAGAATAATTTTACATTTATCTGATGTCTTTCTTTAAGAAGCTCAAACCCTCCTAAAGATAGGATTGTCTTAATTTTGACAGTCTCACTTTGGGGCCAGGAAGAGGTCAGGGTTATTACACGGTAATGGTACAGCAGATATGAACTGTCAGGACTGCAAGGGAACTGAACCTGTAACTGTTGCCTCTTTCTCCCTCACTCAAAACCTGAATCCTGACCCATTCTCAACCAGGGCTCATTTCATGGTATCAACATTAAGGCTAAAGATGCCTGGCTCAGGGTAGGGTGGGGAGGTTGGGGAGGGCTCCTGGGATGCTGGAATCTCTGCATCTGTCAGCTTAAGCTCTATCCATCAAAGTGGTGAGAAAAGGCTCCCTTCACCAGCCTCTGACCCACCCCTCCTGCAGCCTAGAGGGATATACCAAGACTGGGGACAGAATCCCATTCAAGGAGGGAAGAAAAGAAACAATGGCTATTCAGGCCTTTGCCAGGGTCATAACCCGTCCCCCACCCCAACTCCAAGCCCCTTAATGACCCAAACATCAACATTCAGAGGCACAAGGGAGAAGCAGAACAATCCCCTATTCATCACCAGGGCCTCTGCTGGGGACCGTTGGGGTATCTGGATGGGGGAGCAGGGGAGGGGGAGGCGATAGTTCTCTGGTTTGTCTCCATTTCCTTCCTAAGTGCCCAGCTTGCTCGGGGCAAAGAGTATGGGCTTTGGAGCCAACAGGAGTGGTTTTGTCCCTTCCAGCTGTGTGATTAAGCCTCAGTTTCCTCATCTGTTTGAGTCCCCCGGTAGCGACTTCAAAGGGTGGATTTGAGGATTAAATGAAGAAATGAATATAAAACTCAAAAATAGCACCTGTCACCATGGCAAGAGCTCAGTGAAAGTTTGTGATTATTATTGTAATTTATTTTCTATTATATGTCTAAGCAGGATGGAGAAGCCATGGGGAAGGTTTAGCTCAGGGTGTGTGTCTGTATGTGTATGTGTGTGTGTGTGTGTGTGTGTAGGGCGGTAGGGGGGTGTAAGAAAGAGAGAGAAAGTTTCTATATAACTGACACAGGATTTTCTTCTCAGTCACTTTGCAAGCCAGGGACCTCTGGCTGGCAACACCCTGCCTAGGCCTCACTCCGCCACACAGTCTGCTGCAGGAGATGGCAGGAGATGCCCTGCTCACTCTGACCACCTGGGCCAAGTTTGGCTGCACACCAGTTCCTAAGTTCTTGTCCCATACCCAAGAAGAATGAGGATATGCTGACAATCGAAGAGTGAGCAAGGTGGGGAGTTTTATTGAGCGATGAAACAGCTTTCAGCAGAGAGGGGACCCAGGGATGGTCCCCCTACCCAAAATTGGGAAAGTCCCTGCAATGTGGCTGAGTCCAGGGCTTTTATATGCTCAGAATAGGGCAGGAGCAGGCTGTAGGTAGTACTGGAAAAGGCAACATTTGATGGGTTAAAAGGCATTATTCAGAAAGAATCAATTGGGAAAGGGTAGGGAAACAGGAACAGAAGTTCTCACACTGGGTTGCGGGTTTCATCCTGGACCAGCAGTCCAGTCTTTCAGCCTTCAGGCTGTTTTTGGCTTGAAGGTAGGGTTTCACTGGAGACCTGCCCCTATCTGCCTAGTCATTTGGCTGCGTTCTGCTGCTCTCAAATTGGTATTTGCACAATCTTTATTACTTACAAAGCACCTCACATATCCCATGTAAATTTCATAGCAATCCTAGAAATACCTTTCACAAATGAGGAATTTAAGTTTAGAGAGTTTAAATGGCACTATTTGATATTCTCTCCAGGGTGGCAGGGACGGTGCAATTAATCCCCTCACAGATGTGCCTAAAATACTTTTTTTTTTTTTTTTTTTTTTAACACAATACCGTTATCAATCCTGGAGATGCCTGAAAGTTGTCCCAGAACTTCTGGAAACTACGCCATGGACCTATAATACAGGTCTTTCTAGGTTTGTTTTCCTCAGTCTCTGTGCTTTCTTCTATTCCTGCCTGACAGAGGCCCCTTTTAACCTCGTGCATTCCCCCAGAGTTCTCTGACTCCCTTCCCCACAATTCGCTAGGTCCCTTCTACTGAAATGGCCTCCTTTGTCATTTTTACCTATTGAAATTCTCCTTACCATTCAGGTCTTAAGCCATTCTCCAACCATTTCTTAAAATGTTCTCCCAGCCCAGGCTCCACCCTCAGGAAGCCTGAGCTGTGTAGTTTGACTATGCTGATGTGCACCAATGTTTCATCAACACTTTTCATACCAGCCTGCCTTAAGCGGGGGCAGGAACGCCACTGTGGAGCTCTTTGCATTCTTAGTGCCTAATGCAGTGTCTGGCAGTTGCAAGGGCTCCACAAACTGCTGAGACTGATTGAAGATTTCTGGCTACTTTAATATTTAATCATTTATCACATATCACTGAGTACTCATTAACTGCTATGGGGAATGCAGATTCAAGCATTCCTCAAGTAGCTTTCAGTCTAAAACAGGGTTGGAAGACAAGTGTGTGAATGACTATTTATGAGGCAGAACGTATCACAAGGAGAATGCCAACAAAATGCATGTTGGCAGGAAAATCGACCACGTCCCCTCCCTGCATAAATCCCTTCCATGACTTCCCATTAGGTTGAACTCTAAATCCCCCCACCCACCAACATACATGGCCCCCTCATAGCCTAACTCTGCACATATCTCAGCTACACTGGCCTTCAATCTCTCCTCATTGCTAGGCTTCTCTGATTCTGGGCCTCTTCACAATGCTGGTTCCTCCCCAAAACTCTCTGGCATCTTTTCCGTAGCTCTTCCTACAGGAAGAGCTTATTTCTTCAAGGAAGTCCCCTAGGCAGTCCTGGCCAGGTCAAATTCTCACTCCTTTTAAAAAATTTAATAGCACTCATCTCAACGTGCAGTTACATATGTATTTATGTGTCTAATTTGATGAACATCTGTCCCCCTCACAGAGAGTCCTCCAGACTCCCAATCCCATGAGAGTGGGCATCAAGGCGTGTGCTCATAGTGGTATTCTCTGTGCCTGCATGTCCTCGACACCCCAAAATACTGATTCAATGAATGAAGTAAAGATAGTCTGGAAAGCATTTCAAGCTGTGGAGAACATTTTAAGAAATGAATAACAAATGGCATGGGCTCGTATAACAAAAATAATTTTGACAGGTAAAAATGGCAAAGGACAGTGTTTCAGAAGAAGGGACCTCAAGGCTAGTTGTGGAGTGAAGTGTCAGAGAACTCTAAACGAATGCCTGAGGATAGAGGTGGCCTCTGTTTGGCAGATTGGAGGGAAATATAAGGCATAGAAGAAGACAATCCTGGAAAGATATGTAAGAGCCAGAGAGGGTATGGAAAGCCTTAATTTGCAATCAATGAAGAGCCAGTAAAGTTTGTTAAGAAAAGAGGGGCCAGACCAGAGCCATTCTGTCCATTAGCTCCAGGTGAGTAGAAAGGTGTTGGCATAGAAAATGAAACGAAGGTGACAAACTGGAGAGACCTTACAGAGAAAAAAATGGGTAAGACTTGATCATCAGTAGCTAAATGCTTTCCAAGTGAGGTTTGAGGATTGCCTCCATCAGAATCTCCAGGGGTACGAATGGAATCAGCAATGCCCTTGAGACCTACAGGCCAGCATCTCCCAGGCCTGGGTATGGGAATCTGCATGTGAATGGCCAACTTGGGTGGTGCACAGGTACACTCAAATTTCAGCTGCTGGGCTACAGGGCCTATGTGCCTGTACCTATTAGGTGCCCAAATGAGATTCTAAATGACAGAATGAGTCAAAGAATCCTGGGCTTGGACCATGGGAAAGTGGTAAAATGGTGTCAGAGGGATGTCAAGAGGAAGAGCTGGTTTTGGAGGGAAAGTTGTTGAGTTCAATTCAATCCTAGAGGAGAGTCAGAGATAACATGCAGACCTCAGAACCAAAGTGTTGAGACAACAGACATGGTGGGATTTTATTCTCTGATTATTTTTCAGAGACCACCTTATTTTGGATGTGCTAGTTCTCAGCTTTTCTAGAATCAGGACTATAAACCAGATAATCTGTGAAGTAATGCAAGGAAAAGGGCTCCAGTAGGATAGGGACTGAGGATGTTCATAAACTAAGGATGAAGAAGGAGAGAGAAAGTCAGTTTTTTACTGATTTTCCACCTGCGTTACAAAGCACCCAAAATCTTTCGGCTTCTGGGAAGTGGAAGGCAATGCCTTCCAGGCATGCACTGAGGTCTCTGGGACATGTTACACACATCCATGTAAGTGACTCACTGCCCACAGGGCATGCACTATGTCCAAGAAGTCTCAGGCCACTCTTACCAGCATCCCCTACGCCCACCAGAATTTTCCACGAGGACAAAGAAACATTTGGATGCGCTATTATTGCTATATCCCACGTGTCTGGAACAGTGCCTGCGCTAAACAGTTGCTCCATAACTATTCACTGAATGAAGAAATAGGACATAGGGCACCTAATTCAGAATCTCAGCCCTGCCATTGACTAGTTGTAAACCCCTGAGCAGCTTAATCCTTTCAATTTGTTTCCTTACTTACAAAATGGGGATAATAATAGGTTCTTCATAAGATTGTTGTAAGGATTAAACCATTGTAACTACCATGTGGTCATCAGGATGCCTGCCTCCTCCACTTCTATGCTAACATAGGGTAGGGGGTGTTGGGGGGGGGGGTGGCTAAAACTCAGTTTCTGTCAAATCATTTAATTCAACCCAACCTCTTTCTCTCCATCTGACACTTCTTACCACTTTAAAAGACATAAAGAAGGCAACACTTGCACAGGAAACTCTGAGCTGGAAATAACTCTCCTTCACCCTGTGCTTAGCAGTATCATCACTGGCACAGGGACCAACCCATTCACCTGTTGATGTGCATGATGGGAGGAAAGAAAAAGAGGGAAAAAGAAATCTTAATGCTGCTCTTCATTCTAAAAAAAGAAAAAAAAAATGAGGCCTGACCATTTAGAGACTTGCTCAGGGGCGCGGAGTAAGCAGTGAGCCTGGAATGAGAGCCACAGTTGTTTCTCCCCACTCTCAGCCTGGGTCTTCCTCATCCTGCTACTGAAACCCTGGAGTTGGTAGGATCAGGCGTGTTGAAAGGTACAGGGGGAAGTGATGCTGAAGTAAAGTTCTTCAGTCACTGCCCTACAACAGAAAAAGGGCAACCCAGTCAAGGTAAATGATGGCAGGTGGAGAAGGCCTCACCGAGGCTTTTGGAAATGGCCAAGAGCCAGTCCCATCTATCTCACCCCATCTCTTCCCTTCTTCCAGATTCTCTAACCCAAAATGCCTAGAGGAGACTGGCATAGAATGCAAATAAGAACAGACCCCTAGGTGGTCTGGGGAAGGAGAAGGGCCCAGGGCAAACAGAGGCGGGCAGACGGGTGTCTGCAATCTCCCAGCCATCTCCCTGGAGACAGGCTAGATGAGGTCAGGAGCCCAGGCAAGTGGAGAGCCTGAGGACTCTCTCAGCAGCAGAGCAAGCAACTTCTAAAAAGACAAAGCTCTCATGTCAGGAAATGTCCCCATAGAGGAGGCAACAAAAAAGGAGAGGAATCGCCTCTGGGCAGGGGACTTCCAGCTCTCTTTTGTTTGTGGGGATGTTTCTGGTTCCCAGCTTTGAATTATGGCTTAAGGATGGTGGGTAATTTAATTAAACATTGCAAGGGCTTGGCCGAGGTTGCCTGGGAGCCACTGGTTTAAAGTTCCTACCCTGTCATGGCCTCATCAATGAGATTGAGAGAAACTATGTGTGTGTTGGTGGAGAAGGGAGAGGAGGAGGCTCAGAGCTCAGAAACCCAGAGATTCTTTTATTCTTCTTTGACAAGTGCCCTGACAGACCCAGCCTTTCTGGGAATTCAGCCCAGTGTCTGAGCACCCAGCACAGGGCCTGGCGCACAGGAGAGAGGTACTCAGGACGGCTGACTGACTCTCGCAATGAGTGGATGAAACCACAGCAGTCTGGTGATAAACACACCCTGGAGCAGCCTTTAAAATGATTCTGAGCAAGTTCTCTGCCTGAAGTTTAAAGTCCAGGGAGCGCCATCCTCTGACTAAATTGCTCATCACCAGGCAGTACTCAACCTGTCCTCAGGTAACAGTGATCAGACCTGGGAATCGTAGCTTCTTTCCTTCCACCCAGTTTTCTCTACAACTTCACTTCTGTAGAAAGGGTCATGAACCTTTGTAGATACTTTGCCTATCCTAAGTCCCACCAAACACAGATTCCACCTGTGCCCTTCCCAAATGTGGGAAAGGGGCTGAGACCTTTCTGTCACAAGGGTGGTTTTCCAAATGCTGCAGAGATTTAGTCTGAAATAGAAAAGCTAAAACCTGCTTTTTTTTTTTTTTTCAGGACTGGAATCCCCTGTTAGGTGCTTTAACTGCTGGTCTCTCTCTCTCTCTTGGTCCCACCTCCATGGCTCAGCTCCCCCCAACACACACCCCCTCCATCCTCACCTCCTGACGCCTCCACCCTCACCTCCACGACCTTTACCCAAGTTGCACAATGATGTTCTCTCCCCCTACCTCAGCCACACTTAATCCTCTTTCTCAATCTCCCCACGTTCCTCTCGTTTCTCTCCTCCTCCCAGTCTCCCTCAGCTCCACACACCGTTTAAGCCCCTCCAGATTCTAACACTTCCAGAATCCTCTCCCCAGAAAGCTCGCCTCAATCAGTCAGTGTCTGCAGAGTCCTTGGCAAAGGGGTTGCTGGGAGTTATGACTAAAGATGGGGACATGAGGGTGGAAAGATACCCCTTTCCCATGACAATCCTAATTAGCACACAGGATGTGGGGGCTTTCCAAGGAAGCGGAGAGACTCTGCTCTAACAGCTGTTCACTGGGGAGGGCCTCTCCAGTCATCTTCTCTACTTCCTCCCCAGCACACCGGCCTTTCCAGGCTCCTCCGTTACACTCTTGGGAAAGCCGAGCCAGAATTCCAGAAACAATGGCCCCCTCCCCACCTGTCACTGAAGGAGACAGAAACTCGTCCCAGGTCATCGATTAAGCAAGGACCGGGCAAAGAGGGGCAGTTCTGCTCTCCCTCGGGCAGAACCCTCACTCCCCACCCCCCACGACCCCATCCTGGAGGCTCCCTTCCTGGCTCTGACCTGGAAAGGCAGGTCAGCTGGGAAGCGGGTTTGTGCTGGCTACAGTGGCAACTTGATTCTCATGAAAAGATAGTAGTTTGGCGCTCCGGGAGACCAAGGGTTCCTTACGGGCTATGGTTTTAAGAGGAAGCCTGGGGACAGTTTCTCCTTAGGAATCTGCCTCCTCCTCCTCCACAGACAAAGGGAGCGGCTTCCCTGCCATGCATTCCGAAGCCCCGAGCCTCCCCCTCCTCTCTCCATCTGCTCGGCCTGTTGCTTCCGCGCTTGTAGTGTGTAGCAGAGGCATTCGGCCAATGCCACGGCGTCCAGGGTACCCCAGCCCCAGTCTCTCCTCCCAGGGAGCCCGGCGCTTCCCTTACCCGACTGCAGCGAGAACCTCCGGGGAATCCCTTCTTCCTCCCCTAGTTCCCACATCCAGGACCCAGCTGCCGGGAGGCATCCCACACAGGAGACGCAGAGGCAGTGAGATCGGGGGTGAGGGGACGTGTGGCAAGCCCCAGCGTGCCTGAGGCAAAAGAGGGTGAGGTCAGCCGAGGTGCCGGCCGCCACGGGATGAGGGCAGGACGCCTTTGCGAAGGGCTGAAATTACCTGTAGTCTGGGAAGACCCTAGAATTTCTACATGGAAAGACTTAGGGCCACCAAATGCTGAAAAGAGGGGGTGGCATGAAAGGGGGTGGGGAGTGGATTCTTACCGACTAGGTTGAAGCTGGGTTTGCAAAACCAGAACACCAATACTACTTGCATGGACGTTTAGAGGGGAGGGAGGATTCTGCGAGAATCCAGGGGAGTGAATCGTCTCCCACTACCTCTTGGTGACACTACTGCACAGAGGTGCCGACTAGGTGGCCAAGGTGGGTTCACAGGGAGGGAGGTACCTTGGCAGGTTGGGAAGGTGGGAGCAAGCGGGGCAGGGGCAGGGGCGGCTGGCTTACCCGTGTCTTGGCGGAACTGGTTCATGGACTGCAGGTCGATGATGTAGGGCGCGAGACGGCTGTCCACCTGGCCCAGCACCACGCTGCCCCCCGCGCGGGGGCCGGCGCGGACCACCGCCTCAATGTGGTGGCTCACCGCCGGGCTGTAGGGACGCCAGCGGCCGTGCTCGTTCAGCCATTCCCAGACCACCACCGCCGAGGCCAGGAGCATGGCGAGCCCGGGGCTGCGGCCCGAGCGCCCGACCTCCTCCGCTTCCTCCTGCGCCGCCGCCTCCGGGCCTCGACCGCGCCCCCTGCCCTGCGCCCCCCCTCCGCGGGCAGCCTCAGCTCCGGCCCATGGGCTCCTCCCCAGCCGTGCATCCACCGGGGCCGGGACACCGGGGCCACCTGGCTGGGACCGCGCGCCGCCGCCGCCGCCGCCGCCGGGGTCCGCCGCTGCTGCCGCTGCTCCGTGGGGTCGAGTCGCTTCATGCAAATGCCCAGCTCTCTGCAAACAGGCCCCCGCCTTGCAAAAGCCACTCCGCGGGCGCGCGGCCCGAGCCCCGGCGGCCGCGAGCTGGGGCTGACGGGGAGGCGAGGACCCAGCCCTCGCACCAGTTGCGCCTCGGGCTCTGCAGACGCCGGGGTGGGATCTCGCCGCACTGCCGCGCTCGGAATGGCACGCTCTGGTCCCCTCCCCTTTCTCTTTCCCTCCCCACCCCTTCACCGCACGAATTGCAGTAGCCGCCGCGGGGAGAGCTCCCCCTCCTTGTGGCTCTGTTCAGTCCCTTCCAGAATGAACCGCCCCTCCCAAGCGGGGCGCTAAGGCAAACCCGCGCCCGCGTGTATTTCCCTGGTTCCCTGATGCAGAGAAGCGACCCGCCATGACACGGACCCGGGACCACTACTGTCGCCCAGCCGCAACTTTGCAGCCTCCTTCCCCAAAATGTAATTTTCTCTCTCTCTCTCTTTTTTTTTTCCCTTAATGGAGCATGATCAGTGTCCGCAGCGCGAACTGAAGACACGCATTGTCTCGGGGCTTGCGCACGCACTGGCACACTCACAGTCGCACACACGCGCGCGCACCCCCACGCCTTCCTTGCCCTGGCTCCTATTACCTCATCCGCTCCAGCATCCTTAGCTGTCAGTCAAGAAAGCAGAAGCCACGCCCCCTGCTGCTCGGGCGAGTGCCCTGGAGCTTACCCGCCGCCTGCTGGCCTAAAGTGTCGTGTGTCGGCCAATGGCCACTCCAACCTCTGCTAATAGACCCAGTCCAAAGGGATGCAGCAATTTGGCTAATGATGGATTTCTATTACCAGTGTAGAGAGCAAATGTGGTTTTTCTGGCCAGATTCAACGTACTAGAGTCAGGAAGACGCATGTTAAATTAGTTTTATCTGCATCGTTTCTGTAACTAAAATTATGAAACACTAGGACAAACACAAGCTAGACTTATTTTGATCATCAATAGTTAATATGGAAAATAACTTTAAATAGGTAGGTTCTGACTAAAAGGGAATATTGAAATCAGGATTATGCATTATCCTTGTCAAAGAACACAAATTTTGTTTTGTTGAGATTGCAAACCACATAAAACAACGAATTGAGTCTATCAAGATCCAAGATATAGGATGTGGGAAAGTAAAAATAGATTATGTGTTAGAGAATGGGATTGTGAGTCTTTTGAAATAATCAATTTTTAAATAAATATCCTAAGACCCTTTTATGTTTTAGAAGAGTTGCTTCCCCCTCCCTCTCCTTACAGCTGTCCTTTCTCCAATTGTTAGAATTTTCCATCCCTCTAACCTTTATCTTTCTCCCAACAGAGTTCCAAATACAAAGCAAGAGAAAAAGTGTGAGATCTGTTCTTCTTCAGGCCTCTAAAGGCACCAGGCTCAAGGGACCTCTGAGCTTTTTTCTTTCTGGTCTTCTTGCACAGCTTGACTTCCAAAATGCCTAGTCAGCCTCTCCCTTAATTGGGGACTGTTCCTAATCCAACCCAAACAACACCACTCATTAAAATGTCGAGTTTCAGAATTAGAACAAAAAGAAAACAAGCTAAGGATACCTCAATTAATTCTATCATAGGCCATTATTATTACCATTTTACAAATGACAGGACTTAAGGAATTTAAACTATTTGCCCTAGATTACATATCTAGTTAGAGGGGAAGCAGGTATTCAAAATTTAGTTGGGCTGACTCAAAAGAAAATGCCTGTTCCATAGCATGTCCTATATGACACAGAGGTGGCCCAAAAACAGGCAATGTAGAAGTGTCTCAGTGTGAAAGAAGGGAAGGGAGAAAATGGTGGTAGAATTTTCTGGAAAAGAAACAAAAGTCAAACTGAAGAAAAAGTAATTTAAACATTTATTGGGCTAGTTTTATTTGTAGTCATAAAAATGGAAAGTATCAAAACTCAGGAAACTTTCTTACAGTCTTGGTAAGTATGAATCAAAAAGGGAAGAGTAATGATTCAAGGGGATATTGGAAGAACCAGTGAAAATATAGTACCTGACCAGCTAAGCCAGAAATTCCCAGGTGAAAAAAACTCTAAACTAGATAAGAGGGCTACTAGCAAATGTTAGATGAACTGTTTGAAAGACGAATGGAAGGTCGAAGGAAACTGACGCCTACCTGCCTATGTCCAGCCTAATTTTGTATCTGGTCTTCTTGTATCTTCCATGTTAAGCACAACAGAGTATTACAGCAGAATAAAAATATCTTATGACATGTGAGAAGGTTTGTATGTAGTCTGATTCATTTGCAAGAGGAAGTGAATACACACACACACACACACATACACATATCCACACACGAGAGGGGTCTTCAAAAGTTTATGGAAAATGCGTATTATGAAAAAACTAGGCAGGTAGTTCAAATTTTCTTTTGCACCCAAATAAACTCATACTAACTTGTATGAGTTTTTGAGACCAAGTCTTGCTCTTGTCCCCCAGGCTGGAGTGCAATGGCGCGATCTCAGCTCACTGTAACCTCTGCCTTCTGGGTTCAAGCGATTCTCCTGCCTCAGCCTCCCAAGTAGCTGGGATTACAGGCACCTGCCACCATGCCTGGCTAATTTTTGTATTTTTAGTAGAGATGGTGTTTCACCATGTTGGCCAGGCTGGTCTCGAACTCCGGACTCAGGTGATCAGCCCACCTTGGCATCCCAAAGTGCTGGGATTACAGGCATGAGCCACCGTGCCCGGCCAACATTTCATTTTAGTATCCAAACTATATTCCCCAAATTGCCTTCTGTACCCATAAGTGGCATAAAAATCTTTAACCAAATGATATTCCAAATTTTTAATTTGAACATATGGTGGCTATAATAAAACCTCACTAATTGAGACTATGAAGCCAGTTTTGAACTGTTCAAAGGTACAATTTGATGATACTTCAAAAAAGGTCATTATTGTCTAACACAAAGGTTCAGTGAAAAAGCCACTTCTCTTCTTTTTCTGTGGAATGTTCATAGACAAAGCCCCCCCCCCCTTTTTTCAATTACCTATTATAATGTGATAAACCACCCTAAAACTGGTGGCTAAAAACAGCAGCAAGCATTTATTTTTCAAACACATCTGCACTTTGGGGAGGGCTTCCAAGGACAGCTGGTCTCTGCTCCACACAGCATTAGCTCAAGGGAGCTCTCAGGAAAGCAGGTGGCTGGAATCATCTGTAGGCCTGCTCATTCGTGAGTCTACTGCTTGATACTGGCTGTTATCTGGGCACTTAGCTAGGGCTATCAGCCCAAGTACCTACACATGGCCTGTCCATGTTATTGATTGACATTCTTACAACACAGAAGTTAGTTTCCAAATAAATGAGAGGCAAGAGAAAGAGCCAGGCAGAAGAGGCATTGCATTTTAATTTTTTAATTTTAAAATACTTGTAAATTCACATGCAGTTATAAGAAACAAGACAGAGCCTGTGTATCCTCAGCATCCTATAATAAATACTCTAGGAAAACTATAGTGCAATACCACTGCTGATACTGACACAGATAAGATTCAGAATGGTTACAATTCTGCTCCTTTATTGATGCAATACCATTGTGTCACACATTATACAATATACATTTTGTATACAATATTACATTTTCCGCACCACAAGGATTTCTCATGTTGCCCTAAAAGGTCACACCCACTAATTCCTCCCCACTACCATCCTGTCCATAACTCCTGGCAATAACTAATATGTTCTCCATGTTTATGATTTTGTCATTTCAAGAATATTCTGTAAATGGATCATAGAGCGCTTAATCTTTTAAGACTGGCTTTTTCCGCTCAGCATAACTATCAAAAGATTCATCCAAATTGTGTGTATCAAGAGAAGTTTGTTTCTTGTTATTGCTAAGTAGTGTTCCCTAGTATCCATGGATCATCTTACTGTTCATCCATGGAAGTTCATGTAAGTTGTTTCTAGTTTGGGCTCTTATGAATAAAGCTGCTCTGGACACTCTCATCCAGGTTTTTGTGTGAACATAAAGTATCCATTTCTCTGTGATACGTGCCTAGGAGTACAATGGCAAGGTCATAGGGTAGTTGCATGTTAACTTTTTAACAAACTGCCAGTTTTCTAAAGTGGCTGCACCATTTTACATTTTCACCAGCAATATAGCCATGATCTTGTCACTATATCTTCACCATCATTTTTTGGTCAGTATATTTTATTTTAGCCATTTTGGTAGGTGTGTAGTGTTATTTCATTGTGCTTTTAATTTGTTTCCTTATTGACTGATAATGTTGAACATCTTTCCCTGTGTTTATTTGCCATATATGCTCTTTGATATCTTTTCAGGTCTTTTGCTGGTTTTTGTTTTTCATTGCTGAAATTAGAGAGTTCTTTTTATATTCTAAATATTGGGCTGGGCACAGTGGCTCAAGCTAGTAATCCTTGCACTTTGGGAAGCTCAGTCAGGAGTTCAATTGCCTGCGCTCAGGAGTTGGAGATCAGCATGGGCAGCATGGGGTAAACCCTGTCTGTACAAAAAATACAAAAATTAGCTGGCCGTGGTGGTGCGGGCTTGTAGTCCCACCTACTCGTGAGGCTGAGGCTTGAATCTGGGAGGCTGAGGCTGCAGTGAGCTGTGATGGTGACATACTCCAGCCTGGGCAACAGAGTGAGTGAATCCTAGTCTTAAATAAATAAATAAATAAATAAATAAATAAATAAATAAATACTCTTAATGGATATATAGTTTGAAAATATTTTTTCTCAATCTGTAGCTTATGTTTTCCATGCTCTTCATAGCGTCTTTCACAAAACAAAAGTTTTTTCATTTGATAAAATACAACTTACCATTTTCTTTTTCTAAATGGCTTCTGCTTCC